>NC_140964.1:53122952-53135452 GCF_056783735.1 Eptatretus burgeri
TTCCACAATGTGTAAGCACATCACGCTAGTAGAAATATATATATATATATATATATATATATATATATATATACATACACACACACACACACACACACACACACACACACACACACACACACACACACACACACACACACACACACACACACACACACACACACACACACACACACGCGCGCGCACGCACGCACACACTTATCATGAGAGGTTTTATCATGAGTATCATCCACTGGTGGCCCCTGGTGGCCTAAAGTGTGGCCCCTGACGTGCGGCTGATAAACACAAATGTGAAAACATCCCATCATAATCCACCATAAATACTATCAAATTGACCCAATAGTTTAAAATGAGTGTTCCAATGTGAAGCGTAAAAGTAACATCACGACATCAATAGATGGCAGTGGACAAACAATTATGCTTGCAGCCCAGTAACCACAACGAAAAAAAATTAATAAATAGAGGACGTGGAGACCGGGCCTAAAAGCAATAATTTTGGAGTCCTACAGGTGGTGTGGTGGCTCTCACACTGATGTATTCTTGGCAAAAGTGGCCCCCTCTAAAACAATAGTGAAGATCACTGTCTTAGTCTGTCTTTGTCAATCTGATGACAAACAACTTCTGGAACCTGTCTGCCATCAAACTATTTTATGGTGTATTGATCCACCCATCCTCCTCTGGCTCTCAGACATAGGGATTAGATGTTGTTGCTCTCTTCCACATAGATGCAACCAGGTTTGTTCACTTCACTTTCTCAGAGAAAACAGACATGGAGGCAGAGTGCTTGGATCTGATCCGTTGATTTTCTCCAGAGGCTTAGTTTGGCACTTTTTTAGTTCTTTTATTGTTATTATGCTATTTATTTTATTTATTTATTCGTATGCAGCCTGTCACTGCTTGGCTGCATCATTTTCTGTGCTGCTGATACGATGCCCCCTGCTACCTTCACGCTGGAACTCATTTTGCTGACCTCAGAGGGATGACAAGTTGAGTCAACGATACCTGGTGTTAATTCAACAGCCCGACAGGGGCTTGAATTCAAAACCCTAGGATCTTGAGCCAAGCGCCTTAAGCATTAAGGCAACATCTGGCATATATTTAAAATGATTCTTCACCATTGAGAGATGGGGCCAAAAAACGATGGATCGCCTGATATTTCAAAAAAGTGGTGAATGAGTTATGACAAAACTAGCTGGATGAGTTGATTAGGTAACAAGAACCAGCCAATTCGATTTTGGTTCAGGTCCGGATCCAGATCCGGCCTACCAGTGAGAGACGAAACGTAAACTCTTCAGCTTGGCGGAGGTATGCGCTCTACCGAGTGCCGTTCTCGTTTGTTTTGTGTTTGCATTTACCGTTGTCTTCAAGGAAGCAGTTACAAGATTTCATCTCTGTGCCTGCACTTGCCATTTCTTTATATAATGGTTGACACTTGCTTGTGGAATTAGAGATGCGGTTCGCTCTGAGCTATGCTTTAACTGAAACCATTACAGTGATTGACTATAATTGGAGGGGCCCTCTGCACAAGCATCGATTTGACATTCCAGGTGCTGTCATAAAGAAGGAATACAATGACTTGCAGATACACTGAGCCAGATAAAGAGCAATTGTGGACAAAGCATGCTCTGACGCATGAAGAAAAGAAAGAAGAAAGGTGGCGTGTTCTCTGGACCTCACCCCAACAGTCAGCTAATGATAATGTGTTGCAGTTTTGCCAAAATATTAAGGATAACCAACACTGCTCTTCGACCTTCACCAGCCAACTCCGAATTTTGGCCACACCCCTTGAGCTAGTCAAGGAGTATCAGACAATTCTGACTCATATGAATGTCATACACAAGTCATCCTCATCTTCTCCCATGATGTTACTTGACAAGTCGAAAGCTGAACCAGACATTTCTCCCATTGATAAGACAAGAGATATCACTGACACCCTTGATTATCAGTGCTAGCCAACACACAGACCAGGCATCTATGACGGCAACCCGATATACCAACCCTGGTGCAGTTCCTTTCAGGCCATGGTCGATTCGGCTCGAAACCCCGTGATGCAGAGACTTACTTTCCTTACAAGATACACCAAAGGCAAAGTGAGACAGCTCGTTGACTAATTTTGACACCACTATGTTTCCAATCCTGAGGTCACCGACCAAAAAGCTTGGAAGGAGCTTGAATGGGGGTTTGGGAATATGACAAGGATTCAGGTCAGGTCAGGTATGGGAGCATGTGCCAGAACAGCGCGTCGCTGCGTCCACTTTCCGCCGGTACTCCAGGGGCCTCCGTCTGGCCATCCCCCAGGCAGATGCCAGGCCCATCCCCATCTCCTTGAGATGATGGTCAACCTGATGCAACCACGAGGCACGTGGTCGGCCCACTGGCCTCCTCCACTCACGAGACTCCCTCGCTGAGAGAATCTGGTGAGCAGGATCAGCGTCAGGAAAACGAGCCACATGTCCATACAGCCGCAACTGACGCTCACGGACGATGCAGGTAACAAATCTCATCCGAGTCTCTCTCAGCAACCGCTCGTTGGACACAAAATCCGACCAGCGATAGCCAAGGATTCTCCGAAGACACCTGGTACCAAAGGAATTAAGTCTCCGTCTCAGATCCTTGGTCAGAGTCCAAGTCTCGCACCCATAGAGCAAGACTGGAAGTACCAAGGACCTGAAGACTCGGACTTTCATCCTCCCGCACAGGTACCGGCAGCGCCACACCCCATGATCCAGTGAATCCATGACTCCCCAGGCCCGACCCAGACGTCTATTGACCTCTGACTCGCAGCCAGCAGAGACATGAATATCACTGCCAAGGTAAGTGAATCTCTCCACGACCTCAACATCCTCACCACAAACAGACACAGACAGGACAGCAGCATCCAAGATGTCACCGAAAGCCTGGATCTTAGTTTTGACCCAAGAAACCCGTAATCCCAGCGGCTCCGACTCCTCATTCAGCACCTCGAGGGCCCCCAAAAGGATGTCTAAAGTCTCCGCAAAGATGACTGCATCATCTGCAAAAACAAGGTCCGAGATTTTGACATTCCCAAACGATGCACCGCAACTTGATCTCTCCGACATCCTCCCTAAAATCCAGTCCATACAAGAGACAAGGATTACCCCTCAATAACTGAAATTTATTAATTTACCAAAGTTCAAGGTAGATGAAAACTGCAGGCTTCTGGAACTTGTGGATCTGTGTACGGACACAATTGTACACAAATCGATGATTTACGTGGCATCAACATCCTCAACTATGCGCACATTCTACACCCGATTCTTGAAAAGTTACCAACTCATATCCACAACGATTGGAGGAAGCGTGCCTCGAAATACAAGATGAGCTTCTCACCATTCACCATACACACCAAGTTCTCGAGAGAAAAGGTCAAACTCCATAAAGACCCCTAGTAACACCCATCTAGCCAACATAATTATCAGATGACAGAAAAGGGGAGAACATATAGAAGTCTCAATTCCTCCCTTTGTGCCTTGGTAAAGTCTGCACCTATGAATTTGAAACCACAACTACCAGTCACAAGAAATTGTTGGTATCATGACAAATCAGGTCATCATCTGTATTTGAGTGCATCTCATTCAGCAGAAAATCCATCTGAGAGAGAGGGACTTCCTCAAAACCTAAGGTCTTGGCTTCAAATATGAGATTTAAGGACTGCAATACTGGAGTGCAGTGCAAGACATGCAAAAGCAAAGAGCACTCCTCCTTCATGTATGAAATTCCAAGACATGATGTTGGGAAGACCCAAAATGAGAAACATGTGGAAAACTCCAAAACCACAGAGGCGAACATAAAATGCACCAGGCATTTCACATGTACCTTAGCACAATCTTGTTCCAAGATTGTGCTCCACAAGATCTCTCACCAAGATCACCCCTCAAATTCCATCTACAAGTATGTGGGTATGCGGTACTTGCCGACCAGTCTAATGCCTGTTTAGCAGATCCATAGCTATTTCCCTAAAATCCATTGTGACCATACTCTGTACAGAGCGTCGCTGCTGCCAAAGCAGTCTCCTGGGCTATTGGGCACAATCCTGGACAGGTCACCACTCCAACACAGGATACTCAAATGGCTCAATCATCCCAGCAAGCTGGTACTCATTTTTGCCATCAGAGGGATGACAGGCTGAGTGAACCCCACCTGGTGTTAATTAAACGTATGAGCAAGGTTTGAACTCAGAACCCTAGCATCCCAAGCCCACCACCCTAACCATTAAACAAACACCAGGCACAACTTAATCATGAGATATTCCAATAATCTTGAAGACCTTGATTTCCATGGCATAAAGTTGAGCAAGAAATGAGGCAGGGGAGCCAGTCCAGAGGGGAAAGCAGTACTCCATCAAGCTGCAGATGAAGGCCTTGTCGGTGGATATGATGATTAAGTGGATACGTAGACTTTTGCATGTTTGCTTCAACAAGAAAAGACTCCACATTTGCATTTGAACATTCAGTGGTGTTCCTTCCTTGCAGAACTGCCACTGCGGTTTATTGTGAAACTTCATTATAGTTGTTATTGGTGCACCAGGATGGACCATCTTCATGACTGACTTCTCAGTCTCCTTTGATTCTGCCAAGTTGGGAGATGTCACCGAGTTCGTCATCATTACCATACTGGGCTTGGTTATGGACAAGCTGGGCTTGGGCTTGGTTATCTTGGGCATTACATTCTGGGCTTGGTTATGGACAAGCTGGGCTTGGGCTTGGTTATCTTGGTCATTACATTCTGGGCTTGGACTTGGTTATCTCTCTGCTCATTCTTTGACAGCCAATCACATTCATGATTTGTTACCCGAGGAACAGCAACTACCCCCTTCTTCCATTTTCTCAAGTTGATTGACCAACTCTGTCTTTTCCAGAGGACCTGACTTTGCGGATCACTTTGCCATGTACTTATCAGTTTCATCTTCAAAAATATCAAAAGGGTAAACAGCCCCCTCTTCTGCTTGTTCTTATTTACTCTTCTGCACTTTTTCTAACAACTAGCAGAGTACCCACCCTACAGGCAATCTTGTTCCAAGCAAGCAACACATTCTTCTGATCCATAACTTAATTTGGGCGGTGTATAGGCAACTAATAGCTTTGAATACACAAAAAAAAAAAAAAATCCCAGGTTACGTGCATGAAGCAAAAACATACCGACTGCATACAACTCAGAACACCTCACAGCACTGGAAAACGTGGGGACAGGAATACTGTGCTGTAAATGGTGGAGACCTGGAGGCGGCACTACACGATACGCATTTACATTGAGAATTTGCGTCACTCCCCCTCACAACCACCAGCAAAGATAAAAGCACCCTATACATTAATTGGGATCATGCTGATTCTCTGAAGCAAGTCTGGATGTAATTGACCCAGAACTGTAGGAGGAGTATCCCGAAAAACAAACACACAAACACTGGTCCATGAATTATAGTAAGGATATTTACTTTGTTAGCAATCCTCTTGAGGAGGTTTAGAAATTCAAACTCCTGGGACTCACTTGCAGCCAGGATCTTTCATGGGCAAACCGCATTTCAAAGTTGGCCTCCAAAGCCAGCCACCGACCGGGCATCCTCCGTCATGCAATGTCTTTCCTTGGGACACCCGAACTCCCATCCACCTTCAGGGTCTTCATCCACAGCTTGTTGGAGTACTGCGCTCCCCTTTGGGCAGGTTCACCTGCCTCACATCTTGCTCAACTTGTCGCTGTGGAAACCAAGGCCTTCAAGCTTATTGAAATCTCCCATGATGTAGCTGAGTCTACGGGCTTATCACCTCACCATCGCAGACAGACCTGTGGTCTGTCTATGTTCCACCACCAACGTTCTGGTCTGGCACCCTCTGTTCTTTCTGTGCTTTGCCCCTTCCAATTTTCTACATTTCCCTCCTTGGGGTTTCCTTTTCTTTCCGTCTTGTCCACCCCATGCATCCTCTCCTGCCCCACATTCCGCCCCCCACACCCATTGTTTGTCCAAGTTTCCCTCTAATTTGGCCTTCAACTCTGTTGCTGGTGTTTCCCCCTAACTCTCCTGCTCCTTTTGCTTGTTTAAAAAAAAATATATTTTCCCCTCTTCCCCCTGTTCTTCTGCTTATTAGTCCCCTTCCGGTTTCACGGGAGGGGACTATAGATTTGCTCTTCGTGCGTCCCTCCGTCTCACATGTGATTTACCAAACTTTTTTTTTCTCCCATATCCTTTAACATATTCAACTGAAACTTGGTACATGGCTTTACTATGATAAGGTACAGAACAAGTTTGAATTCCAGGACGTTTCGTCAATTTTTCATAGAGTTATGCTCTTTTAGACTTAGAAAATATCATATATTATACGTGGGTCACTGTTCAGATGCCCTGACTGCACCCCACTGCTTTACACCCATTGGCTGGACAGCTGTCCTGACTCCACCCCACTGCTTTACACCCATTGGCTGGACAGCTGTCCTGACTCCACCCCACTGCTTTACACCCATTGGCTGGATAGCTGTCCTGACTCCACCCAACTCCTTTACACCCATTGGCTGGACAGCTGGCCTGACTGCACCCCACTGCTTTACACCCATTGGCTGGACAGCTGGCCTGACTGCACCCCACTCCTTTACACCCATTGGCTGGACAGCTGTCCTGACTCCACCCCACTGCTTTACACCCATTGGCTGGACAGCTGGCCTGACTGCACCCCACTGCTTTACACCCATTGGCTGGACAGCTGTCCTGACTCCACCCCACTGCTTTACACCCATTGGCTGGATAGCTGGCCTGACTCCACCCCACTGCTTTACACCCATTGGCTGGACAGCTGGCCTGACTCCACCCCAATAAAATCAAGCACTGCCCTTGCATGAAACAGCACAGATCAGCAGGCCTCAGGCCTGGGTTAGTTCATGACCCAATTCAATTGGAATGATCACAGGTATATAACCACAATGTATTCTAATATGCACATAAGCCGTACGCATGTTTTTGCTTCATGTATGTAATATGATATGATAAGTTACAGAACAAGTTCGAGTTTCATGGCGTTTCATCAATTTTTCACAGTTATGCCATTTTTTGGGACTTTTGGAGAATATGACATCGGTAGGGGACATGTGTTACAAAGCAATTCTCGTTCTTGTTATCTTTGTGTGCATCTTGATATTCTTTCCCATTGTTAACTACAGAAGTAAGCAAAGTTTTTTTGTTGTTTTTTATTTTATTTATTATTTTTTTTTTGTCATTATGTAGTTTTTTCGGCACTGGGTTAAAAGTTAAACAGATATATCCAAACTGTATCGTTACTCCGTGTTGCAATTCTTTGCCATCTTCGACATTTAACGAAACCTGGTTTGTAGCTTTCAACTTCCAAACCCTAATTCCTCCCTGTAACTGTTATTTAAGGAAAGCCCAGGGACTAACCCTAACCCAACTTGTTTAACACAGTGCTTCTTGGCCACGCCACTTTGAGTGTGCATGTCCGCCTTTCCAAAGCAGCCTAAATCAGTGTCGTGTGAGTAATTCGTCCTGAATGTAAAGCTTGAGGCCCGTTATTGAAGATAATTCCTCAACTGAGCAGGATAATTTACCTCCAGATGAATTCAGTGACATACCAATTACATTGTGCCGGAATGAACAGGTGCAGCATCATGGCTTTAGTGAGAAGTGGAAAGAAAGACTTTTTCTTTAACACAGAAAGCAATATGGGATAACAGAATGGAGCAACGTTCTTCGAATTTGCTTATCTATGAAAAAGTCCAGCTCATAAGGGAATGTCTTGACCAGAAGTCACCGAATGATTATGGTCAAGTTAGGACACTTCGAGCAAACCAGGGCAGTGTTCTCCCCTCGAAACATCTGTATTCCATCCAGACAACTAAGACAGACACCTGAGCTAATTTCCTTCACCCTTAAAAAGCCACACATGCAGTAAATTATCATGCCAGAGGCCCTCAGTCTCTTCCCTGCTGAGCTTAATCATCGCTCATTGTGCCACTGTCATACACGATGTAAGGATAGGATAAAAAGGGAAATTAATGAGCACACATTCTATAGGATTAGGAAATACTGTATTATAAATAGGTGAAAAAGCAAAGCGACTTGCAAGTGGAATCAATGATGATTTAGGATCCAAGCTACCTTATAAAGTCACTTTGCTCACAGTTATGGCTCAATAGATAGGGGGGAAACACCACCAACAGAGTTTAAGGCCAAGTTAGAGGGAAACTTGGACAAACAATGGGTGTGGGGGGCGGAATGTGGGGCAGGAGAGGTGGACAAGACGGAGAGAGAAGGAAACCCTAAGGAGGGAAATATAGATAATTGGAAGGGGCAAAGCACAGAAAGAACAGAGGGTGCAAGATGGGTGTTGTTTTTTCCTGCAGCAAAATACACATTATATTCTTCTGCTCAAAATATTCCAATTATAGATTGAAAGGAAAATGACTACGAGGGTCATTTGAGGTGTGCATGAACCTTTTATTCGGTTGATGGTGGTCATGTTTTCACCGCTGTCTGTATGTCTGTCTGCATGCCAGCCTGTGAGCACAATATCTCAAGAGGTTGTCGAGCGATTTGGAGAAAATTTGGTGGACAGGTTGGGTGTATGCGCAGGACGAATTGATTCGATTTTGGTAAAGATTCGGATCCAGATCCGGATTCGAATTTTTTTTTTAATTTCTGAAGTGATCCTTCACCATTGAGAGATGGGGCCAAAAGCGATATATAGCATGATATTTCAAAAAGTTGAGGACAGATTTTGACAAAACTTAGTGGACTGTGTGTGTGTGTGTGTGTGTGTGTGTGTGTGTGTGTGTGTGTGTGTGTCTGTGTGTGTGTGTGTGTGTGTGTGTGTGTGTGTGTGTGTGTGTGTGTGTGTGTGTGACAAGGACGAATTGATTAGATTTTGGTGAGGATCCGGATACGGATCCGATAATTTTTAAAGTGATTCGTTACCATGAGAGATTGGGCCAAAAACTATATGTTTACATCCATCCACCAAATTGGGGAGAGGTTATGTTTTCACCCCTATTTGTCGGTGTGTTTGTCTCTGACTTTTCTGTCTGTCTGTCTGTCTGTGGGGGCAAGATATCTCAAAAAGTATATATATATTTTTTGTAAACATTGTCAAGGCTTGTATAAGAACTAACATAGAGAAATATAACAAAGGGAGCAGGAGACAAGAAGGGCAGAAGAGGGATGCACAAAACAGTGGGGAACAGAGACATTAGGAGATCTGCGGAAGGGAGAGAGATGGGGCGGGGTACACGGGGTATGCAAGATGGACACCACAGGGACTTTCAGGAAGGAAAGCATGGAATTTGAAGATGGTAGACTTGGGGTGAAAAAGATTATAGTTTTGGATGTGGAAGATATGAGGTGGTGGTGAACAGCTGTTTAGAAGACCTGGAGGGAAGAGAGGGATTGAAGAGAGTGTAGGAGTTTGTTCCAAAGATGGGGAAAAAGAGGAATGAAAGAGTGAAAGTGAGCAGTGATTCTTGATTTTTGGCAGTTTTACTAGAAGGGGGATGCTGGCGGACCTTGAGCGCCCTGCAGAAATATAGGGGGGGGGGAGAACACAGACAGAGCAAGGGGGGCAAGGCTAGAGAGAAGATGGTCGAAGACAAAGACCACCGACCTGACAGAAAGACCACCAAAGCTGAGCTAGGTGTGAGGCAGGAGCACCAGCCCAGAGGGGATACTCCATTAGACATCACCTACTCCATCCATCAAAGCAGTACTCCATCAGACTGTGGATGAAAGCTTTGTATGATGTTAGGAGCTCTGGTGTGCCAAAAAAGGAGGGACTTTGCATGATGGAGGATGCCCAGTCGCCGACTAGGTTTGTTGGCCAGCTTGGAAATGTGACTTTCCCAGAAAATATCATGGCAGATAGTGAGGCCCAAAAGCTTGAATAATCGGACTTCTTCAAAAGGGTTGTGAGAATGTAGATGGGGGAAGGTGGGGGTTATCCAGATGGTCCTTTCAGAGAGATATTGTAAGAGTGTGTGATTTGTCAGGAATGAAAAACATGTTCGAAGTATTTGACCAACTTGTGATTTTATCCAGATCCGCAGAGAGTGAAGAGACTGCTGCTTGTCAATCTGAGGGATGACAGATGGTATGACAGAGGGTGGAGTCATCAGCAAAGACATAAAGAGGATTTTCCAGAGAGTCAGAGAGATCATTGATGAAAAGCAGAAAAAGAACAGGGCCCAGAACACTGCCTTGAGGAACTCCAGCCTGGACAGGAAGTGGGGATGAGAGAACTCCATTTAGGGCCACACGTTTGTTACGACAGAAGTGAAAGGCCACGAGCCATGAGTGGAGATTACCTTGGATACCATAAGAAGAGAGTTTGGTGAGCAATTCGGGTTGCCAGACCGTATCAAAATCTCATGATATGTCCAGAGAGATGGCTCTGATCTCATGCTTGGCATTGAGGTCCTCCATCCATTTTTGGGAAAGCAGCAGCAGCATGTCCAGTGGGGAGTGACCTAGTCTGAATCCAACTTGATGATCAGAAATCAAGCCATTGGAGAAGAGGAAGTATTTAATGTCGAAAGTGATGATGGATTCCCTGACCATGCTGATGATTGGGAGAAGGCTAATTGGTCTGTAGTTGCAGGGATCTGTTTTTGCACCTTTTTATGCAAAGCGGTAATGTTTGCTGATGACCTTGAGCAACTGAGAGGGTGATAAAAACACAAAGAGAGAGGGTGTGCGAGAGCAGCAGTGCAGGTTTTTAAGACATGTGAGCTGATGTCATATGGTCCAGTTGCAGAATCAGTTGAGGTTTGACAACAAACTCTCCTCCATGTTGGGAGAAAAGGACACAGAATCCAGGAACAGCTGGGTAAGGTGGGTACAGAAAGCGATGGGTTTGGGAGACAAGAGTTTGAAGCAAATATGGATGGAGTTATGTATATGTTACTTTTGGGGAGTTTTAAAATTATTGTTTATTTATTTATTTATTAAATCATTATGGGATGCTTTTAAATGGTATATGTCTCAAAAGGTAGACTGTTGGGTTTAATGAATTTATTAAATATCCTTCTGTTTCATATCGTACGTTGGTTTCACCTGTTAAGTAATACGTGGGACATATTGTCCATAAAACTTTTCTACCGTGCTACCCCTCCGACTAATTGGTGCATTCACTTTGGTGCTCGGAGGAAGTTCATAATAGTGTGCACATCTGAAAAACAAAGAAAAATGCACCCCTGGGCTAATCTCCACCAAATTTTGCATCTGTGCTGGGGGTAACCAGCCAGGTCATGGGCATACAAAACACTCTCCCTACTGCAAGGCAGGGAAGTGGGGGTGGAGACAACTACACAATTTCTGCCTGTCCAGGTGGCACAGTTCAAGTGTTTTACTGACACCTGCTGTGGACAGGCGGGATTACAAGCCACGGCACAACATATATTTATGGTGACTTGAGTCTTGGCTCAAGTGAGTTATTACCATATCTGAGCATGAGTCACCTCCTTTCAGAAAGTTAAAAAAAACTTGCGCGAACAGTTGTACATACAAATGTACAGCAAAGAATGTCGAGGAATCCACTGGAATATCTGCAAACAATTCAATATTCCATTTCCAGAAAACTCATGGAAACATGACCAAAAGCAATTATTTAAAACAAGGAAGGTAACGCTCATGCACGACCTGATGAGCCCATTGAGCGTGAACCCTACTCTCGTAAAGCATTGCAACTAGCTAGAGTACTTAGGTACAAAAAAGTAAAGATGACATTGCTCATTGAGGTGAAAGTAACCAGCGATTTTGGCTTCAATAACACAGAAATCAAAAAGATGACCAAATACCAGGATCTCAAAAATGAAATAAAAAGATCTTGGAAGCTGAATTGTTGCAAAATTGTACCAGTGATAATTGGAGCAACATGTATGACAAAGTAAGAACCTCTTAAAAACCATTCCTGGGAATATTCCTACAAACAAACTACAGTTGGAAGCTGTCTGAGGGCTCAGTGACAAACTTGAAAAGAGCCCCCGGAACAAAACTTTGAGAACAAGAAAACTTCTATTCACAGCTTGGTACACACACACACACCCCACACTCTGGTTGAAGATTCAGGTAGAAATTAGTTGGAGAAATCAGGTGATGAAACCAATTGGTTCTTAAAATGCCCCACTGACTGTGGAGAGAAAAACGTCGCCACAAGAGGAAGCTGTTCATACCCACAGTGTTCCAGGCATGGTTGTTTTCCTGGCTACCACTCCAGATCATTGCGACAATGTTATGTGGGAGACTTCCTGTCAGTCAGGATTCCACGCAACAATAGCCAGTGTTGCAGGTGGTTCCTAGTACCATCACAGTGAAGGGGTTTGTATCTGGAGTATGGAGATGAATGCAAAAATGCAATCAGACACAAATATCAACTTGATGCAGTGAGTGCACTGGCACACAATGGCAAACTGATTGCAACACATTAGGGGAGAAATTCTCTATATTTATAGTAATTGGACTTAGAAATTGCTCTGCGGTGAGTTCACAGCTTACT
>NC_140964.1:53142952-53167952 GCF_056783735.1 Eptatretus burgeri
TTCATACTCTTATTGTTACTTCTACTTTTCATCCTAATTCTTAAAAATCTACTAACATGAAAAACTCTTGCATCTGCTCCTTAAAATCCACAATGGAAAAATCCATAGATAAGTGTGGTGGAGGGTTTCCCATTCTCTCTCCCCATTTATTTATGTTTCTTTTCCTCTCCTTTATACCTTCTGTAGCCACTCAAACATCAATTCATTGAGGGAAGTTGTTGTCACAAGAAGATCGAATAAAACTGAAAATGACGACCTGCTCAGCATTTGTTTGAGTTCCGCGACAGCGCTGTTTACGTAGGAGGCCGAAATGCTGTTAAGTAGTGCAGAGCACTCCTTTCCATTTGGAGTGCTGGCTTGAGAGCTTGGAATCAAGCAAGGCACTTGGCGAGTGGTAAGCAAGCCGTTTGAATCAAGGAAGCCACTTGGCGAGCTGTAATCAAGTCGCTTACTAATGGAACACACCATTGAACTCCTATCCACCGATAAGGTCTTCATCAGCAGCTTGATGGAGTACTGCTCTGCCTTCTGGGCTGGTGCTGCTGCCTAACACCTTGCTCAGCTTGGCACTATGGAAACCAAGGCCTTCAATATTAGTGGAATATCCCATGAATAAGCTTAGTCTGTGGGCATGTGAGAAAGTTGGGACACATGAGTTTAGGACACATGAGAAATTGTTCCCATCACAGACAGGTCGTGGTCTCTCTGTCTTCTGCCACCTTCTTTCTGGTCTTTCACCCTCTGCTCTTTATGTGCTTTGCCCCCCCACCCCACCCTCCACTAATTTGTTCCTCTTTTATCCCTCCTGTGAAACTAACCTCCCCATTCTCTTCAATATCATCCTTTCCTCCAAGTCTTCAAGACAGCTGTTCACCACCATCTCAAATGCAAAACCATATTTTCTACCCTCGCCAGTACTACGCCATGACCCCTCCCATATCTCAAGCTCACCTCTTTCTCATTTTTTAGTTTCTGAGAGTTTGCTTCTGTGTCCATCTTCTCCACCCCATGCATCCTCCCTCTCCACTCCCATTATTTGTCAAAGTCCCCTCTACTTTGTCCTTCAATCCAACTGTTGGTGTTTCCCCCTCCCTCTCTACTGTTGCTTTTGCCATCCCTGAGGATTAATTGTTTTTTAATCTCCAGTTTGTCTGGTACAACCTGAAAAGAAAAAAACCCAACAATTACCTTCTGTTATCGTAGAATTATTTCACCATGAAATCTGTCCCACCTTTTTTCCACACCCTGTGTCATCCTGATTTTTTTTTTAATTCATATTCATAGGGCATGACCTGATGTTTTCTACAGAAATAGTGTGCTGAGAGGGGGGTGTAACACCAGAATGATGGACCAAATAACATATCATTGCATCAAATTTCAGTTGTGTATCCGAGAAAAACATGTGTGATATCGGTGATAACTAATGAAAAGTTGTTTTTCAGAGGTTAAAATTATGTGAAAATACCTAAAGTCTCCATTAATTTTAAGTGCTCCAAAAAAAATTATCAGATCTTAATGACTGGAGGCATGCCATCAATTGAGATACATGAAGTAACTGTTGCGGTTATACACAACAAGGGGTGCTTTCATGCAAGTTCTAATCCTCTGCTCAACCCAAAGAGGGAATATGACATTTGGCCAGGGTAACATCCCAAAGGCTTAATTTTGTAAAAAAAAATTAAAGAGCA
Source organism: Eptatretus burgeri (assembly GCF_056783735.1). Lineage (NCBI taxonomy): Eukaryota > Metazoa > Chordata > Myxini > Myxiniformes > Myxinidae > Eptatretus > Eptatretus burgeri. The sequence goes on from NC_140964.1 coordinate 53,144,641, forward strand.
GGTTTTGGGTCGCTCATGACTTCGCGTGATTCGAAGGTTGTAATCACATTAATAATCGTTGGGCAATTATTTTCTTACATTTGAAACTCAAAATATGCTAAAATTAACTTTCAAGTCAAAACTTTTGTCAGTGATCGAAAAACAGACCGGAATTTACCGAAGATGCTATGACGTCACGTTCTCCGAAAACTTCGTGAACATTCGGAAACAGCGTGTGAACAATGGCGAGATGCGAATTAGAGAGCGATTTCAGCGGCGATGAAATTGAGTGTTTTCATTCCGATATTGCCGAGGACGAGTCGGAGGATGTTGGGAATTTATACTATGGAGTTTCTGGCCCTGAACCATATAAATTTGAGCCACTTGCAAGTGCCAGAAAACGGCCTATTTCGTGTACAAGTGGCAGGACTGACTGCCTGGCAGTTCACACTGACACACTCCACCAGACAGATTGGTTTGTAGATTTTCATTTTCTTGTTCGAAGCATAAAATAATGTAAAGTTTGATTCGTCTGTGACTTGATATAATAATTTTAACCCTCTAGTCACTCAAGAGTCAGAAATAGAATGAATCAATAATGGACCCAAATATATTATACACCGTAGCCTTGGCGTTGAAGTCTTTCTGACAGATGAGCTTGACCCCAGCGAAAGTGAACAGTTAGAACAAACCACAACTTTCAAGAGACTGTTGTGGCATATAAATACCAAAACATGTTTAGCCTCATTGGGAAATATTCTACCAAATTTAGAAAAAAAAAAGTGGAAAATTGATCAATTTTTTACAATTGAAATGAAATAGCCCAATTTGCTGATGCTGTTAAAAAAGTAATTTAATCAACAATAAGTTGATTTGTTGAGAAATTTTTTCATGCTTGTGTTTTCCAGAAAGTTTTTTTCATGTGTTTTCCAATGTACTCTTTAAGAATACATTTCAAGGTTTTTCTCACTTAAACTCAACAATTGATTCTGTGACAGAGCAGTATCTGGAGAACTTGTCAACCAACAACAAATATTCACAGAATGGTGATCAGATGTGTTTATGCCTTCGTAATCCTCGGCTGTGAAATGGTCAACACAAATGACGTCTATCCAAAGGGTTCTCTTTACCCGTTTTCTTTGGGGGAAAATTTGCCCGCTTTGTTTATTGGGATTCGCTAGATATCTGTTATTGTCGGGTTTTCCGTGTGTGTGTGTGTGTGTGTGTGTGTGTGTGTGTGTGTGTGTGTGTGTGTGTGTGTGTGTGTGTGTGTGTATATGTGTGTGTGTCTGCAACGCGAGGCTCCACAGCACAAACCAGCAAACCGATTTCGATGAAACTTGGCGAGCAGGTGCCACATGCGCTGGGAGTGTGCGCGTTTGAGTTTCGTTGCCAAGCAACCACCCGTTGTTATGCAGCAGCCGAAAAACCGCGTTTTAAGAACCCAAACGGTAACTGACGTAGCGCGGCTTCTATGATAGGTAAAGCGACTGGACCAACTCCTGCCTATTCCTTGCATCCCCATCTAGTTATCACGACAGCATAACGTTCCTCTATCTCTCAGAGTTTCCGAATGGCAGCCCTCCGAATGCGGAAAGGTGGTGAACCAGGGAATATGTTAAGTGACCTTGACCTCGGAAACCGTCGACGACAGAATGTTCAAATTCGGTGTATGGATAGAGTTTAATAACTACTACAAAATTGAACCGCAGCATTTTTCCAGATTCGATCACCAAGGGTGTCAGGGCTGAAATACGCAAAATTCGAAAAAAAATACTTTTTCCCGACCTACGCTCACTATTTTCAATACTTGTCGTACAGTTTTGAATGTGGAGAAACGAGACTTCGGAATTAAACACTTCGAGATATTTAGAAAATTTTACTCGAGCCGATTTTTGATTTAGGTTTTATTTTTCAAATGGTAGTCCTGTGAGGAGTGCCAGTTGGCAAAATACGCAATTGGAAAAATCTTGCCAGGCAGAGGAACAATTGTATGTGAATCAACACGTCTTGGCAATGAATCTTCGTTGGTGGATCGGTCAGAATGAAAAGCATCGTATCCAACGCTTCGATCCTAGCGGATCCCTCGTTGCCTACTGGCTTGTACAAACCTTATCCACTGCCGGTGAATGTTCGATTCCTTCAGGAATTGGTGGGAGCGATTATCCGTTTTCCAGCCATTTTCGCAAAACATGACGACACACGTATGAGGCATGATGTACAAATATCCAAATAACTTAGTTCTCCAATAATTCAAAATAAAAAAATGATAATATAGACAGTTGCAAGCTCAAAAAAGCGAAAGAACGGCCCGCTCAACTGGACACTTCTTCAATGAGCGAGTGAGCTTCCGCTTTGTTTTGGAGAACATGACATCACAATCCATATATGGCACGTGGATGTTTTTTTTTTTCAACAGCCTCTAGAAATAACAACTTTGGAGTTAAATTTCATTAATTTTCCCAATAGTTAGGCAACCACAATAGTTTGCATCGAACTATTTAATGCACATATTGATAAATTTTCAGAACATGTTTGGTGACCCGCAGCCTGCTCTTTAAAAAAACAATACTACCTCTTCTTTAATATCCCACCTTACCAAATGACTGAATTAGTTATATCCGATCACAACCCCTACTAAAAATAATAAAAGCTTCATTTGGCCACACATTTTACTTGTCTTCATTGTGGAAATTATGACCTTTCTGCCATGACTCCTCTATGCTTTAAGCTCTGTGTTGTCAATGTATGGTCAGCTTCATTGTGGTGCATGTGGTAAGATTTAATCTGTAATGGCGAAATAATATAATGGAGCTTCAAAGCACAAAGCCCTTGCAACAACAAACTAACAAAAGCACATGAGAACCAAAGATTATATCAACCCTCCCTCCCCCCCTTCCCCATCCCCACAGAATATCCCCCCCCCAACCCCACCAACTCTCCCTCCCACGATAAAGCTCGATGATTGTGTACAAAACAGGCCTCCCAGATGTAGGAGTACAAGGAGCACAAGGTAATGATTGGATAACCAGGTTCATTAACCTTGAGTTCACATTTTGTTATTTTTATTTGTGCAGTGCAGTATATTAAGTGGACATTTAAGATGCAGTGTCCATTTCATCTTCAAAACATACTTACTATATCCCACTTTTTGCATTGGATACAAGTTTAATTTTGGGACTATTTATTGACAGCTGGCTTAATGCCTCCTTTGTTGGACTCAGATGCAATAACACCCCTTGTTATTCGTGCACTACCAGTTTCACTGGAAGGGACCATAGGTTTGCTGTCCGTCCATCCATCCCACCTGTGGTTTTTCAGACTTTTCCCCCATACCCTTTGACATATTCAACTGAAACTTGGTACATGGCTTTATTATGATAAGTTACAGAACAAGTTCCATTTTCAGGGAATTTCGTCAATTTTTCACAGTTATGCCATTTTTGGATTAAAAAATATCACATCGAAAGGGAACATGTACTCTTGTTCTAGCAGTGATGATGCGTTTACGTTGTTTTAAACAGCTGGAGTTCAACAAATTGAGAGTTCCTGGGCATGCGTGGAAAATTATGAAATTAAAACTGTTATTGTAATTGTAAAGGCAAAAAGCAGTATTACTTTACATTATATACTTTCACTTCGACTTTGCCTGCTTTGCACTCACATCCAAAGTTCATAATAGCTGATGATGATAACATGTACATTCAAATCCTAAGTACTATTATGATTTGCACAATGTCTACAAATATCCTCATATTTCACAGAAAAGTACATCCACGTCTCTTAACGTCCTTTGCCTGGATGTGCAAGCTCATACCCGAACCGAATCGCATTGTTAAAATGAAAAGGTGTTTATGAAAGGAATGAGCAACACCATTGTTCATTCAGACAGGAAAAGGATGGTCTTGGATGAAGTTAAGACTTGATCCCTGTAGCATACCGCCACCTACTGGCAGTATGCAACCCCCAAGTCAACCCGATTGATATAAAATCAACTGAGGTATGGTATTTACATTAGAAAATGTGGTTATAATCTATATAGTTATCTAATTCCATCAAGTCGTGGTCGACTTCTAGTGACATTCATGATCAGATTTCTCCAAACATCCCAATCCTACTTCCTGCTCTGGCAGAGATAGCTTGATTGCAGCTTTTACCCCATTAGTTAGGGAATTTTAGCAGATTGTATTGACCATCTGTGAAAAAATTGCTTACCAAAAAATTTCTTCACTAACGTATTCATCTCGGTGTCTACGAACACCTATCAATTAGTGCAAACCCAAATCTTTGTGGAAAATTCTGGGGAGCCAATCAAAGTTCGGGTGCTCAGAGGGCCTGCACGAAAAAAATCGGAAAAATTAACTTTTGCCAATATTGACTTGTGCGATGTCTAACTAGGGGTTTTGTGGGGGTGCTGAATTGATGCCAAGCATTAGATTTGAAGAAAAATGAATCCCTGGCCATAAAATATTGACATGATACATTTTTAGATATCTCAGACTGTGTTTTTGCGGTAATTTGGCTCAATTGATTCAGATTGTTCAAATTGTGCTGAAACCAGCATAGAACATTTTTGAAACCACTGCTATATTGTTGGTTATACTTGTGCTCATGCTCAGTAGAATTCTCTGTGTTAGCTGACGTTAGCTAAGAGCTTTTAGCTATAAAAATTATTGTGTACCGGACTCAATAGAAGTTGAATATATTCAACGTAGAGTGGACCTATTAATGTTAAAATACACATCACTCACTGTATGTGTGTTCTGTCTGTTTTGTGTCAAAATTTCATGTCCTGTATGTTGTTTACCAAAAAAATGTCTTATTTTTAAGGACAGTATGGACAAGGATGTAACCACACTCATGCGTGAGGCAAAATCCTCCGGTGGTCTAAACAGAGGCCGCTTTCGGAATGAGTCTTCTCATAAGTCTTGGGTTCAGACTCTGAACCACTTCTCGTTCATTCACCAAGAGCTAGAAAGAAGCATGGTCAAATGTGGGGTACCTGTCCACACCAACGTTAAAAGAGCCCAAATGAAGAGAGATAACGATGCTGTCAACACCATAGTTGGGTGCTTGGAGGAAGTCAACCCTTTCGATGCCACACGGGACAAGAAGACTCTGGTGTCCTTCTCAACTGGGTTCAGCAGCACTCCCGAAGACCAAGTCAATGCCGATCAAGCAGAAGAAGTTGGCAGAGCCATACAGGCTAAAATGGATGTGAAAACTGTTGTGGATGCAATGGCAACCAAACACAAGGTCAAATCACTTGCAAGACTCAGATCTGGACCCAAAGTCAATGGCGAGAAGCTGGTCATTGACTCACTGAAGCTATTCAACCGCCTCATTGTCATCAGTGAGCGTGAAGTCAAGACCAAAGAAGCTCTGCGCTTTGAGTTGACGCCAAAACCGATGTCTCTGTTTGACAAAAAATCAAAAGTTGCGAAAGCCAGACAAGGCTGCCCTAGCAAGGTTGCTGAAGGCATGTGTGGCACCTGTCGAACAACCCCCCTGCACAAGCCTTGTGGTTGATGGTGGGTGGCTCCTGCACAATGTCAAGTGGGAGGCTAACCTTACTTGGAAGGATGTTGCCGAGAGCTACCTCCGGTTTGTGAAGTCCATAGGGAGCCATCACCTCCGGATAACGGTGGTCTTTGACGGATATGGCAGCTCCACCAAGGACCATGACCACTTGAGACGAACAAAGAATGCATGCTGTGACATTCAGATTCGTCTGGATCTCAAAATCATCATTGCAAGAGAAAAGTTCCTCGATAACAAGAACAACAAAGCCCAGCTCGTTCTGCTCCTTGCTGAGACATTTAGTAGGAATGGAATCAGTGTACAGCAATGCTCCGATGATGCCGACACCTCCATCGTCCGCGCAGCTCTAGATGAGGCAAGAGAGTTCCCTGTCGAGGTGAGGGCTGAGGACACAGACGTCCTGGTTATGCTGATTCATCATGTTGCAGACCATCCGATCTTCCTCACGACAGCCAAAGAAACATCTTACGATGTCGGAAGATTCGGGAGGCCCTCCCAGAGATATACTGGAGGTATCTCAGCTTCTTGCACAGCTTATCTGGCTGCGATACAGTGTCTGCAATTTTTGGGTTTAGAAAACCAACTTTGCTAAGCAAGCTCTGCAAGACTGATGAAGCAGAGAGGGCAATGGATGTGTTTATGGACATCCGAGCTGAGAAAGGTGACATCATTAAAGCAGGCTGTGATCTTTCATGCTCATGTTCCATGGGAAATCCTCCAAAGACTTGAAAGACTTGAGATTCGACATCTTCAGCAAGCGAGCTGCTACTGGGAGCATAAAACCTGAGAAACTCCCTCCGACAACAGGAACTGCAGCACAGCACTCTCTCCGAGCTGACCTCCAGACTAGAGACTAGCTGATGCTGCAAAGTCCATCGTTGGATGCCCGGGACTATGGATGGCAACTCACTGAGCAAGGATATGCACCAGTCCCTTCTACAGACCCCATTGCACCAGACGACCTCCTGACGTTTGCCAGCTGCAACTGTGCGGGGGACTGCAGCTCACTCAGGTGCTGCTGCAAAAAGCAAGGAGTCAAGTGTATTTCTGCTTGCAGCATCTGTCATGGAAACTCTTGCCTGAACATAAACCAGCTGGATGACAAGAGGAGTGATGAAGATACTGGGGAGTTTGATGAATAAGGTTGTAAAAGCTGACGAAGCAACATTTCCATTGAGCACAGTTCTGTTAAAAATGTTAATAAAATACATTTTATATATTATCAAGGAGTGTTTTTTTCTCAAAAATAATGGTTGGAATCAATTTGGCACCCAAAAAACCCCTAGTTAGACATCCCACAAGTCAATATTGGCAAAAGTTAATTTTTCCGATTTTTTCGCGCAGGCAGTCTGAAGCACCCGAACTTTGATTGGCTCCCTAGAATTTTCCACAAGGATTTGGGTTTGCACTAATTGATAGGTGTTAGTAGACACCTAGATGAATACGTTAGTGAAGAAATTTTTTGGTAAGCAATTTTTTCACAGATGGTCAATACAATTTGCTAAAATTCCCTAACTACATCCAGCTAATAGGAACATGGTTTGCCTCTTCCTCTTACTCCCTCAACCATACCCAGCATAGTTGACTTCTCCAGACTTTTGTTTTCTGCATGCATGATGTCCAAGCACTACCGGATTTAGAGGTGGCCAGGTGAGGCCATGGCCCTGGGGCCCCCCATATATAGGGGCCCCCCACAATTTCGATGACATTTTGAAAATCCCTTGAAAATGTGCTTCTAAAGTTTTATTGTCGGTGAATGAAGATTGTAAACTCTTTGTAAGGATCTTCTTCTTCAGCTTTCGGCTGCTCCCGTTAGGGGTCGCCACAGCGGATCATCCGTATGATCCGCATAGTGATTTGGCACATGTTTTACGCCGGATGCCCTTCCTGACACAACCCTGGTCGCCTCTTACGACACAGGGATATGGTACACCTATTTTAACCGGGGTATACACCGGCCCAGTACACTGGTACTCATTTCGCCGACCTCGGAAGGATGACAGGCTGAGTCAACCCCTGGTGTATTAATTCAGTGGCCCAACGGGGCTTGAACTCAGGACCTTTTGGATCCCAAGCCGCTGCTCTAACCACTGTGCCAACACCAGGCTTAAACTCTTTGTAAGGATATCTTTTCAAAATTGTCCGTCATTGTGAGAGTCCTTTTCAAGCTTTGGCTTTTTCAAGCCGTTTCTTCCACGGTCCACAGAACGGATCCAACGTGGTCAAAAATTCCCGGGGCAAGCCTCGGGTATTGGGGGCCCGAATTGGGATCTTTTTTTTGGATCGATCATCGATGCTTCGGATGGTTGAGCGTGACCAACTAACTACGGCACTGCCCGCCAGAGCCCAGCAAGCACAGACGGAATATAGAGGTCTAGCCAGAGGAGAGGTGAAAAGGTGAAAGTCGATGTGGTAAAACTAGGCCAGGCCAGCACAGCACACGGCCGGCAGGAGTCGTATTGTACACACTGAAACTGCGGCTGGCAGGGAATGCTGTCAGTACCCTGCTTGTTGGCGCGCACAGCACAGTAACACGGTGTGACTTTCTATGTTCCAGGTGTGTGAAACATACTTGTTCGTGATTCTGGTACGTCCCACGTGCACTCTGACAATATCTCGGTTACTCGGTACCTACCAGCTGCAGAAACCACAATGAGCGGCTTCGGTGACGACAGGCACAAATCCAGGGCTCCACGGAAATATGACAGTGGTGCTCAAAAGCGGAAACGTTCCAAGGAAAAAGATGAAAGACACAAGGCCGTCGTCGACAAGACCCAGAAAATCTCAGAATTTTTCACTCCTGCACAAACAGGCGATTCATCCATGACAGAGGCTGGAACACCAACAGAGACAGAACAAGTGGATTTGGAAATGCAACCCCCACGTCAAGATTTTCCCAACATCTCGGAAGGTTCCACTGATGAAGAACATGCATCAGATGAAGAAGCGCGAGATATACTGACTGATCGTGGACCTGGCTCTGCCAATGACATTGGAAGTTGGCCTCCTGAGTGACCGTCATCAGAGATGATCGACTACTGGGCATCACGAGATTTGGAGCCCCTGCAGAATTCGACTGGTCCCTTTGATTCATTCATACAGTTCGTTGAAGGTAGGAAACGCTGCTGCTCCAAGAATCTGTTTTACCATAGACTACAAAACGGAGAGTCTGTGAAAAGGTCCTGGCTTTGCTTCTCCACATCAACCGGAAAACTGTACTGCATCGCTTGCAAGCTCTTTGGAGGCGCTACTGCCCTGGGCGGGGAAGGATTCAACGACTGGAAGCATGCCAGTCGTTCTATCGAGGTGCATGAGCGTTCGCATGTACATTGTGCGAATATCATCCGCTTGTCAGACAGAGCAACATCCGCAGGTCATGTGGACACTGAACTCGTCAAACAGGTGAGTGAGATTGCGTCCTATTGGAGGGAGGTGCTGAAATGAAGTGTGAGCGTGATATCGTTTCTCACTGAGCGTGGTCTGGCGTTCCGTGGATCGGATGAAATTGTTGGGTCACGGACGAATGGTAACTACCTTGGTTTAATGGAATTACTTGCGGAATATGATCCATTTTTGGCGCAGCACATTCAGAAATATGCCAACCAAGGTAGTGGCCACACCAACTACTTTTCATCTACGACATGTGAAGAGTTAGTCTCCATCATCGGAAAATCTGTTCTGGATAACATCGTCGCTCGTGTGAAAGAGGCAAAATACTTCTCTGTGTCAGTCGATTCTACTCCTGACATAAGCCACATTGACCAGCTCACAGTTATTCTACGATACATCGAGAATGAGGCTCCAGTGGAGCGTTTCATGACCTTTCTGAGCAACACAGGACATACTGGACTCCAGCAAGCGACGGCATTACTGGATTTTTTGAAAGCCACTGGATTGGACATCACGAACTGCCGAGGACAGTCTTACGATAACCCATTTAATATTAGTGGCCGATACAACGGGATGCAGGGAATGATCAAATAGGAGAACCCTCTCGCAATATTTGTGCCATGCGTGACACACTCACTGAACTTGGTCGGTCAGTCGACAGTGGGATTCTGTGGACCTACAGAGCATTCTTTGAATTCGTGGAACAAGTGTATGTATTTTTTACAGCTTCCACGTCGCGCTACGCCAGATTATTTGATGCCCTGAAAGCCAAAGGTCTGCAAGTACCAAAGCGCCTCAGCGACACTCGCTGGTCGGCTCATTCTGATGCAACCCGAGCTTTTGTAGACGGTTACAGTGAAATCATGGATGTCCTCGATGAAATCGCAAACGATGAACAACTGAATAGTGAAACGAGAAACGCCGCCGAGACACTTCACCAAACGATGTGTACGCTCGAGATAGGGTTCTATGCTGGTTTCTGGTCTACTGTACTTGGTAGATTTGATCGTATGAGTAAAACCCTTCAGTCACAAGCTACCGATCTCAACACAGCCGTGCAGCTCCTCATGTCACTGGCGAGCTTCGTGCAGTCATTACGCGATCAGTTTGATATATTCGTTGTTGATGGAGTGGAGCGCTCAGGTACGGAGGAATTCACTCACGGATCGCGTAGACGAAAGCGTAATATCCACCTCACTCCCTTGGACTACGGACACACTCCAGAAGTAGAACTAGACGCCAAGGAGTCCTTTGGCATCAGTGGATACATTGCAGTGATCGACGTACTGCTGTCGCAGTTGGAAAAGCGTACAAACGCTTACAGTGAGATGAGCGACAGATTTGGATTCCTGCGTGCTCTTGTTCAACTCGAAGTGGAGCAGATTTGAGAGTCATGCTCGAAGTTCGTCGAGCTGTATCGGGAAGATCTATCACCTGACCTCACAGAAGAAATGATTCAGTTCCAAGCCATGATGAAGGAGTCAGGGCCAAACTCGGGCCGTACTGAACTTGAGATGTACAGTTTTCTCATCGAGCGAAAAGTCACCGATACTTTCCCAAACGTGGAAGTGCTGCTTCGGATTTACCTCTCACTGATGGTGTCGAACTGCTCCAGGGAGCGCTCGTTTTCGAAACTCAAGCTTATCAAGAACCATCTTCACTCCATGATGGGGCAGCAGAGACTGGTCAATCTGACCATCATTTCAACCGAATCCGATGTGCTCGATTCCATGCAGGTTGACAGTATCATATCTGAGTTCGCTGCTGCGAAGTCGCGCAGGAAGCTTGTCCATTGATTAAGGCGCCGTGTGTATGTTCATTGATGTGGATGACACTGCCGTATATTTGTGGTCGCTGTAAGTCGGCTATCAATCACCATTTCGGATTTCTCTTGCCCAGAGGGTTTTTAGAAGTTAGAAGAATTTTTGTCGAAGTTCGTAGTATGATTAATGACAGCGCGTCGTTTGTTATTTTCTTATATTAGTCCATCTCTATCTCTTACTCTTGTAGCAACAGCATTTTTGTGATTTGATTTTAGAATGAGCTCAGAGATAAGTCACCAGCCATATCAATAACAATCCGTCCATCTTGTCATATTGTCAGATTTAATTGTAATTTGTGAACATGTATGCCAAATCATTCCTGATCAGGATCTGCCAAATCTATAGATACAAGTTGAGTTGTTGATGAAAAAGCAGTTATGATTTAAGTTGTTGATTAATCTCCAAATTTGCCCCCCCCCCCACAATCATTGTGCTCACGGCCCCCCACATGGTAAATCCGGCCCTGTGTCCAACTATTCTGTTTTAGCATCAGCGCTTCTCGTGTACATGGTGGTCTTGTTTGTTTGTCTTGCAATCAATGGAATTTTTAACATTCATCTCCAACATATTTCAAAACTGTCAATCTTATTCCTTCCTTTCTTTTTTTTCACTGTCCACAAACAACTCATGTCCATACATTGCAACTGGAAATACCAAAGCATTCACCAGTCTCCTCTTAGTTTGTTTTGTCACATCTGTCTTTCTAGATATTTGTCATTCCGAACATTGCTGTTCTCTCCAATGCGAATCATCTATTAATTTCTCATCCACATTCTCCACTCACTTCAATCTAAGAACCTAGGAACATGAAGCTTTCCCCTATTTCCACATGATTGTCTCCCAAGCTGAAAACATCGATCTTATCAGTTGACAAGATTTTCGTCTTTTTTTAGGTTTACAATCAGATACATGAAAGGAAATTCCAAAGTAATTTTTTTTTTAATCGACCTATCTCGTGAAATCATTGGTTCATGAATCAAAACAAATGTAACTGGGAGTGTACCAAACAATACTTTAAATAGCACTATGTATGATCAAACAAAAATGGATATTAAAATGACAGTAAAACCTGATTTTATATCTAACTCGTGTGGATCGGCTCACTACACTCACCTCTCCACACATCATTGCAGAGATCGACGTCACAGATTTGCTGTATTGTCATGATTTACACCAATCATAATACAAACATTTCTTAATTTGTAATATCGGTGATATTATATTTATTTAAATTTTATTTGTGGTCCAAGTGGCCTCATAGGTCCAAGTGGACCTAATAAAAAGGTCCAAGTGGCCTCAATGGTCAAGGGTCGAAGCTGTCCAATCTGTTCTGAAAGTTGTAAAGGGTATAAATGGTCTCAAAGGGTATTCAAAGGTCAAAGGGGTCTCAGCAGTCTAAAGCGTTGAAAGGTACATTCCAACATTATGTAATTAATAGACATACAAGCCGGTAGGCGACATGGGTGGTCGCTACATAATTGCATACTAGTCATACAGTTTTTGACGGATCGGGCTGAAATTTTTTGACAAAGAGGTTGATTATAGTGCCCATAAAATCCTGGAAGCCGATTTTTGATTTTCGAAAAAATAAATTATTTAGGATTTTTCAAAAATTTCAAAGTCCCGTTGCCAGCCAACGGTGGCGTCCATAGCAACGGTGCTCAAAAGCATAGAACTAGCTCCAGGTATGAACCTACCTGTCAAGTTTCATCAAAATCGGTTGACTCCTCTGGCCTCCAGAGCTGTCCATTACATACATACAAACATACAAACTTACAAACAGACGGAAAACCTTAGAATAATGGTAGTCTCGTGACCACCCAATAGTCACATGGCCTCACTGTGAAAGGAACATTCGAAAAGTACATAATTTAGAGACGTTTGTGTCATTTGCAACCAATGTTCAAACAAGACATGATTAAGAGGCATATGGTCACACGGCTTCATGGACTGACTGACTGACTGACTGACAGAAATACGGCTTCATGGATGGACCCTGCTTTTCGTTGTTAGCTCACCTGGAACGTAGTTCCTGGGAGATTATGGGATGGTGCGTCATCCGTCAGTCAGTACGTCCATCCACAAATAATTCCAACTTCTTCTCTGAAACTACATATATGATTTCGATGAAATTTTACCACAACCTCCATCACCCATGGCATACCAAGGTATGCTCATGGCATTAAAAAAAAATCTGCCCCGAAGGAGGTCTACGGGGGTTGCCCCCCAAAATAGATATTTGCTTTGCTCATAGCATTAACGAAAATCGGGGTCTGAGGGGTGGTCTATGGAGGGAGTTTACAGGGCAGCCCCCCCCACCTCCATCCTCCAAAGAGATATTTGCTTTCTTCTGAGAAACGACACATAATTCTGATGAAACTTCACTATAACCTTCATCATCTGTGATGTACAAAAGTTTGTTCATGACATTATAAAATTTTTCTAATGACCCCCTCACCCCCCACTCCAAAGTCTCACCCTCCCCCGACCAACTCTGTCCCATCTTTGCTCTCCCAACCCCTTTTAGACTCCACCTCCCCCTCGCCCCCGCCCCCCCCCCACCATCCACCTCATAAAAGTGAAATGGCATTCTTACATCAATCACATATTGCTCTATCAGATAGATAGACAGACAATACAAAATTGCATTACACAGGCCATTAATACAAGAGACAGACAGATATATAATGGACATATGGTCATATGTCCGTCCGTGCAGAGCGTTGGTGTTGCCAAAGCAGACTCCTTGGCTATTGGACACAATCCTGAATGGTTCGCCACTCCGACACAGGAAACCAGAAGCTGGCACTCATTTTGCCAACTTCAGAAGGATGACAGGCAAAGTCAACTCCACCAGTTATTAATTCAATAGCCAAGTGGGGTTTGAACTCAGGATCATAGGATCCCAAGCCCACCACTCCAACCATTAAGCCAACACCAGGCATGTGTGTATGTGTGTGTGTGTGTGTGTGTGTGTGTGTGTGTGTGTGTGTGTGTGTGTGTGTGTGTGTGTGTGTGTGTGTGTGTGTGTGTGTGTGTGTGTGTGTGTGTGTGTGTGTGTATGTGTGTGTGTGTGCATATACAAATGCAAGTGCATTGTAGTGTGACCTCGGCTTAAAATCTTGGACATGTCTGCACAATCTGGATTGGCACCTGGAGGCCAATCCAGTTTGTGCAGACCAGTACAATGCAGATATGTTCAAGATTTTAAGCAGAGGTCGAACAACAATGCATTTATGTATGTTAGAAGCAACCTTCATCCATTCCATGGACCCGACATTGTGTCAACAAAAGGAATTTGTTCTTTTTTTTCTTTTTTTCATATATATATATATATATATATATATATATATATATATATATATATATATATATATATATATATATATATATATTGTTATGGATTCCACGGTGGCGGGATTCGCACCCCGCTCTTGACAGCCAAATGTTGAAGATTCGGCGTCACTTAACAGCACCGCCGTGTCTGGGGTTATAAAGCCGACTGGCTTGGCACAAGTCTCAGGTTACGCGCCTCGGATCACGATACCAACGTACACCTGTGCCTTGCCAGTTGGGGAAATAGACCGCTGTTACAGACTGGATTTGTCAGAGACCGAGCAGAGTCTACCAGTCCGTAACCATTTTGGTTTTATATCCAAATAAAGCGGATCGTTCCTCGGCGTGGCATGAGTAAATTCAAGGCGGCAAATCTCATATAACTCAGCCATATTTATTGGGGACACATCGGGGAACACAACACAAGCAAAGCATTCACGACAATGTTATAATCAATCTATAACCCGTTCTGAACTAGGGAGCTACATAGGTTCCAGGTTTCGAAGAGAACCCTAGCGAGATAAACCTTAGACAACATGCAGACAAGACACGGACAACATGCAGACAAGACACAGAGTACTTGGTCATGCCTCATGGACGAGGAAAAGTGTCAAAGGCACGAATGCAGCTCATGACAAGCCGATGTCAACGGATTTGAGCATCCAGCTCGAGCATGCAGCATGGCAAAATGGGGCGTCGTCCTCCTTTTGTCTCACCGCCCACGCACGCAGCCTCAGCGTGTTCAGCCAGCGTAAGATCGATGACACAAGAGCGAAAGATCTGCAGTGTGCTCCAGCTGGCTTTTCACAAGGTCCAGTATACAAGTCCGGGCATGGCCTGTTCACCAGGTTAGGCCAAATTGGGGTGTTGGGCTCCGCAGGCAGATTGATGGGACCACAACATGCGTCGAGACGTGTCAGGAGTAGGGACAGAGGCTCCGTGGTTAGACGCAGGTTGAACCTGTCGATGACCTCCTCATTAAGTCGATCGCTGACTCACACAGCAGCCAGTTCCTCTCGAAGAAGATTGCAGCCTCCCACTAGTCGTTTCTATACAGCAGAATCCTCACTCGACACTCAGGCTCAGTTACTCGCTCGGCAGATCGCCGACTCGACCCTCACGTTCAGGCCGTTCCTCTCTTACAGATCGCCGACCACAAGCAACACGAGTTTCTCCTCCAGCCGATGGCAGACAGACCTCTTGCAGTCCCTTCCTTGCCTTTCTTTCGGCTCGATCTTCACATAAGCCGATCGCAAAACAGACACAGCCGTCCCTCGTACAGCCGATCGCCCAACCTCTGCGCTCTGAGTTCCACCTTCCCTTCCCGGCGCTCGCTTCTCTAGGCCACTCCCTCTCAGAGCGCTGGGCGGGGCCTCGTTCGGAGAATGGAAGGAAGAAGAAGAACCTCTCGGTACACCACCACTGCACGAACAATGAACAACCTGCTACACCTCCCGACACACATGTAACGTCCAATTACCGAACAACCTGGCTAAACATGCATTAAATGGAGGATCCGGGCTAATCCTATATTTATTAACACACGAAGGGCCATTTCAGCAACAACATACATATGTATATATATATATATATATATATATATATATATATATATATATATATATATATATATATATATATATATATATTGTTGTGGTTGACGAAATTCGCAAACCACTATTCAGGTCCCGTAGGTGAGATATCTCTGAAAGTATATGTGTAGTTAGGCCCAAACCCGTTGTTTAGAGGGAATAAATGTCATTCATTCGGGCTGCGACCCTTTTAGATAGCCGTTTTTCTTTTACTATCTTTATTTTGGACCAGCCGCCATTACTACCACCACAACCACCACCAACCACATCTCAACAGCCATCACACAACAACCACCAACCGCAATGCCGCTTCACAACAACAGCCACGACCCTTGCCGTCACGTCTCGCTCTCGCAACCATCGCATCACCGCCATTCCCGCGCCGCTTGTGGGCACCGATCCTGGACTCGTACAGGGCGCGCACCGAGCAGCGGGTGCAAAAACACCAGCCTTCCCGAGAAATCGGATCAAGAATCATTCACGCCCACTTTTCCTCTGTCCAATGGGGAGCCAGCCAGAGGTAAAGGGTTGAAGGTGAAGGAGCGAAGCCCCGGGGGCTATAAAGGGCCGCGTTCGCTCGCTGAATGGCAGTTGTTGAGGGAGTTTCTGAATCGGGAGAGAAAAAGAGTTTCTGAATCGCAGTTGGACGGAGTTGTGGAGAGTGGGAGAGTTGGAGAGTTGTGGCGGCGGCGAAGGCAGTCGAGAGGGTGCTCGTGTCAGAGTCGGGGAGCTGCGGAGAGGGGAGGCCGGGAACGCGGTCGAGGTCGCAGTGGAGTCGCTCGTCGCGGGACCCAAGCCAGCCAGATATCCTCTTTCCCCCGAGCATCAACAACCCCCCCTGTTTCCCCCCACGCTGAGATAGTGTGAGAAGGGGGCCCCGTTCCCACCCCATTCCAGGCAGTGCCAGCGAGGCCCGCGGAGTCGGGGCGCCGCCGCCATTTTGCGGCTCATCACCAGACGGGTAGGCTCGACGCGGTCTCGGCCCCAGGCCCGTCTGCCCCCTTGTAGTTGAGGGTGGCCCCTTTTTCTTTTGCTTTGGAGTATATGTGTTGTCGGCGCCATCTGTGAAGTAAAACTGTGTAAGTGTTGCCGTGTGCTCGCGTATTCGGTAGTAGATCTGCATTGTGTTTCTTTTGTTGCAATTGCTTTTGGTGCGTAATTGTTGTTTCTTCTTTTGTTACATTTGCTTTTGGTGCATAATTGTGGTAATTGTATATGTGTGCTTTCCGTTTGCCGTGGAATAAATGTGCTTTATGTTGAACTGTTTTTCCCGTTTCGCTTCGTCTTTTCTTTTATTGAATCTCCATCTTACTTCAAGTAAAGGGTTGGTCGTGGGCTAAATACGCCCAATAATTAATCGAACCGTCGAGGTTGACGATAACACCGCTCGGTTATCCCGATAGTACGGAACGGGTCGCTTAAAGTGGCCCGTGTCCGAAGTCGACCTGCGGCGAGGTGCGATCGCCCGGTCTACCCTCCGTGTGGGTACTTAGGTAGGTCGAATTTGGCGAGCAACCCTATCCCACGCGGGGGGCCGATTGGCACGATCGTGGTGAGGCCGAAAGGCCCACCCATGACTAGTTCCCGGCGTTAGTCCGAGAGGGTCACGACGGGATTGTCCGTCCGGTGGGCGACGTGCCGCGATTCGAGTTACGTGGCCGCTCGCACGCCGGCGGGCGCGAATCCGCAACAGTAAATAAATAAATATATATATATATATATATATATATATATATATATATATATATATATATATATGCCTGGTGTTGGCACAGTGGTGAGGGCAGTGGTTTGGGATCCAAAAGGTCCTGAGTTCAAGCCCCGTTGGGCCACTGAATTAATACACCAGGGGGTTAACTCAGCCTGTCATCCTTCCGAGGTCGGCGAAATGAGTACCAGTGCACTGGGCCCGGTGTATACCCTAGTTAAAATAGGTGTACCAGATCCCTGTGTTGCAAGAGGCGACCAGGGTTGCGTCAGGAAAGGCATCCGGTGTAAAACATGTGCCAAATCACTATGCGGATCATATGGATGATCCGCTGTGGCGACCCCGAACGGGAGCAGCCGAAAGAAGAAGAAGAAGAAGATATACATATATATGTATATATGACGTCCATCTAAAAAGTAACGTCACAGTCTTTCGCAACATTCCAGCAATATATATGATTGGTGATGGTTGACTGCGCTCATTGTGTGATTTTTTACAGGTCGTGCTTTACACGTTGTCTATTCTGAGTCGTCGCACTCTGAATCGTGAGCAGAGACACAATCTGAATTTCTTATCAAGCTTGGAAAAACACCTTCCGAATCCTTCGCAATGCTGCAGCAAGTCTACAGGGAAGAAACGATGTCACGTACACGTGCATTTGAATGGCTCAAGAGGTTCAAAGAAGGATGGGGAGGAGGTTGAAGACAATCCACGGTCTGGAAGACCTTCAACGAGCAGAACGGAGGACAACATCGAGCATTGAAAGCAGATGGTGCACGCAGATCGTCGACTCACGGTGCGGATGATTGCTGAGGAACTTTCCATCAACAAGGACATTGGAGCATCATCACTGAAAATCTCGAAATGTGCAAGGTGTGCGCAAAGATGGTCCCCAAGCTGCTGTCCGAGGACCAGAAACAGCAAAGAGTCACTGTCTGTCAAGACATTATCGAGCACCTCTAGGACGATCCAGACCTGCTCGGGAGAGTAGTTACTGGCGATGAATTTATGGATATTCGAATACGATCTGGAGACCAAACGGCAGAGTCGTCAGTGGAAAAGTTCGGCATCACCAAGATCAAAGAAAGCAAGAATGTCGAAGTAGAAGGTCAAAGTGATGCTCATCGCGTTTTTGTCATCAAGGGCATCGTCCACTTCGAGTTTCTACCATAGGGTCAAACAGTGAATCAATACGTGATCAAGGAGATCCTCCAGCGCCTCATGAGATCAGTCCGGGACAAGAGGAGGATTCTGTGGGAGAACAACGCCTGGGTGCTCCACCATGACAACGCCCCGACTCACAGTGCCCTGAGCATCCGACAGTTTCTGGCGGAGAGGAACGTGCCAACTCTGGAGCAACCCCCGTATTCGCCAGACTTGGCCCCTTGTGATTTTTTCCTCTTCCGCAAGCTCAAGGGGGTGATCAAGGGGACCCCATTTCCTGATGTGGAGGCCATCAAAAGGGCCGTGACGATGGAGCTCCGGAGGATTCCAGAAGAGGCCTTCCGGGGGTGCATCGAAGCGTGGAAGAAGAGGATGGACAAGTGTGTGAGACTGGAGGGAAACTATTTTGAAGGGGACAAGCTGTGATTTCAATATATTTTTTGGAATAAAATTTCTGTGAAGTCAGTCCCATTACTCTTTAGATGGACCTTAAATATTTATATATATATATATATATATATATATATATATATATATATATATATATATATATATATGTACATACATATACATATACATACATATACATACATATATATATATATATATATATATATATATATATATATATATATATATATATATTACACAACACACACACATAGACAACAGACACACAGATAGATGGGATAGACAAACAGCCAAATCGACAGATGGATATATAGACTGACAGAAAAAGATACAGATGTATCAGACAGACAGACTGAGATGTATCAGTAGTTTATGATAATGCATGCATACATGGTTGCACTAGGGTGTGGTTATAGTCCAGGCATTATATGACAAATAAGGACTGAACCTCACACAAATTGCAACAGAAAATCTGATAACTGTTCATAACTCATAAATCTCTCCTCTATAACATATAAAAAGTCCTAATGAATCCACGTGGTGGAAATATATTTTTTAAATAAATTAAAATTATTAAAATAATTAAAAAAAAATTTTTCCAAAATGTTTCTTAACCGTACTCTGGTACCACTTTTTGCTACTTTATAATGGGATATTTAGCAACGCTCTAACTATATATGTAATACTAAACAGATATTTCCATCGGAAGATGGTCTGGTTTTACTATTAAGATGACCCGTGCCTTCAGATAAGACCTCGAAATGATTTAAATCCATTTATTATGGCCTGGCATATGTTCTTTAATAGTGCATGCACTGATGTTCAACACAACTAATAATGTGTAACAATAAAAAGTCATGTGCTTCTGAAGACATTATTTTAAAGTAACAGCACTATTATACTATATAAGGCAACATAATACTTTAGGTTGTCTGGTTACTCGACCACTGGTTTCATCATCGTCATAATCATCACATTCAGTCTGAAATGAATTTGCACACCCTGATCCTTTGCAGTTGCTATATGCAACAGAGCACTCAATGTCGTGCTTCTTGCATGTGCATCATGGCGTTGTCTGCATAGACGAGCTCCAGAACTTCTTGTAACCCAGATCCAGCCATTAAATGCCTGATGGACCCCAGGAAATTCATCTCGGTGTGAAAGCCTCCAAGTCTCAGGACTATGTTGCTCAAGTCGCTTCCTTCCGGTTCAACATCGATGATCAAGAGGGCCTTCCACCATAGTGGTTGATCAAAGGTAATGATTGGTGTGGCATTGTGGTGGCAGGCATGCTCACTTACAAACTTCAGTGTTGAGAAGTTGCATGTGGTGTCACTGGGATTCATGTCGATCATTGGAAGTAAGACGAAGGATGATTTCCCTTGATGATTGCCATGCTGTACAAACTGCATCATCCCAGACCATGCTGGCCTTGGTGAGGCAAAAATAATGGCTGTCTTCCATATAAGATCCAGGTCTGCTGTTGGGTATTGTGCCTCCATAGTGACAAGCTTCTGGTACGTCACTGCGTCTGTTCCACTACCTACTTCCCTGTGGAACAGAATTGGAACTCTTCCTACCATGGATACATCAGGGGTGACCTTTGCTCTGAGGATGGGATTGATGGTCTTGGTAGCTGGTGTAACGGCAGCAATCATCGCCATACCATGGAAGGTGATGTTGCCATTCAGGGTGCAAATGTTGTGGTCCACATTATCACCGGCATACTAGACAAACTCACCGGAGAAGCCAGGAATGTCAGTTCTAAGCGACACCACAGCATTGCGAACAATTCTTTGCACCTCCTTGTAGGAGCAGCAGAATCCAAGCTTGTGTATGTGTGAAGTGAAGCGATGTGTATGTGTATGTGTGAAGTATTCAACACGTATGTGTATGTGTATGTGTGAAGCGTATCGCCAAGGAAGCGTGATGCAAAGTGGTGGTGGACCTGGTCTCCCAGCCCAATCTGCAGTGGCACCAAAATAACTCTTGGTCGGGTCGCCTGCAT
Source organism: Eptatretus burgeri (assembly GCF_056783735.1). Taxonomy (NCBI): domain Eukaryota; kingdom Metazoa; phylum Chordata; class Myxini; order Myxiniformes; family Myxinidae; genus Eptatretus; species Eptatretus burgeri. The sequence continues at coordinate 53,165,593 of NC_140964.1, forward strand.
GATTGCTTGTCCGATGGAGGCAGTTTTCATGCCGGCATTTTTGACCCCAAGCAACCCTTTCAGTAGAACCCTGAGGCTTTCTGGAAGAAAGTTGATGGCATCCTCTTCAGACTTCAGTGATTCACAGTCAGGATATACATCATGATATGTTTCCACTGATTTGATGTCATTTTTGATAAGTTTCGCAGCAGTTTCAATAATCCTCTTCTTCTCTGTTTCGGGATCAGCTTTTCTGTGAGCATAAAAGTCCTGGAGGATCGCTTTGGCTGTGCTTCTGAAGGTAACCACATTTGGCTTCCCATTAATCTCGGTGTGGATGATTCTGTCACCAAACTGCTCCTTCAGTTTGAACTTCATTTGCGTGTAGCCATATGCTTGACATTCTGAGCCTTTGAGATGGTTTTCCATCCGGCTAACAAGATCATTGATCGTGATCTGTTCATTGTCATTTTCTTCGAGAAAGTTCGCAACTTCCAGAAAGGCATTAAATCTTTCTTGGTCTTGTGGCCGACCCAGTTTTGTTTTCTTTACCTCAGTTTCGCTGGTCTGATGAGCTGCTGGCATTTGCTTCTTGGTATGGAAATTTACACTGCACACTTGGTGATACACTACATCTGCAGCATGCAGGTCATGCACATGCAACACACGAGCTTTCACTATGACTGCCCAGGCATCTCCTCTTTCATTGCAAGATTTCAAGAGTGTATCCTTGAACTCAACTGTCCCCACTGGGAATATAGTCCAATCAGAACTCTTCCTCTTGGTCCCAACATGCGCTGACCTCCCACAGAACAGACAGTCTCTGTCACAATGGAACTCCTTCTCATCAGCTGAGCGTCGTCGCACATGCCTGTCGACTTGCTCTTGTTCTTTCTCCTTTAGTGCTTTCGCTATTTGTTGTTGGTTGGTATATTTCTTGCGGCAGACTTGATGAACCAGTTCCCCAGGTGATGTATGAATGTCATCATTTCTGGATTTACTTGCTCGGTTGATGGTGTCACTCTCCTTTTCAGTAAGTGTGGATGGTGACTGTCCGCCCCCCTCTGCAGGGTCCTTACAAATGGCACATCTTGGAGGGCCACTCATTGTTCAAGATGTGATGGCACTGCAATAATGTAAAAAAAACATGAGTATTCATTTTTAAAGTACAGTAACTGTGCCAAATAACCGCACGTGAATTTCACCAATTGCACATTTTACAACTTTCAACTTGACTGTTTTTACAATGCAAATCTCTTCAATTTGTTGTGAATTTCCTTTTGAACATGCACTGCACTGCACCCAATATCATGTCTCATGTAAAACAAAGTTTCTGGTAGATTGTGGATAGTACTGAACCCTTTGTGTGGACATCAGACAAGCAGACATGCAAGCATCCATTATTTTAACATGGGCGGCAATGGAGAAAAATGCCATCACCGATTTCAGTACTTTTCAATAGTTTCCACTACTTGGATTCCTTAGGACTTTTGATATTATATACAGGATATATTTATGAGAATAAACCAGCTGAAAGAGTTTATGTTGCAATTTGTGTGAAGTCATGTCATATAATACCTGTACTATTAAGGATGTCACCCAACCCGCCCAAGTTCCGATGCTGTGCTGTGCTGTGTTGTACCCGTGTCCGGATTAAACCTGTTGTTCCCACTTCAGAGCCTTGGTCCCTGTCTGTCGAGTATATTACAGACAGAGACACATGGATAAATGGATGGATGGATGGATGGATAGATAGATGGCCATACAGATAGATAGGATACATAGATAGATAGACAGATAAATAGATGGATAGGGACACACACTAGATAGATAGACACAAACAGACAGATAGACAGAATAACACACACACCCTGCTCACATGTGCATGAAAGAAAGTGGAAGCATCAGCAGAGAGGCAAGCAAGGACGTTCAAGGTGGGGGGTTGGGGAGGGGGGAGGTGGGGGGTTGGGGAGGGGGGGAGGTGGGGGCAAATTCCCCCCACAAAAGCCAGTGTAGCTTTTATAATTCAGGCATAAAAATATTGGTTGACAAAAAATTGTGAGATGAGATGATAAAATATCACGAGATGACAGATTGAAGACAGCCTGTGAATTGTGATATATTTCACTATTTTTGCAATTATCCATCATAATCCTTTTGGGATTAAAATAATAATAAAAATATGAGAAATATCGAATTTATTACACATCTGGCAAGTAGCAACTCTGGCCGACTCTCGAAGCTTCGCCCACCATCAAGCACTTTCAAGATGACATATTTTCGTCCTTGAATGCGTGATACACAATCACGCAATCACACATATGCCCAAACACAAACGGCTGATGGTCGGGCAATCGCCAGCACGTTATTGTCGGGAAAAG
>NC_140964.1:53172952-53210452 GCF_056783735.1 Eptatretus burgeri
GAGCATCGAGCAACGTGAACTTGAACTCCTTTCCCTCGTCTATGGCCTCAAGCCGGCGGCATAGCAGGAGCTTCTTGTAGTGGCGCTTGAGGTTCTCTATGATTCCCTGATCCATTGGTTGCGAATTGGCTGTCGTGTTGGGTGGGAAGAAGACCAGTTGGATGTTGTTCAGCTCGAGCTCGGGAGGGTGGACAGAGAAGTTATCGAGACAGACCAGCACTCTGCATCCCTGCTGGCCGAGTCGTCCGTCCCACGCATGCAACATCTCCTCGAAAAGCTCCGCCGTCATCCACGCCTTCGAGTTCGCCTTGTACTTGACCGGGATCTCTTTGTTCTTGAAGGCACGGGGTTTCTTGGAATTGCCAATCACCAGAAGAGGGAACTTCTCGCTGCCGCTCATGTTTGCCCCAACCAGAAGAGTGATCCTTTGCTTGCTTTTCTTTCCTCCAGTACACCGCTCTCCCCTGAAAGCCATGGTCTTGTTCGGAAGCAGCTGCCAGAAGAGTCCAGTCTCGTCCTGGTTGAAGACGTCGTCTGCGGAGAACTGCCCGAGTAAGGGCCGGAGAACCTGTTGTTGCCACTCAAGAAGGGATTGCGAATCCACCGCTCCAGCTTCGCCCTGCACTGTCTTGAACATGATGCCGTGGCGCTTCTTGAAATTGCCCAACCAACCGTCGCTCGCCATGAAGTCTGGGATGTGCATCAGCTCGGCCAGTTTCATCGCCTTCTCCTTGATCAGATCGCCGCTGACAGGCATAGTCTGTCCTCTTGATTGCTTCAGCCACATGAGCACTCCCTCATCAAGCTTCGGGTCGTGAGCCTGCGTCAACTTCATGCGCTTCGATGGAAATCCAGCTTTGATTGCAGCCTCGATTGCATCCTTCTTGCTGAGAATGCCCTTCACGGTGGTTCTCTTAACTTCGACACCCCATTTCTTGCTAATCTCCCTGGCCAACTTGGACTGATTCGGCTCCTTCTTCGCGGCAGCGATGATCTCCTTCTTCTCCTTCAGCGTAAAGTCGGTTCGCTTGCGTTTCTGAGCTGACATTATGGGCTGAATTTGAAAAAAAATGATGTCACTGTTGTACGTGTGCCTGCGTGTCTGTGTGTGTGCTCGCGCTTTTTTGTGTCTCGTTGTGCGTGTTGTGATTGGCTTGTTGTGGCTGGCATCGGGGAGAAGAATCGCGTGTTTTGACACAGTCTGACTATGCGCGTACGTATTGAGTTATGTTGTGCGCAGCTGGACTGTAGTTCGTCGCTTCGCCTTTGGACGTGAGTGTGATAATCGAGCACTGCGCAATACAGACTTTTTCACGACTCATGCCTTTTAACAGTCACACAGTAGTGGCATGGTAGCGAGAGTAGGGGGTGGCATATTAAATTTATTTTGTATTGAATTTTGTCGGGACCGAGCAAAAGTGGTATAATAGCGAGAGTGGCATAGAAGCGAGGTGGCATAGTAACGAGCTTTGACTGTACACACATATATATAGATACATACATATATATAGATACATACATATATATATAGATACATACATATATACACGTATATATATATAGATACATATATATATATAGATACATATATATATATATATATATATATATATATATATATATAGATACATATATATATATATATATATATATATATATATATATATATATAGATACATATATATATATATATATATAGATACATATATATATATATATATATATATATATATATATATATATATATACATATATATATATATATATATAGATACATATATATATATATATATATATATATATATATATATATATATATATATATATATATATAGATACATATATATATATATATATATATATATATATAGATACATATATATATATATATATATATATATATAGATATATATATATATATATATATAGATACATATATATATATATATATATATATATATATATATATATATATATATATATAGATACATATATATATATATATATATATATATATATATATATATATACATATACATATATATACATATATATATATATATACATATATATATATATACACATATATATATATATATATATATATATATATATATATATATATATATATATATATATATATATTTATATATATATATACATATATATATATATAGATACATATATATATATATATATATATATATATAGATACATATATATATATATATATATATATATATATATATATATAGATACATATATATATATATATATATATATATATATATACATACATAGAGATACATATCTTCTTCTTCTTCCTCTTTCGGCTTGCTCCCGCTAGGGGTCGCCACAGCGGACCAACTGTCTCCATTTTGCTCTATCCTCCACATCTTCCATTGACACTCCAACCACCCGCATGTCCGCCCTCACCGCATCCATGAACCTCTTCTTTGGCCTTCCTCTTCTCCTCCTGCCTGGCGGCTCCATCTTCAACATCCTTCTCCCGATATACTCCGTTTCCCTCCTGTGCACATGTCCAAACCATCGCAATCTCGCCTCTCTCACTTTGTCTCCAAACCGTCCGACCTGCGCTGTCCCTCTAATACACTCATTTCTTATCCTATCCATCCTCGTCACTCCCAACGAGAATCGCAGCATCTTTAACTCTGCCACCTCCAGCTCTGCTTCCTGTCTTTTTGTTAGCGCCACCGCCTCCAAACCATACAACATAGCTGGTCTCACTACCGTCTTGTATACTTTCCCCTTCACTCTTGCAGCTACCCTTCTGTCACAAATCACTCCTGCAACTCTTCTCCACCCACTCCATCCTGCCTGCACTCTCTTTTTCACTTCTCTCCCACACTCTCCGTTACTTTGGACAGTTGATCCCAAGTATTTAAACCAATCCACCTTCCCCACCTCAACTCCTTGCAACCGCACCATACCACCACCCTCCCTCTCATTTACGCACATGTACTCCGTCTTTCTCCTACTGACTAACATTCCCCTTCTCTCCAGTGCGTACCTCCACCTCTCAAGGCTCGATTCAGCCTGCTCCCTACTCTCCCTACAGATCATGATGTCATTCGCGAACATCATGGTCCATGGAGACTCCAGTCTGATCTCGTCCGTCAACCTGTCCATCACCATTGCAAACAGGAAAGGGCTCAGAGTCGATCCTTGGTGCAATCCCACTTTAACCTTAAACCGGTCCGTCATTCCTACCGCACACCTCACCGCTGTCACACTGTCCTCATACATATCCTGCACGATCCTCCCATACTTCTCCACCACTCCCGACTTCCTCATACAATGCCACAACTCCTCTCTTGGCACCCTATCATAAGCTTTCTCTAAATCCACAAACACACAATGTAACTCTTTCTGGCCTTCCCTATACTTCTCCATCAACATTCTCAAAGCAAACATCGCATCAGTGGTGCTCTTTCCTGGCATAAACCCATATTGCTGCTCACAGATCGTCACCTCTCCTCTCAACCGAGCTTCCACTACTCTTTCCCACAACTTCATGGTGTGGCTTAACAACTTTATCCCTCTGTAATTTCCACAGCTCTGCACATCACCCTTATTCTTGAAAATCGGAATCAGTACACTTAATCTCCACTCCTCCGGCATCCTCTCACTTTCCAAGACTTTATTAAACAATCTGGTTAACAACCCCACTGCCATCTCTCCTAAGCACTTCCATGCCTCCACTGGTATTCCATCTGGGCCAACCGCCTTTCCACTTTTCATCTTCTTCATAGCAGTCCTCACTTCATCCTTACTGATCCACCCCACTTCCAGATTCACTATCTCCACCTCTTCCAACCTTCTCTCTCTCTCATTTTCTTCATTCATCAGCTCCTCAAAGTACTCCATCCACCTTCTCAACACACTCTCCTCGCTCGTCAGCACATTCCCATTTGCGTCCTTTATCACCCGAACCTGCAGCACATCCTTCCCAGCTCGGTCCCTCTGTCTTGCCAATCGGTACAAATCCTTTTCCCCTTCTTTTGTATCCAACTTCTCATACAGCTCGTCATATGCCTTTTCCTTGGCCTTAGCCACCTCTCTTTTTGCTTTTCGACGCCACTCCTTGTACTCCTGCCGACTTTCTTCATCTCTCTGACTATCCCACTTCTTTTTAGCCAACCCCTTCTTCCTTATACTTTCTTGTACTTCCTCATTCCACCACCAAGTCTCCTTATCTTCCTTCCTCTGTCCAGATGTCACACCAAGTACCTTCCTAGCTATCTCCCTCACAACTTCTGCTGTCGTTGCCCAATCATCCCACCCATCTTTACCACCATCCAACGCCTGTCTCACCTCCTCCCTAAATTTCACGCAACAGTCTTCCTCCTTCAGCTTCCACCATCTGGTCCTTGGTTCAGCCCTCACTCTCTTCCTCAACCTCACCTCTAAAGTCATCCTACAGACCACCAATCGATGCTGTCGAGCTACACTCTCCCCTGCCACAACCTTACAGTCACTAATCTCTTTCAGGTTGCATCTCCTACTTAAGATGTAATCCACCTGTGTGCACTTTCCTCCACTCTTGTATGTCACCCTGTGTTCCTCCTTCTTCTTGAAATACGTGTTTACCACTGCCATTTCCATTCTTTTTGCAAACTCTACCACCATTTGCCCTTCCACATTTCTCTTGTTGAGACCGTACCTCCCCATCACCTCCTCATCCTCTTTATTCCCTTCCCCAACATGTCCATTGAAATCTGCTCCAATCACCACTCTTTCATCCTTGGATACACTCTCCACCACTTCATCTAACTCACTCCAGAAATCTTCTTTATATTCCATCTCACACCCCATATGTGGGGCATATGCACTGATGACATTCATCATCACCCCTTCAATTTCCAACTTCACACTCATCACTCGGTCAGACACCCTCCTCACCTCCAATACCCTCTTGACATGATCTTCCTTCAGGATTATCCCGACACCATTTCTCCTCCCATCCACACCATGGTAGAACAGTTTGAAACCACCTCCAATGCTCCTCGCCTTACTCCCCATCCACTTGGTCTCTTGTACACACAGTATGTCCACCTTTCTTCTCTCCATCATATCAGCCAACTCTCGCCCTTTGCCAGTCATCGTCCCAACATTCAGAGTTCCAACTCTCACCTCCACACTTCTACCCTTCCCCCTCTCCCACTGCCTCCGGACTCGCCTTCCCCGTCTCCTTCTCCTCCTTCGCCCAGCAGTAGCACAATTTCCACTGGTACCCTGCTGACCACCGGTACCGGTGGCGGTCGTTGGTAACCCGGGCCTCGACCGATCCGGTATGGAAATTCGTTTTGTTGTCCGCATAATGATTTGGCATAGGTTTTTACGCCGGATGCCCTTCCTGACGCAACCCTGGTCGCCTCTTACGACACACAGGGATATGGTACACCTATTCTAACCGGGGCATACACCGGGCCCAGTACAACTGGTGCTCATTTCGCCGACCTCGGAAGGATGGCAGGCTGAGTCAACCCCCTGGTGTTTTCGACTTGGTTTATATATATTTATATATATATATATATATATATATATATATATATATATATATATATATATATATATATATATATATATATATATATATATATATATATATATATATATATATATATATATATATATACACATTATATATATACACATTATATATATACACATTATATATATATATATATATATATACATATACATATACATACATATATTAATTCAGTGTCCCAACGGGGCTTGAACTCAGGACCTCTTGGGTCCCAAGCCACTGCCCTTACCACTGCGCCAACACCAGGCTTACATAGAGATACATATATATATATATATATATATATATATATATATATACATACATATAGATACATACATATAGATATATATATATATATATATATATATATATATATATATATATATATATATATATATAGATACATATATACATACATATAGATACATATATATATATATATATATATATATATATATATATATATATATATACATACATATAGATACATATATATATATATATATATATATATATATATATATATACATATAGATAGATAGATACATATACATATAGATAGATAGATACATATACATATATATATATATATATATATATATATATATATATATATATATAGATACATATAGATAGATACATATATATGTATATATATATATATATATATATATATATATATATATATATATATATATATATATATATATATATATATATATATATATATATATATATATATATACGGTCGCAGGTTGTGACCACAGTGCAGTCATTCTTGTTTTTAGTTTTAAAACCTGAGATATTTTTAGTATCGGTTTTCATTTTTGACAATAAAGTGATGCCATTGCATGTATTAGTAAATAAATTTTACTTTCTTCCAGAGTGAGAAAGCCTTTTTAACTTTCAATATATATATATATATATATATATATATATATATATATATATATATATATATATATATATATATATATATTCATTCATTCATTCATTCATTCATTCATTCATTCATTCTCTCTCTCTCTCTCTCTCTCTCTCTCTCTCTCTCTCTCTCTCTCTCTCTCTCTCTCTCTCTCTCTCTCTCTCTCTCTCTCTCAGGAAGGTGAGAGCCATGATGGAATGTCTTTCTCTTCTTTTCTTTTTTCTTTTTTTGTTAATATGTATTTTATTTCAGTATCTTTATCGTAACATTATCTTTTTTGCATGCCTGCTGTTCTTGTACACTGAAAAGAAGGCCTATTTGGCCGAAAACTTAAAAGATCGTCCTGAAGCTCGGTCCGTAACTCATTTTACTTCTTCTGCTTATATTTTATGCAAATGAAGCACCCTACTCATCGTATGGAGTTTCTGCGACTTCTCAGATATATATATATATATATATATATATATATATATATATATATATATATATATATATATATATATGTATCTTAATGGTTATAAACAAGCAATCACCATTGTAAACCCAATTTGAGTGGTTTCAAAAAAGCAACAGACAGAAGTTATTTATCAATCTATTGGCCGAGTCACCTCATCCAGATGGAATTAAAGGCTAAATGGAACCGGTAACTCACGGAGCACCATCTTAAACACCCAGCTGTATTCTGAACGGGATTTCATTAAATGAGGAATGAAAAGATGTTAAAGTTGATGATGAGGAAAGAAAATTCCAGAGATGGTTCAGATTGAAAAAGGCAGGTACAAAAGGATAGAAATATTTGTAGGAGACAAAAAACTCGATACAAATAAGCATTCCTCATGCTGAGCCACGAGCACTCTGCAATATTTCATTTGAACGATTTGAAAGATAGAGATGCCACACTCCCTTCCTCACGCCACCAGTAACACCTGCTGTGACTAATTCTGGTGAGAATTTCAGCCATTAGTGGATATAAAAGAAAAAGTAAACCAACTTGTAAAAGTTTGCTCTTGCATTTTCTTGTTTCCATGAAGGGCCTGTGAAGACTTCACCTTAAGCTGTCTTGTTCTGAAAAACAAGATGGACAGGATAAATTTAGGCTGAATAAGCAGGTAATCACAACCTCTTCCCTGATCACCTCTAATTGATATTGAATTTATCAGTGTACGACCTTTAATCAAACAGCTATTGCTTTGCACATTCTGGTTTGATACCGATTTTTCAAGTATGTGTGATTTTTTTTTCATGTACTCAGATTTTTAGTTGATCTGGAACGTAGTTCCGTGGAGCTTATGGGGTGGTGTGTCATCCATCTGTTAGTCCATTCATCAACACTTGCAACTTCTTCTCTGAAACTGCATACACAATTTTGATGAAACTTGACCACAACCTTCATCACTCATGATGTACCAAAGTTTGTTCACAGCATTAAGAAAATTGGAGTCTGAGGGGGGTCTACAGAGGGACTTTACGGGGTGGCTGCCCCAAAAAGAGGTATCTCCTTTCTTCTTAGAAACTACACACATTTCCGATGAAACATGACTGCAATATTCATCACCCGTGATGCACCAAAGTTAATTCACAGCATTAAAAAAAAATCGGGGTCTAAGGCAGTCTACAGAGAGGTTGCCCCCCCCAACATATGTATTTGCTTTCTTCTCAGAAACGCCACACAATGCCGATGAAATTTGACGTCAACCTTCATCACCCGTGATGTACCAAAGTCTGTTCATGCTATTTAAAAAATTGGTGTCAAATAGGATTTAGGAAGGGGTGTTGCCCTCCAAAATAGGTATTTGCGATAACTTGTTCATTGGTACGCTTTGTTGATTCTGTCATATGTTGATTTATTTCTCAGTATCATTATTCCACAAGGTGAGCGCCCAGGGGTATTACCCGTATTTTTATGTTTATCATGTAAATGTCGAAGTATATTTGAGACATGCAAACTATTCATACATTTAGATAAATGGCTATTGATCTTGTTTAATGTTAGACTAAACAATACTGTTATTGTATTACTAGACTAGCAAATACCACCCGTCGCTTCGCTGATGGGAATACTAAAGAGGGGCAGAGGGAAGGGGAGAAAGTAGAGAGAGAGAGAGAGAGAGAGAGAGAGAGAGAGAGAGAGAGAGAGAGAGAGAGAGAGAGAGAGAGAGAGAGAGAGAGAGAGAGAGAGAGAGAGAGAGAGAGAGAGAGAGAGAGAGAGAGGACACGGGGGGGGGGGGGCAGAGAGGAGCGGGTGGGAGGAAGGAGAATGAGACAGGTGGAAGACAGCAAATAAGACCAAGGCTTACCTTGCCATGTTTAACCCCCCAGGGATCTTTGACTGGTTGAGGGTTAAACGTGGCCATCACCGCCTCACCTCAATACAAAGCACCATTTACTGTGTGTTTTGTATTTTACGGTGATCTGACATTGCTGCCACATTGTTCACAGGAGGAACAACAGCTCACTCAATCTTCAAGTTACCCTTAAATATGCCAAGTATGGAGGCACCAACCTGCAATATTTCATAGGCTTGAACTGCAAAGCGGCAAATTTGCTATTTGCGGCAAAGGTTTCATCGGCTTGAACTGTGTGCTCCTGAACCAGATAGTACAGACAACCGTCTGAAGTACATCACATTGACTGGGAGATCGTAGGTAGAAGAGGGCAGAATACAGTCATTGTTGCTGTGTCTGCTTCTAATCTCACTTTTTGCTGTTGAGAAGTTTCAGTTGCTCTGGATTTTTGTTATTCCTTGTTTTTTGTCATCTTTTGTTATTCCTGCCTTTTTTCATCTTGTATCTTTCTTCTTCTATCAGCCTCTCCTTCTTTCTTTGTTCTTCTGTCTTCCGACTTCTTCTGCCTTCCTCCTCCTGTATTTCTCTTCTCTTTCCTCTTTTCTTCTTTCCTCTTTCTGCCTCTCTTCTCTTTCCTCTTTCTGCCTTTCTTCTCTTTCCTCTTTCAAAATTGCTTCTCTTTTCTCCTTCTGCCTTGCTTCTCTTTCCTCTTTCTTGTCTTTCCTCTTTCTGTCTTTCTTGTCTTTCCTCTTTCAAAATTGCTTCTCTTTTCTCTTTCTGCCTTGCTTCTCTTTCCTCTTTCTGCCTTGCTTCTCTTTCCTCTTTCTGCCTTGCTTATCTTTCCTCTTTCTGCCTTGCTTATCTTTCCTCTTTCTGCCTTGCTTCTCTTTTCTATTTCTGCCTTGCTTCTCCAGCATTGAAGATTTCATATTACATTTTATCACAGTGTTTGACATTGTTTTTGTTATTTTTTTAATCCTTGTAAAGCTTCAAGATAAACAATGTTTCATGTTTTTCCATGTTGTGCCAAGATGAAAAGGCTTTTGCCAACTCTGGAACAACCAACATAGGGTTGGCCATGAGAAAAGCGTCGGCTTTGCAGGTTGAGGCTGACAACTTTGAGCGATTGTCATTGTGCCTTGTTAATGCTCATGGCAAAACTGAGGTGGACAGGGAACTGGAGCCTTCTAAATTGAAATGGTTTGAGATGGGATGATTGTAATGCATGGAATGAAGACATCCTGTCCTGCTGCATGGCCAGTCATGATTGTGGCTTCAATGATATGTAGCATAAGCTTCTTGACAGCCAAATGTGTTCCATTACAGAGTGTTGGTGGGTCCGGATTCCTGAGAAGCATAATGGGTGCACCAATCTTGAGCTCCAGATTGTGAGGAGACACACCTGGTGGTTGCAGAGAGTTAAGAAATTCTGTGGGGGTAGTGGACTGCTTCAATTGTTTCTGGTACAGTGTCCACCGACTTGTACGTTTGCATAGTGCCAGGTAACTGTGTAAGAAGGCCTCTGTTTGTGGAATTGACTATCATTTTTTCGGTGCCAAGATGGCTCTCTGGCTTAGCCACTTGTGGTCATGGAAGTTGTGTGCAACATTTGAAAATACTGCATCTTGTAGTTGTTGAAGTGTTGCAACTGTTTTCTCAATGTTGTTCATTGAGATGGTTCCATCTTGATTTTCAGATGCCATGGTTCCATTTCCCAGTTTGAGCAGGCTTACAACAAACTCCACAGCAGATGAATCACCTGCTAGAAGCACTCGCATGTTGGTCATGAGGCTGAGTCGCTGAATGTTGTTCCAAATGTATGAGGCTTTGAGGCAGACCTGCAGTCAATCAACTTTGGTTCCATGTGGAATGCATGGCAGTGTCAATCAAGAATCCCCAGCCAACACCAGTCACTCCATCCATTCATCTATCATTATGTCGAAGATCTTGCATGGTGCGATCAAGAGCCTCTATGGCGACTTTGTGAAACATTGTACATTCGTTCCAGACAATGAGCCGGCACTCCTGCAGGAGCTTAGCTTTTCCAGTACCCCTGCCAATATTGTTGGTTGGTTCCTCCATACTTGCCAGATTTAAGGGTAACTTGAAGACTGAGTGAGCTGTTCTTCCTCCTGTCAACAGTGTGGCAGCAATGTCTGATGATGCCACTGCAAGGGCAATCATGTTTCTCTGCCAGATTTTTGTCAAAAGAAGATTGATGAGAAATGTTTTGCCAGTTTTACCTGGAGCATCCAGAAAGGAAGTGCCACCAGTCCTATTGAAAACTGCTTGTGTAATCTTATTAAAGGCTTCTCTTTGGTCTGGAACCAGACATGGCTCATTCTCATTTATGTATTCAGCAAGCTGTTCCTTGTTGTAGTTGGTCTCTCAAATTTCATTTGTGAGCTCATTGTCATTGTATCATTGAGGGTCAGGAAGGCCAAAAGTTTTGAGGTCAAAGCCACCCAAAGCCTTGATCTTGTCCAATGATAATGAGAGCTTGATTGAAGATGGCATCACTGAAGTCTAGTTCCAGGTTGGGATTTTGCCCTTGTGCATGATGCAAAATGTCCTCTGCTAGATTCTCCTTGTGGTTGTCCCATAGTTATTGAGGATTTGACATGGCACATGTCTGCAACATGATGGCAAACAGATTTCGCAGTATCCATGGTGATCGAGTTGCAGATGCCTCCTCCAATGTGCTGTTCCAGTGTGTATCATCCTCCAGGAGTCCTCTGTGCTGGCAAGCCTGTTTGTAAGTTTCACAGATTGTGGCATCCACTGTTCGCAAGTCCTCAAATGATGTTGGACCTTTGACCTCATGCAGAAGAAGTCTCAGGAAAAAGCATTCAAAATTATTAGGATGGACAGTGTACACATCGCCAAGTGTGTCACTTTCTTTGATGTCTGGCTGGTCTGGTGCAGTTTTTCCTGCTCTGTGGTGAGCCCACTTCTTGCTGCCAACATTCCATGTGTAGTACTTGGGTATCTGATGAACAACAGTGTCTTAGCAAATTCATCATCCTGGCAGAGATTGAAGAAAGCAGTGAGAGTTGTGTCTTGTTGGGCTTAGTCACACTCACATTCATTCTTCTCAGTGAAGTACACTCTCTGGCCATTCTCAAGGTGCACACTGAGATGAACCACAGTTGGATGTCACTCATGAATTGGGAAGTTCAGGATCCTCCAGATGGCTTCATTGCTGCTGATGTACATTGCATAGCCAAAAGTATGCAGACACCCCTTCTAATTAGTGGATTTAGCTCTTTCAGCCACACCCATTGCTGACAGGTGTACAAAATCAAGCACACAGCCATGCAATCTTCATAGACAAACATTGGTAGTAGAATGGGCCATACTGAAGAGCTCAATGACTTTCAACGTGGCTGCGTCATCAGATGCCACCTTTCCAACAAGTCAGTTCATCAAATTTCTGCCCTACTTGGGCTGTCCAAGTTAACTGAAAGTGCTAATATTATGAAGTGGAAATGTCTAGGAAGAAGAACAGCTCAGCCGCGAAGTGGTAGGCCACACAAGCTCAAAGGATGGGACTGCCAAGTACTGAAGCGCGTAACGTGGAAAAAATTGTCTGTCGTTGGTTGCAGCACTCATTACCGAGTTCCAAACTGACTCTGGAAGCAACGTCAGCACAAGCACTGTTCGTCGAGAACTTTATGAAATGGGCTTCCATGGCCGAGCAGCCGCACACAAGCCAAATATCACCATGCGCAATGCCAAGCATCGGCTGGAGTGGTGGAAAGCTCACCGCCATTGGATTCTGAAACAGTAGAAACGTGTTCTCTGGAGTGAGGAATCACGCTTCACCATCTGGAAGTTTGATGGAATAATCTGGGTTTGGCAGATGCTAGGAGAACGCTACCTGCCTGAATGCATAGTGCCAACTGTAAAGTTTGGTGGAGGAGGAATAATGGTCTGGGGCTGTTTTTCATGGTTCGGTCTAGGCC
The DNA here is from genome assembly GCF_056783735.1 of Eptatretus burgeri. Classification (NCBI taxonomy): domain Eukaryota; kingdom Metazoa; phylum Chordata; class Myxini; order Myxiniformes; family Myxinidae; genus Eptatretus; species Eptatretus burgeri. Next base: position 53,185,685 of record NC_140964.1, read on the forward strand.
CCTTCATTCCAGTGAAGGGAAATCTTAATGCTGCAGCAGACAATGACATTCTAGACAATTCTGTGCTTACAACTTTGTGGCAGCAGTTTGGGGAAGGCCCTTTCCTGTTTCAGCATGACAATGCTCCCTTGCACAAAGTGAGGTCCGTACAGAAATGGTTTGGTGAGATTGGTGTGAAAGAACTTGACTGGCCTGCACAGAGCTCTGATCTCAACTCCATCGAACACCTTTTGGATGAATTGGAACGCCAACTGCGAGCCAGACCTAATCATCCAACATCAGTGCCTGACCTCACGAATGCTCTTGTGGCTGAATTGGAACAAATCCCCACAGCAATGTTCCAACATTGAGCGGAAAGCCTTCCAAGAAGAGTGGAGGCTGTTATAGCAGCAAGGGGGGGAGGGGTGGACCAACTCCACATTAATGCCTATGATTTTGGAATGAGATGTTGGACGAGCAGGTGTCCATGTACGTTTGGACATGTGTATCTTCCCATTTCATATTGCCGAACATCATCATGCACAGTCCCATCCATTATCAGGGTGAATGCAGCCATGTCAGATCATTTGTTGACATACTTGTGCATATATTTGATGGATTTCACAGAGTGGCAGTACTCAACATTGATGTGTGCATTGAATAGCCGTTTGAGGAGTGGACAGTATGGAACGATCCACCTGTTGTCATCTTCAATCTCACAACCACGAACTCCAATGGTGGTTGTAAATCCACCATCTTCTGGTTTTTTTTTTCTGACAATAAAATGGGTATCCATGTTGTCTGGTCTGCCTCTCTTTCAGAAGGTATCGTGGGAATCTTTTTGTGCATTTGTTACCTTTCATGCATGGTGAGTTTGGATTGATGCTTCCACAGGGACCATGCACCATCTGTGTTTCGACAGTGCTGAACAGAAGTGGATCAATTACTGGGTCTGGAAGTTCAGCACTGATGAAGTCATCCACTCTGGGCACATGAAGTTCATCTTGAAGCCAAGTCAAAATGTGGTCATGTGGCAGGCCACGCTTTTGCTACTCAATTGTGTACACGTAGCATTTAATGGCCCCAAAAATCTTTCCCTTGGTGATGACATTTATCAATGCCTTTATTTTTTTGTCGAAATGCTCTTGCCAGCAAATCATGGCGATGCTGTGGTTTTTTGCCTGGCTTCAGTTCATTAGCCACTTCCTCCCAAGCTGGATTTCAGATGAAGGTGATGAGATCAGGATAGCCATAGTTTCGCACATATGTCATGGCATCCTGAGTGCGCTCATGCATGCAGCGGGGACCACCTGTGAAACTGGAGGCAAGATGACCAATTGGCCAACATTGGCAGCTTTTCCATCATTGTTCATGGCATCCCTGAGGTGAACATAGTTTTTTACTCGGAGTTTCTTTTATCTCTTTCGAATGAATCTCAGCCTTTCTGCCTCAATTTTGGCAAACATGTCCACAACAAATTGGTGAAAGAGACCTTTGCAATGCAAGATGTGATTGAAATTACCAGCTCTCAGTATCATCCTGTTGGCATAAACGTCCATGACAGCCACCTCTGAAGTGGAGAGTGCATTGAAGTACCGCTCATGCTCCCCAGCTGGAGTTTTGTCTGAATGAATGACAATTTTGCACTCGGGTGTCATCTTCTCCATGGCATTCTTGAAACTCCAAACATAGTGGTTTTCCTTGTGGAGAATATCTTGCAACTGCAACACCACTTCCAACTTGGTTTGAATGACATTGTTGCAGCACTGTTCAGCCTGATTTGTATTGTCACCAATAAAGTAAATCTGCAGGAATTTTGGCTCTGTGTTTGGTCACGGCTGTAGACTGCCAATCTGATGATAAACCTGTCCCTGCACTTTAAATGTGGGCATGCAGCCAGATTCTCTGATCTCTTTTGTGGTGCCGAAAGATGTCATGTTGAAGCACGAGTTGTATCTTCTGATGTTGCTTTGGAAATGACTTACGTTTGGAGTGTTCACTGTCAACAATGTATTAAGAGGCTCAAGAGGAGCATTCATTTGGGTCAGCCGAACCTTGCCACTGTTGCAGCATATCCCTGGAGCTTCTCCTGTCCATTTCATCACATCACAGTGCCTGCAAGTAATTGACATCAAACTAATAGTATAGCAACTATTACATCAGAAGTATACTTCAAGGCTGGATTGTAAGAGAAACAGACTTTGCTTTTTCCCCCCAGGGCTGTTTCCTGGATGAAGCCATTCGTGTTGCGTTTGCTTCTCGTCTTCTTTCTTGCTATTCATATCATGAGTTTCAGCTGCTCTGGATGCAGCTTTCACAAGTAGTTTTTTGTCAAGTTCGCTTCTTGTACATTTTCTTCTGTTGGTAGGAGCCATCTTCCTGCAAAATAAAGGAGGGAGACAGAAGGAAGGGGAAAGCAAGGAAAGGGCGAGGAGAGCGACACCTTACCACACATCGCAATACACTGCAGGAGAGAGAGGAAAGAGAGGAGAGAGAGGATGTGTATATATATATATATATATATATATATATATATATATATATATATATATATATATATATGTGGAGAGGGATAGAGTGCTGTACTGTATTCGGAGGGGGTAGAGAGAGAGGGGGTGGGGGGGAGGTGGGGAATGGAGTTTGCAGTAAGAAAATGTTTTGCTTTACGAAACACACACACACACACACACACACACACACACACACACACACACACACACACACACACACACACACACACACACACACACACACACACACACACACACACACCCGATATCATCAATTTTACAGGAATCGGCAGATTGGAGTCAGTGTGATTGCCGGGTACAGTACTTAGCAATTTCAATAAATTATTTAAAAAAAACAACGCTGCAATGTAGACGTTTCAAAATGTGCATAAACATTATTATTCGAAAACAGCTGCCAATCGTCGTGTGATGGGTAAAAATAAAATATACCATCAGAGATGGGGAATCCCCTGCCATTGAATGAAAAAGGTCATACATATTCCACATAATGAGGGAGGTGAATTGGAAACAAGACACCATTTGGTCATCATTTTGAAAAAGTTCCCCAGGGGTGAGGAACGTAGTAACCAAAAATAATTGAAAGCAGATAAGTGGTTTTCCATTTATTACAAAAAAAACATTTTTTTTAAGATGGCCGTCCCAGTCGGCCATCTTGGATCCGGCCACGCCCAAAATCAATAGGGTTCTTCCTTTTCAGGTGGTACATGCGTGACCCAAATTTCAAATCGATATGGCGAACAGTTTATGAGTTATCGCACTCACAGCTATAAATGTTGATGCCCGGACGGACGGACGGACGGACGGACAGCCGGATGGACAGCCGGACGACCTGGGTGACAACAATATCCCCCTTCCGCCATGCGGCGGGGGATAAAAATTGGCTCTAATTTTAGAAAACATGTTAATGCGGCAAACAGCTCAGAAATCGTGTGTTATCAGCTTTGAAAATCACAAAGAGAAACTCCTTACGATTGTCAGACCAAACACGGTTCACATAAAGATAACTAACTGCTTTAGACACATCTGTACCTCCATCCTCGCCTTACCAAAGTGTGCTGTATGGGGGCTGAGGGCATTGGGATGCTTGTAGTCACGTGGTTGGGTTCTATATCATGACTCGGCTGCTCGGGGTTTGCGTAGTGTGCATCCGATCAGGCAATAAAGCAGAGTTGCTACTTGCTCTCGTGTCTGTCTGACTGCTCCTTGGACACTACAATTGCGACGAGGATGGAATCGGGTTCCCGCTCATGGCAAAGTGCCTGTTTTCATCGGCGATGACCTTGAGTTGTTTTTGGAGCAATTGGAGTGCTACTTTGACGCGAACAGCGTGGTGGATGAAGGCAGGAAGAAGTTGATCTTCCTTGCGTCGCTGTCACCGGACAATTACCACCTGTTAGGTAACCTGGTTGCACCGGACAAGCCGAGAGACGCCGGGCTGTCGTTCGGTGACATTGTGCAGAAGATGAAGGCACACACGACGCCGGAAAAATCATCACAGCTGGCACGGTACAAGTTCGATCACCTGGCGAGGAGCCCGGGGGAGCGCGTCGCGGATTTCGTCGCACGGGTGAAACATCTGGCCGTCGCCTGCAAGTTCACGGTGGAAGAACGTCCGGCCAGGCTCAAAGATCGTTTTATTTCTGGATTGCAAGACTCAAAAATGGTTTCGGCGATACTACGGCAGAAGTGTGAGGACATAAACGTTCAGCACAGCGGTAGAAACCGCGGCGGCGGTCGAACGGATCCTCAGGGATGTACGAGCCATCGCCGGTCAGACCATGCAAGGTGACACGGGAGTTCACGCGATGTCCCATGTGCCACCGGCCGCACGAGCGACCTTCGGTGCGGACAGTGGCCAGACGTCGCAACACGGCCGGTCGGGCGGCGAGGAGAACGCGCAGGCATGTTGGGGGTGTCGAGGTCGACACCTGCGGCGGGTGTGCCCATATAAGAACAGCGTGTGTTTATATTGTCACAAGGTGGGCCATCTGAAGCGTGTGTGCCAAGTGGCGTTGGCCACCATTAAGGTCATGGACGGCGGGGTGCGGGATAATCTCGACGACCTGGAGCGAGACCTGCAGTCTGGGCGAAGTGACCCGGGGCGGGACCTGCAGCCAATCATGAGCCTATTTTCAATTGGTCCTGCGGCGACACGGCCGATGACGGTGGAAATCGAGGTGAACAAGACGCCGATCATATTTCAGATTGTTACAGGAGCGGCTGTGTCGATCATAGGCGAAGAGACCGCGTGTAGACTCAACGGCCTGAAGCTTATCAGGTCGGACCTCACGCTGTATACATACACCAGCGATAAGATAACGCCGGTTGGAATGGCAGACGTGTCGTTGGTCTACCAAGGTCAGGACGCCGCTCTCAAGCTGTATGTGGTGCGGGGGAGAGGGGGCCGCTGCAAGGTTTCATGGTTTTTGGAGTTATAGGGGAGACACACACACACACTGACCACACACACTCACATTGCCTTTTATTAGTTTCGATACCCAGTAAAATAGAGCATTGTATAATAGTGTAATACTGTAATACTCGAGCATTAATTATTGACATCATACATTCCAGGTGTACCCGACTCCATTAAAGCATCAGTTAAATTTGTTTTTTCACATTTAAAAGTTAATGGTTGGTTTCCCGCGAAGCTTGTTAAATCATCAGGTGAGGGCAATCACAGCCTGTTCCAAGTTCCGTTCGAAGTTCCACATGGATAAAGCACACAAAAGAACAACAAAGGCTTTCCTTTTAAATGTAATTCTTTAAATATGGAAATCAAGCAAAAAAAAACTTAATGTAATTCAAAGATAAAACAATCCAAATCGATCACAAAATGTTGGCACATGCTTTTCACAACTCAAACCAACATGAAGGAACTCCGAACACGAGGTCGATGGAGGTTATTTTTTTTAGCAGCGTCTCACGTAACGAACGCTGCTCTAAGAGAGCTCGTTGTTCTTCTTCTTCCTCTTCTTCTTGTGAAGACAAAACCTTTATATTAGGACTCGGCTACTTTATATACACGATCCGGATCCCCTTAAATACTCAACTCTTGTACACACACACACACACACACATATATATATATATATATATATATATATATATATATATATATATATATATATATATATATATATATATATATATATATATATACATATATATACATATATATATATATATACATATATATATATACATATATATATATATATATATACATATATATACATATATATATATATATATATATACATATATATACATATATATATATATATACATATATATATATATACATATATATATATATACATATATATATATATATATACATATATATACATATATATATATATACATATATATATATATATATATACATATATATACATATATATATACATACATATATATACATACATATATATATATATATATATATATATATATATATATATATATATATATATATATATATATATATATATATATATATATACATATATATATATACATATATATACATACATATATATATATATATATACATATATATATATATATATATATATATATATATATATATATATATATATATATATACATATATATACATACATATATATATATATATATATATATATACATATATATATATACATATATATATATATATATATATATATATATATATATATATATATATATATATATATATATACATACTGTTGCGGTATTCGCGCCCGCCGGCGTGCGAGAGGCCACGTAACTCGAATCGCGGCACGTCGCCCACCGGACGGACAATCCCGTCGTGACCCTCTCGGACTAACGCCGGGAACTAGTCACGGGTGGGCCTTTCGGCCTCACCACGATCGTGCCAATCGGCCCCCTGCGTGGGATAGGGTTGCTCGCCAAATTCGACCTACCTAAGTACCCACACGGAGGGTAGACCGGGCGATCGCACCTCGCCGCAGGTCGACTTCGGACACGGGCCACTTTAAGCGACCCGTTCCGTACTATCGGGATAACCGAGCGGTGTTATCGTCAACCTCGACGGTTCGATTAATTATTGGGCGTATTTAGCCCACGACCAACCCTTTACGTGAAGTAAGATGGAGATTCAATAAAAGAAAAGACGAAGCGAAATGGGAAAAACAGTTCAACATAAAGCACATTTATTCCGCGGCAAACGGAAAGCACACATATACAATTATGCACCAAAAGCAAATGTAAAAGTAACACGACAATTCTGCACAAAAAGCAAATGCAACAAAAGAGAAACACAATGCAGATCTACTACCGACTACGCGAGCACACGGCAACACTTACACAGTTTTACTTCACAGACGGCGCCGCCAACACATATACTCCAAAGCAAAAGAAAAAGGGGCCACCCTCAACTACAGGGGGCAGACGGGCCTGGGGCCGAGACCGCATCGAGCCTACCCGTCTGGTGATGAGCCGCAAAATGGCGGCGGCGCCCCGACTCCGCGGGCCTCGCTGGCACTGCCTGGAATGGGGTGGGAACGGGGCCCCCTTCTCACACTATCTCAGCGCGGGGGGAAACAGGAGGGGTTGTTGATGCTCGGGGGAAAAGGATATCTGGCTGGCTTGGGTCCCATGACGAGCGACGCCACTGCGACCTCGATCGCGTTCCCGGCCTCCCCTCTCCGCAGCTCCCCGACTCTGACACGAGCGCAGACCTCCACAAAGCTTCTTGGCTTCTCCAGACTCTCCGGACCCCGACAGACACTCTCTCGACTGATTTCGCCGCCGCCACAACTCTCCAACTCTTTCCTCTTCTCAACTCTCCCCTCGATTCAGAAACTCAACTCGACTGATTTCGCCGCCGCCACAACTCTCCAACTCTTTTCTCTTCTCAACTCCGTCCAACTGCCCTGAATTCGCCGCCGCCACAACTCTCCAACTCTCCCACTCTTTTTAACTCCCTGACTGACTCGATTTGCTCCACGCTCGGCGCTTTATAGTGCGACAGGAGAAACCATATGCAGATTTTTGGATCAGGAATGGCTCAGGGGCAGAGCCACGCTCCCCATTGGACAGAGGAAAAGTGGGCGTGAATCATTCTTGATCCGCGAATCTGCATATAGCGATTATACTCCGACGCGCCTGGAGGCAGGGCCAAATCGCCCCACGCTCGCTGATAGGACGGAACAGAAGTGGGCGTGAATCATTCTTGATCCGATTTCTTGGAAAGGCTGGTGTTTTTGCACCCGATGCTCGGTGCGCGCCCTGTACGAGTCCAGTATCGGTGCCCACAAGCGGCGCGAGAATGGCGGTGATGCGATGGTTGCGAGGGCGAGTTGTGACGGTAAAGGTCGTGGCTGTTGGCGTTGCTGTTGTTGTGAAGCGGCGTTGCGGTTGGTGGTTGGTGTGTGAAAGCGGTTGTGGAGAAGGTGGATGTTGTGAAGGCGGTTCTGGAGAAGGTGGCTGTGGTTGTCGAGATGCGGTTGGTGGTGGTTGTGGTGGTAGTAATGGCGATTGGTCCAAAATAAAGATAGTAAAAGAAAAACGGCTATCTAAAAGGGTCGCAGCCCGAATGAATGACATTTATTCCCTCTAAACAACGGGTTTGGGCTAACTACACATATACTTACAGAGATATCTCACCTACGGGACCTGAATGGTGGTTTGCGAATTTCGTCAACCACAACAATACATATAAGTAGGGTAAGAATACTGGTTCTGGCTCACTTTTCCCCATGTAAATGAATGGGGGATTTTCAGCCATGAAATTTTTCTTTTTTTTTCCCCTAAAAAAATAAATCCCCTTTTTAGCCCAAGGTATATTTATTTGTCTCCCCTTTTAACCTGGAGCCTGGTGTTGGCTTAGTGGTTAGGGTGGCGGCTTGGGATCCCAGGGTCCTGAGTTCAAATCCCGTTGGCTGCTGAATTAACACCAGGGGGTTGACTCAGCCTGCCATCCTTCCGAGGTCGGCGAAATGAGTGCCAGTGTACTGGTCCCGGTGTATGCCCCGGTTAGAATAGGTGTACCATATCCCTGTGTGTCGTAAGAGGCGACCAGGGGTGGTGTCAGGAAGGGCATCCGGCCATAAAACATTGCCTCAAGAAAAAGCCAAACCCCTGCACAGCAGGGAAAAATGGCTGTAAAAACGGTCATTTTTTTATTTCCCCTTTTAACCTAGGGGCTCTCTATTCAAATAGCCCATACAACAAGATAAAGATTTGTTAAAGGTGATTCGAAAGAAATATCTGAAACGTCTAAGCCTCGGGGCACTCTTTATCAAATAACCAATGCATATTGTTTAGCTCACTCATTGAACCTATAAACATTTGTTCATTCTCAAATTCCTTCAATAGTTTAATTTTCTTTGCACAATAATCCCCATCTAAAATATTGAAAAACAAAACATTTGAATCTTTATATTTTTTAAGATACCCCTTTTGTGCCATTACGAAATGATAAACTTCTCTTAATGATCTCATCTGACCACCGCCCGAGTTGCAAATCATTTTTGTACATAAACCATGCCAGAAAAAAAGTTTTGTTTCAAATGTTTTCAGTTCATGCCGTGAAAATGAGGAAGTGTTTTTTGACACGGCCGTGCTGTGTGAATGAGGAAGTGGTTTTGGACTGTCATGCTGTGAAAAAATAGGAACTATTCTGTGAGACAAGGTCTCGTGTTTATATTTTATCTCAGAACACGAACTGAAAACATTTGAATCAAAACTTTTATGGCGTGGTTTATGTCCAAAAACGATTTGCAACTCGGGCGGTGGCCAGATGAGATCATTAAGAGAAGCTTGTCATTTCCTGTGCCCACACCCAATGATTAAGCAATCTCCTCATCGTTGCTTTATAAGCGGTTCGCCAGACAAAGTTTCTGCCAGACGGGATTTTCATTTTTACAACTGAGGCATGGACGATATTTCTTCCGATGAAGCCAACAGCCCACTACAGAGTTGGTAAGTTTGTGTATGCTTTTCTCTTTGAACGATGAAGCAAATGATTATTAATTAAATCATGATAATTCTGATATATATATATATATATATATATATATATATATATATATATATATATATGTATATATTTTTTCCCTGACAGGGCATTGGAAGAAATTGAGTTCACATATCACGACGTGGTTCATGAAATTAATACTCTTATTGAAGAGATCAATGATTTTAGAAGAGAATTGAAAGACATTTTCAATGAGTGGCATGAAGTCTTATCACGTCCTCTCATCTCGAAGGAATTAAACCAATGGTGAGACACGTGTGTGTGCCTCTCTCTCTGTCTGTCTTTCTACCTACCTCTCTCTGCTCTTATTGAAGAGGCCAATGATTTATAATGACTGGTCTCTGATCTCGAATGAATTAAACCAATGGTGAGGCACGTGTGTGTGTGTCTATGTGTGTGTGTATGTGTGTGTGTGTGCGTGTGTGTGTGTGTGTGTGTTGCTTTCCCTGTCTGTCTCTTCATCTATACCCTTGACTTATTATTATTTTTTTTTCAGCACTATCGCACAACATCAGCTGTTGAAGCAATCTTGTACAACACATGATTTTCTGGAGGTAAATATTTCTGAATTATTATTAATATCACTCTCTCTTTAGAATGTCGCCTTATGTTGGTTGCATCATTAGTTTGGACGTGGTTTTGTCAGTACACTGGAATTCATTTTATTGACCTTGAAAGGATGACAGGCTGAGTCGGCCTCCTGGTGTGTTAATTCAGTGGTCAACGAGGCTTATTCATATTACCATGTAATTATTATCCACTTTTTGTTTCAAAACAGAATATGGTGTCTGAGTTTCGAAATCACAAGACATCTGAAGAAGATTGCTGGGAAAGATTGTACATTCTCGCAAATGAATATTTAATATTTTCAATATTAATAAATTATATTTGTTTTGTTTACAATTACTTGATTCTGAATTACAAGAAAAGAATAAAAGAGATGTAAAGGGGGGGGTGGGGGGAGGGGGGTAGGTGCGCTCCCCAATGACCCATCACCCCCTCATCCCATCCCTCCCCTCCCCATGTGTGTGTGTGGGGAAGGGTGGGGGTGGGATGAGGGAGGTGGTGGGTCAAAGGTGGGGCGCACAGGGGGATGAGGGGGGGTGGGGCTTGTGTGGGCGGGGCTTGTGTGGGCGGGGCTTCGGTGGGGGCTTGTGTGGGTGGGGTGTGTGTGGGAGGGGCTTGTGTGGGCGGGGTGTGTGTGTGGGTGGGGCTTGTGTGGGCGGGGGTTTATGTGGGTGGAGCTTGTGTGGGAGGGGTTTATGTGTGTGGAGTTTTTGTGTGGAGCTTGTGTAGGCAGGGCTTATGTGGGAGGGGTTTATGTGGGCAGGGTTTATATGGGCAGGGGTTTATGTGGGTGGAGCTTGTGTGGGAGGGGTGAATGTGGATGAGGCTTATGTGGATGAGGTTTGTGTGGATAAATGGATGGGTGGAGAGATGGGGGATGGGTGGATGAGTGGAGCTTGTGTGGATGGGTGGATAATTTTTTAATTAAATAAACATGTTGTGTGTGTGGGGAACTAATTAACTAATCACTAATTATGTGAATATGATGAATATGGGTGGAGCTTGTGTGGGGTTTGTGTGTGTGGAGCTTGTGTGGAGTTTTTGTGTGGAGGTTGTGTGGAGCTTGTGTGGGGTTTGTGTGGGGTTTGTGTGGGCGGGGCTTCGGTGGGAGGGGCGTGTGTGGGCGGAGTCAAAAATTTCAATTTATTGGAGCTTGTGTGGGGGTGTGTGGTGGGGTTTGTGTGGGGTTTGTGTGGGCGGGGCTTGTGTGGGCGGGGGCTTGTGTGGGTGGAGCCAAAAAGGGGCGGAGTCAAAAAATTTCAATTTATCTTTGTCTTTTGTAATTCCTGTGAATAAAATTAACCTAAAATCTCTTCCCCTTCCAAATCATATATCTTATAAGTCCAAGGAACCGTATCTATTAAATCAACAATTTTAAAAAGCTCGTTGGTCCATCTTTTCGTATAACCTTTATCAAAATGAGATTTCCACCTATATATTCTTACGATATCACCAACTTTGAACTTAGGTTTTCTGACATTAATCTCTTTTTCATATTTTAATTTTGTAAATGTTTCTGATGGTTTCATATTTGTTGCCGTGTGAATCGTGTCATTATACTTATCCACAATATCCTGAATAAAAGATGACCATTGTTGTGAACCGAGTTGTGTGAATTTTTTATATAGTCTCTCTTTTAAGGTACGATTAAAACGTTCAACAACAACTGCCTTCCCTTCATTAAAGGTACTGTATAATGTAATACTGTTATTTTTTAGAAAATTCATAAATGTCTTGTTATAAAACTCTCTACCCTCATCAGTCCACAATTTTTTAGGTTTTCTCTTACTTTTATTAAATATCTGTTGAAAAGCTAACATAAGAGTATTACCTGTTTTGTTTTTTAAAGGGACAACCCACACATATCTACTCCTCAAATCAATAACGGTTAAAGCATACTTGTACCCCTTATCATTATTGAGTTCAATCAAATCAGCAGACCAGATATAATCTACTTCCTTGGAATAAACTTTCCTTCTCTGAAACTTTGTGAATATTGGTTTATGTAATTCATCAGCTAATTGCTCTTCAATCTTAATGACATCATTAGAGCTTACAAGTTTTTTGAATTTCCAAGTCCAAGTTTCAATTTAGCACTGATCATCTTCTTCACAATGAACCGATCAACTTTTTCTCTCAAGGTTGGATTTTGTATCAGAGACAAATTATACAACATTTCTCTATCGGCTTCATGCTTTTCTTCCAACGTTGTGGTATTCCCATAATCAATATCGTGTCTCATGCACACTTCATCAACTCTATTGATAGGCTTACTCCAGGATTTAGGATTGTCTGCCTCATCTAATCTTTTATCCAAGTTTGTGCCTGGACCACAGAAAGAATACCCTGGAAGATGTAATTCCCCTGGTATTCCAGTAGTTGTAAATTTACTTCCTGATAAAAACTTTTGTATATCTCCTCCTAGTTTGTGTTGGGAGATAAATTGATTTTTTTTTGAACCACACACCGAACATATACCTTTTTGTATAACCCTGTTATTTTTACTTTTAATATATGAAATATTTTTAGTATTAGTTTTCTTTTTACATTTGAGACAATAACTCATTTATTTATGAGAAAAATTCCTGCAGAGTGCAAAAACCTTTTTAGTTTCCAACATGCTCATTTGAATCTTAATTTTTAAAACATAAAGAATCCTTAGAAATGCCTTCACTCTCTCCCCCATTTATTTAAGAAAAAAAAAAAAATGAAAAACTTGAATTAAAATCCATATCTTGTCGATGTCAATAGTCTTGTCGAAAGTATTGCAAATAGACTTACCAATTCTTTGTTTTCCTCCTCGGTGGGTTGAGTTATTTTCTGTAATACCCTTAATCTTTTTTTAATCTCACTGGTTTCCATATTTTGATATTTATTCATCCACTCTCTTTCCTCCCTCTCCTCCCTCTCTCTCTTCTCTCTTTCCTCCCTCTCTCTCTTCTCCCTTTCATCCCTCTCTCTCTTCTCTCTTTCCTCCTTCTCTTTCTTCTCCCTCTCCTCCTTCTCTCTCTTCTCCTTTTCCTCCTCTTCCCTCTCTTCTTCAACTCCTTCCTCATCCCTTACTATCCTTGAATCGCTTACACCCCATAGAATATTATACATATATTCATCAGGATTTCTTGTTATTCCTATATCCAAAATAATTTTTTTTACAACAGGAAACCAATAAAATTTCTTTTGAATTTCTAAAAGAGCCTTACCTTTTCTTAACTTTATAATTTTTTCATTATTTAACATTCTAATTAAATCTAAAGTTGTCGGTTTATCAACATCAGCATAATGCCAATCTTTTATTGAAAATACCTCATTCTTATGTTGTAGAACATATTTATTAAAATACCGAATACCCTTTTCTTGAAGGTATGCTTGAACACAGAAATGATAATTTTCTTGAAGCCTTCTTGCTGTCATTTATGTATTAGAAATATATGTTAGAACAATATTATGGCACGAAACACCTCCCCATCTTCCCATAGTTAAATCATTTTGTATTTCCTTACTTATTATATATAATCCTGTTTTTTCTGTTTTCATGAGATAAACAAGGGCAAAACCATTATTATATTTACCCTTATTAAATTCTTTTATTTGTTGTTTACTAATCGTAGCCCCACAAAACTCATTCTCGATACCAAGTGGATAATATTCTTCCTTACGAGACTGATTTAATTGTTCCAGGTCTTCGAGGTTAATTTTAAATGACCAATTATACCCTAAATCATTCATATCATACCCCCATTGTTCTATTCTCATACAAACGATACGCCCTTCTTTATAAAAATTTATTTTAATTCGAACTGTGAATTCTGTATGACCTGGAGATAATATCAACACTTCTGTATCTTTGGAATACACGGCTGTTTTATTTAAGGATATATATTGTGATAAATCGCTTAATCTCACCAAGTCATTCGCGTCAGTCGGGCTTGGATAATTTTTAAATTTATAAGCATTTTTCATGTTAATATTTTTGGTTATATTATATTTATGTCGTTCAGCCTGTGCCTTTGTGTAATAATTTGATAAATCAATATCCAGTTCTTGAGATACACCAAAGATAGAACCATCTTTACCAACATAAGTCATTTATATTAGATTAAAAATAATATCATAAAATTTTTTATTTTTGTTGAGTTGAAATAACACATATAGGCATAATTGGCCACAACACTTGGAATTTAATTATTGGACTTGAAATGTTTGATAAACACCATTCTGTAAGAATTTTATGACTTCAACAGGTGGTGGAAGACCAAAACTATCAAAATAATATTTGTCTTGACTATTAAAAATACAAACCCAATGAGAACCGTTCCCATTATTATCTTCTAAGTTCATAATAATATTCTTTGTATGTTTCGGCACATTTGTTAATTCATCTCTCATACAAATAACCACATTATGAATTTTTAATTTCTTACAATATTTGACAAGTTGTAAATTTGATGTTGTATTCTTTCCAAATTCTTTCAACCACTCATCAATGCTCATTTATTTATTAGAAAGATATAATCCATTACCTCTTTTCGTTAATTTTACACCTGCTTGTGCTATAGAAGAAAGCATATCTCCAACTAGCAATCTCGCTTTATCAGGCAGACCTTCAAGTTTTTCAGCAAAATCGACAATTACACCACTTCCACTAATTTGTTTCTCCAACTCTTTGTTATGTCTTTCCAATTCTTTTTGAGCCTGGAGTTGAGCCTTCCTTTCGTTGGCAGTTTTCACCGCTGTTGAAATACCACCCGTCAATGCTCCAACCGCACTTAAACCAGCAAATAAAGGAATTAGAAATGGGAGAAATCCTCCACTCGTCTCTCTTATTGAATATTTTTTCAACATTGGTTTTGTCATTTTAATTTTAAGTGAGCCAGTGTCATTCAAGATTTTAACCTGTTCTCTTGTGAGAAAAACATCAATTCTTACTGCTCCTTTTCTCTGAATTGTATTAACGTTAATCGTACAAGGCTTTTGATTTTGAACACAAGATGATAGTTTATGAAGATTGATTTGATTAACATATACCCCAGTTGGTACTTTGCCACTCATTTATTTAACAAAAAATTATGTGAGACTAATCATCACACCATTATCTGTATTAATCTGCAATTCTGTTTCTTCCAAAAGCAAACAATATGTATCAACTTCTTCACTCTCTCCTCTTTCAATGTATAGGGAAGTATCCACTCGATTAGACTTTATAGTTTCCTTTTGAGCGCTCAGGTCAAACGCATAGATTGTATACAAACTTTTAAATGCTGTCATATCCAAAATATGTTCTTTATTTCCATTACTTTCACACACCTTTTGGTAAGACTTGTATGCTTCAGCAAAATCATTTTTTTCCCAATTAATTTCCAATCTATCTCGTGGGTAAAATGTTCCATCTAGAGAAACGCGAAGTTGTTTCACCTTAGCATTATCACTCAATGCATTATTCTTATCAGTCGCAGTATCACCATCTGGCTTTTTAAAAATGATCCACAGATATCGTGGCTTTCCTTCCAGAACACCCAAATTCCACGTGTAAGTAGTTTGATTGAGTTTAACATGTTGACATCTTCTTTTGAGGTATGATACACTGAGTGGTTTCTTTGAGTTAAGTCTTCGATTCAACATCTCTTCTGTTTTAAGATTAGGAGTATATTCACTGATATACCAACTCATCTCCTCAATTACAAATTTATTCTGCTCACCAAAAGCACTACCAACACCAAAAAGCAATCGATTTTCATTATCATTCCTCTGTAGTTGAAATCTAATTTTAAGACCATACAGAACTTTATCATGATCACAAAATCCAAATATACCTTTAAGAGGAACTGCCACAGTAAAACTATTTTCTGCTTTTGTATCATCATTATACATTCCTTTCCTTTGAGTATATCCAGGGTCTGTGTTTGTTCCCGTTGACATATCAGGAATAAAACCTTCGGCAGACCCCTTTCCCATTCTATCACTGAATGTATAGAGTGTAAATTTTATCATTTCAGATACAGCAGAGACATAATCAACCGCTTCAACTTCTTGTGTCCCAATATACAAACGCACACTATCAAACATTTTCCAGAAGAAATCATTTACAAGTGTAGCGTTTGTGTTATTCCCAGCCTTAGTGAATTTAAATTTACACAACAAGAAACTTTCGGAGAGATTCAAATAGATTTGTTGATTATTTATTTCAAAACTTTTTGTACCATTCGTATTCCAGTCTGTTCCAGTAATTGCATTTACCTTGAAGTAATCTTCTTTTTTAGTGGAGTTTGAGATAATAATAGTATCATCCAAATCATAGATACTATCAATTGCTTCCACTTGTATTTATTTAGGAAAAAAAGATGTTAAAACTTTTGAAACCCTGATCCAAGTATTTGAATTATTTTCTGTCGTTCTTGGGGGGACAACTGAGTTTTGCCTTTCTTAATTTCTTTTATTGCTTGTAATTTATGAGATTCCTTCTGGGCATCTTTTATACTCTTTACAGCACCTGCTACATTTCCCACAGCAGAAGCAGTTGAACCAATTAGATCTTTATGTTTAAGAATAGTTGAACCAATACCCATGAGAGTATCAATTATCCCATCTCCTCTAAATTGATGCCCAACACCCCTTTGTCTCTTAGGTTTATAGTATCCTCTACCAAGATACATACCTTCACCCTTGTAGTATGGGGAAAGGAACATCCCATCCCCTGTAATTATTTTATATTTTCCCAACTCGTGTTTCCTCACAATAACCATCGTATTTATTTATTGGAAAACTTCACGTAGGTGAATTCTGATAGATATAACTTCTCCATTAAAAGAAATCACACGATTATCTTGGTCGGTTATCCTAAAATTTACTCTGTGTATGGTTTTTCCTGACACAGGGAGATAAACCAAATTTTTAGGTTCCATATTGAATTTATAACCAATTGGGGTTGAGTATGCGCTGAATGAAAATATTGTATTTGTTTTTTTCCATCATTATAAGCACCATCAATCAAATCACAGTGAATTAACACTGAATTTATTCCTGAGGATATTTGAATGACATTATCACTGTAAAACGTCCCATTAGTTTCAATCTTTTTTGAGGAGAAACCCAATAACTCTCTAAATGAATTATCAATTGTGAAATCAACCTTGTAGTTATTTTTAACTTTAATCGTTGATTTTGAAGTATGTTTTTGAATGTTTATAACAATATTTTTTGGTTCATCACCCTGTTCTTTCATAAGACGAGCAATTTCGGAAGATATTTGAGAAATCTCATATGCTCCGGGTGAGACTGTTATCGTTTTGTATCCACTTCCTGGATTATAACTAAACTTGTCATTTTTCTCGGTTATATTAAATAAGGTATTATAAGTTTCCATGGACAATAAAGATGCCTCATATTCTTTTGTTGTGTCAAGTTGTAGTGGGTATGGGAATGAAGATGTGTGGTCGCTTGTTGTGAAATTGAAACTAAGGATTGTGCTTCTCATCTTATTTAATATGAGATAAAATGTCTTTATATTGAGATTTATTAATTATTTTCATGTTCATCAACTGGTCTAAAATGGCTGATGCTTCATTAAAACAATTGTTATTTCCAGCCTTCTTACTGCCTAACAACAATAACAGTCTATTAACTAATTGCGATGGGTCATTTGGAAGAAAACTAACACCTGAACCAAGGATACTTAAAGCCTGAATAATGTGTTTCTCCTTCTCATTCTTCCTACTTTTACCAGAAAGAATAACCTTATAATTTAGAGTGTTCAGCAGATCAATATATACTCTATCATCATTATTTTCCATATCCAATGGTTTATCAATATACTTTGATTCATCCCTCACAGTTGAACCTTGTCTTCCATCTTTTGTGAGAAGAAACATTAATCTCGGAGTTAGTTTAACAGGGGGTTGAGCAGAACCCAAGAACCTTAATTCATCATTAAATATCAATACCTTTTCTTGAACAAGATGAAATATTGCTGATTGTTCTGTTGGAATGAGTCCTGCTTTGGTTTTTGAATCCGCTGAATATTCATTGTTTTGAAGAGCATTCACAATATAATCAGGGGTCGATTAATCTCTTCCAGTTGTTGAAATAAACCTTCATCATCATATTCTAATTCTCCTAAATGCTCTAATTCTTCCTCCGTCATTTGACTGAAATCTTTTAACATTTGAAGTTTTTTAGGAGTATATTCTACCGTGGGAACTGTGGAAACATCTTTCATTTTTCCTTGGGAAGTTTTTAAAAGTGGTTTAAAAAATTTCTCTTGTTTTCTTTCAAATGCTTCTTCGCCCGTTAGTTTCTGTCTGCGTTTCTTCTTTATGTCTTCCTGCTGTTTTACAACTTTTGAAACCAACTCTTGATGTTCCCTAAATCTTCTTGCTCTTTCTTTCGCATCCATTTATTTATTGAAAAATATCATTTAATATCTCATCTTGTTTCACAACAATATATTTATATTTTTCAGTCGTGTGTTTCATGTAATCCCCAAATTCCTTTTTACTACATAATGTAGAACAATTATCTCTCCAAAAATTGTTTATATCTATTGAATTTAACTTGAATAAAATAAAAGTATTAGCATTGTTTCTGATGGAACGACGAGGAAGCTGAAAGTACGATTGACTAAGATAAATACAATTACGAGAAGAATGTCTCCCTCTTGTGTAGTAGCTGTCCATTACCGTTTGGTTTCTCTCATTAACACAATCATCAAAGATAACGAGGTTCTTTTTGGATTTATCCAAATCTTGGGGAGACGGTATATCATCCGTATTATCACTCAGAATACAAGTTATCGGTTTTGATTTCTTTTTACATCTCTGTGTATCACAAAATAGTTGTATTATATCTTCAATGTTAAAATCATTTAGGTTTTTTTGAAGTTTAAATAAACCGATTATATCTTCTTTTTGAAGACCAGCATTAAAACCTTGTGAGAGTAGTTGATACTCTGGTTGAAAACTCGACTTTGTGAAAATTATTAAATTATCATAATCTAAAAAGTTGGGAGTGAGGAGCATCTTTAAAAGTAAGCAGGTTTTTCCACATCCACTTGAACCAACTATGAGGCATCTTAATGAATTTGGGAGATTTTTATGGTTGTCAAATTTTATCTTATTTTCCCAAATAGGTAAAAAATCATTCATTTATATATTTGGAAAACAGGTTATTTAATTTATTCTTGGCTTTTTTCGAAATTCTATATTTTATCCTAAGTTCAGGTTTAATTTCAAGATAATCCATTATTTTATTTATGCAATATCTTGTGTTGATATTTCCCTGAAAATCACATCCATGAATAAGATATAACAACAATCCTTTGAACATTTCTCTAATACGTTCAGTTTCTTCCCTTGTAAGGAAAGGTGTGTTCTCACCCTCGTACTTTACATTCATTTCTCGAATCAATCTTGTAAAGTAATTCATTTTTGGTGTAAATCTAAAAGAATTATTTTCCTTTTTATATTTTTGATTATCATTAATTAGAAGATAATCACAGAATATACATTGTTTATAGGCTTTTGACTCTGTGTTTAATCCCCGTCTTTCACACGCAGGACAATTCTCAAATTTGTCATATGGAGAATCATGGAATTCAAGAGGCTCAAAATCGAGTAAACTATTCATATTTATAAAGTAAAACTTTACTTAAACTGAAATTCATCTTCGATATCATCTTCGATACTTTCAGAATCATCTATACTTTCATAACTATCATTTGAACACAAACTCTCGGTGCCATAACTATCGTTTGAATGCAAACTCTCGGTATCATAATCACTCTCATAATCTTCAAAATCTTCAGTTGAATATTGGCTCATTTAATTAGTAGAAAAAACATTACCATCGATATCGATATACATTTTTCATTAACAGATTCAACTGCTACATTTTTTATATTAAAGGTAATTTTAAAATGATCCTTAACTACAATTGAACGAAATGTCATTTCACCTGATATATTAACATCCTTTATTTCATCAGGATTTATATCTTTAGGGTTGTTGAAAAAAATACAAATTTCTCCTTGCATATTACAGATGGTCTTATCTTTTCTTTCTAAAGCTTCATCCATAAGGTTTTTATTTTTTGATACCTTTTCTTGTTTCATTGCTTTTTCTAGTTTTGAATATATTGCCAGAAGGAGAGGAGAAACTTTTGTTAGAGATACCTTAATTGATGTTCTTCCAGGTATACTAAAAGCCCTTCCACTGAAGTAAATTGAAGAACTCATCATATCCACCATAATTGTTTTTATCCAATAGTTGTTATATTTATCTTTGTTCAATTTTACATCCTTGACATATTTCTCAGCATCTTTAACAAATGAAGAGATTGATTGAAACTTGTCTTTTGTGTCTTGAAACATTGTATTTATTAAGTGAAAAAGTTGGAGGATAAAATGGTTTTAAGCACAGATTCACCTGTAAAATAAACGAAATTTTCATCAAGAAAATTTTAGTTTAAGCACAGATTCACCTGTAAAATAAACGAAATTTTCATCAAGAAAATTTTAGTTTAAGCACAGATTCACCTGTAAAATAAACGAAATTTTCACCAAGAAAATTTTAGTTTAAGCACAGATTCACCTGGAAAATAAACGAAATTTTCATCAAGGAAATTTTAGTTTAAGCAAAGTTTTATTATATAAATATGGTGAATACAACATACTGCGATGTTTGTAATCACGAATATAAACATTATAGAAAACACCTCCGAACCAACAAACACACATTTAATCTATTTCACAAAATATCCCCTCTTGAGTTGGAAAGAAAACATTGTGATACCTGCTCAAAGGATGTTTTGAAGAGTAGTTATAATAGGCATCTTCAATCACAAAAACACAAGAAAAATGAGTTTAAAGTAAAGGGAGACTATTATATTGAAAACACTGATGGGGCATTTAAAGGGCATATAAAAATAAGGATTTTTCAATTTGGAGAACCCGGTCCATCATCAATAGTTGAATCAATTGAAATAGTGAAACCTGATGTTGAAAAATTTATTAAAAAGACATTAAAAGAAATGAAAACTTTAAAGTTTTATATGGGAGTGAAAATGAATATGAAAAGACAAGATGAAGAACAAACTCCTTATATGAGGACAGATCTTCATTTTATAACATCATTTCAAGATTTTTTGAATAGTGGGGTTTATGAAGAACTATCAAGACAAGAGGAGGATGTTGATAATACAGTGGTAGGAAGTGGATTCAATATTAAAAAATCATCTTTTTAGATATACACATTCTAAAATCAAACCCTCTTAAAGCTTCTTCTTATATTGAATTACCAAAAGAAATAAAACGAAAGAAGGCAGTTGTTAATATTAAGAATAATGATAATAAATGTTTTCTCTGGTCTGTTCTTGCTCACTTACATCCACCAAAATGTAATTCAGAAAGAGTAAAACAATATATGAAATATGAGAATACCTTGGACATTAAAGATTTTAATTTCCCAATGCCACTAACAGATATTCCTAAATTTGAGAAAAAGAATAATCTTTCTATTAATGTATATGGATTAACGGATACAAACAAAGTTCAAATATTAAAAATTTCAAACAACTATAAAAATGAAGAAACACACATTGATCTTTTATATTTTAGTGTTGGAAAGAATTCACATTACACATACATCAATAATTTATCAAGATTAATCTCTTCTCAGGTATTCAGAACAGCAAACAAAATATATCCTTGTAAGCGATGTCTTAATTCATTTCATACAAAAGAACGATTAGAACAACATTCAAAATATTGTAGTAATCATAAATCAGCTGTAATTACAATGCCTAAACCTGGTGAAAAGATTTCTTTTGAAGATTATAATAAATCTATCATGCACCCATTTGTGATATACGCTGATTTTGAATGTATCCTTAAAAAGATAAATACTGCTTCTCCTAATCCAAAAGAACCATATACAAATAAATATCAAAAACATATTCCTTGTGGTTTCTGTTATTATATCAAATCATCTGTTGGAGAAAAGTATAATAAACTTGAACAGTATAGTGGAAAAAATGCTTCACAAGAGTTTGTAAAACGATTAGAAAAGGATTGTATAAGACTAACTAAATTAATGAAAGAAACAAATGAACCGATGAAATTAACCATAGAAGAAAAATTAGAATTTAGAAAGAACAATATCTGTCATATTTGTGAGGAGGAAATTGAGGAGTCTAAAGTTAGGGATCATTGTCATCTTACTGGTAAATATAGAGGTCCCGCTCATTCCTGTTGTAATCTTAATTATAAATTACCTTCTTTTATTCCAGTCTTTCTTCACAACAGCGCCAACTATGATACACATCTATTTATAAATGAACTTTCAAAAACACCAGGGAATATTTCTGCCATAACAAACACAAGTCAAAAGTATATTTCATTTACAAAAATGATATTCACAAAACCTATAACTCGTATAAGGTTTCTTGATTCTTACAAGTTTATGGGAACACCACTAGCCAACCTCGCATCAAATCTAAGCTCCACGGGCTCTTTTCCAAATCTTAATTCATTCTTTCCAAAAGAGGAAATTCTAACTAAAGAGGAAATTCAGATTAAAGAGAGAATTCAAAGTAAAGAGGAAATTCTAATTAATGAGGAAATGAATGAAGAAATTCTAACTGAAGATGAAATTCTAATTATACAGAAAATTCGAACAAAGAATGAAATTCTAACTAAAGAGGAAATTCTGATTATAGATGAAATTCTGATTAAAGAGGGAATTCTAACTAGAGAGGAAATTGAAACAAGGAATGAAATTCAAAGTAAAGAGAAAATTCTTACAAGTAAGGGAATTTATCCTTATGGTTATATGGATTCATTTATGAGATTTAAAGAAACACAACTTCCTTCAAAAGAAAGTTTCTATAATAACCTTTATGAAGAAGAGATAAGTGATAAGGAATATAAACACGCACAAGAAATTTGGAAATTATTTAAGATAAAGAACCTTGGAGAATATCATGATTTGTATCTAAAAACAGATGTTTTATTGTTAGCTGATGTGTTTGAAGCTTTTAGATCACTCTGTCATAATAAAAATTGTTATGGATTAGATCCTGCCCACTATTTCACAGCTCCTGGTTTAGCTTGGAGTGCAATGTTGAAAATGACAAAACAAGATATAGATTTAGTCAGTGATGTAGATATGCTTTTGATGATTGAGAAGTCTAAGAGAGGTGGAATATCACAAGTATGTTCAAAAAGATATGCTGAAGCAAATAATAAATATCTTCCAAATTATGAGAGTGAAAAAGATAGTAATTATTTGATGTACTTTGATGCTAATAATTTGTATGGATGGGCAATGTCTCAATCTCTGCCTTATGGTAAATTAGAGTGGGTGGAAGAAAAGGATTATGAAAAGGCTTTGATGAATATTGTTATTTCTTCTCAAGAGAAATTGAATGACAAAGAAGAAGGTTATTATTTTGAAGTTGATTTGAAGTACCCGAGTGATCTTCATAATAAGCATAAAGACCTTCCTTTTGCATGTGAGAAAGAAACCCCAAAGAAAGAATGGTTCAGTGATTATCATAAAAGTTTTAATATTAAAGGCAAATCAACAGAAAAGTTATTAACAACATTCTATGATAAAGAGGGATATGTTTTGCATCAAAGGAACTTGAGACAATATTTATCTGCTGGGTTGAGAGTAGCTAAAATTCATAGAGTTTTAAAATTTAAACAAAGTCCTTGGATGAAAAAGTATATTAAATTCAATACAGATATGAGAACAAATACAAAAGTAAAATTTGAAGGGGAATTCTATAAATTGATGAATAATGCTGTCTTTGGAAAGACAATGGAGAATGTTAGAAACAGGCAAAACATTAGATTTGCAACATCTTGGAAAGAAGCTTCTAGATTGATAAATAAACCAAGTTTTGAGAGAGAAGAGGTTTTTTCAGAGAACTTTTCTGCTATTCATATGAAAAAGGAAAGTATTGTCATGGATAAACCAATTTATATTGGAACAGCAGTTCTTGATTTATCAAAGATATTGATGTATGATTATTTGTATAATGATTTAAAGAAAGAGTATGGTGAAAATGCTTCATTGTTGTATATGGACACCGATTGTTTTATTCTAGATATAAAAACTGACGATGTTTATAAGGATATGAAGAAAAACATTGGAGTATATGATACAAGTAATTTTAGTAAGAAGAGTGAGTTATTTTCAAAAAAGAATGAAAAGGTTATTGGCAAGTTTAAGGATGAGTTGGGTGGAAAAGTAATGAGTGAGTTTATTGGATTGAGAGCAAAGGCATATGCTTATAAGTATGGTGATCAGATTGATAAAAGGTTAAAGGGAATAAAGAAATATGTAATAAAGAAATCAATAACTTTTAGAAATTATTATAATTGTTTGATGAATAAGAAAGAAGAATATAGGAAAATGAATACAATAAGAAGTTATAAACATAAGATATATAGTGAAGAAGTAAATAAAAAGGCATTAGGAGCCTTTGATGATAAGAGATTTATTTTAGATAATGGAATAGATTGTGTTCCATATGGATATTGTATGATAGAGTGTATAAAATAGATTGTGTTCCATATGGGTATTGTATGATAGAGTGAATAGAATAGATTGTGTTCCATATGGACACAAGTTTTAACGATGGGAAGATGGGTTAGGGTTTTTAAGGGCTTCCGCCGCGTTTTTC
>NC_140964.1:53215452-53252952 GCF_056783735.1 Eptatretus burgeri
AACCAGTGTAATAATGTAACTGAGTAACACGATTTACTGTTGGCTTTACAAAATGAGGAAAACAATTACTTTACTCCATACACTAAACATACTTGGTATTAATGGATAACATCAAATCTATCTTGGAAACCTCACATTATACAAATAGCTAAGTCTGCCTCAAAGAAACTGGAGTCATGTTCAAATGTCAAAGATTCTTTTCGTCTGAACAGTTGCTCTGATTATATAAAGGATAGATTTGTCCTTGTATTGAGTACTGCTCTCACATCTGGGGAGTTTCCAGTTCGACATATTTACTTGATTGAGTCGAGTCCAAAGGAATCCAATTTTTCAACTCTGCCAATCTGACCTCAAAACTCAACCTGCTTGAATTATGCCGTAATGTTGGCTCTCTTTCCCTTTTCTATAGATATTACTTCGGTTTCTGCTCCCGAGAACTGGCTGCTTGTGTACCTCCGCCATTATATAGACCAGTAAACACTCGGCAACACAAAGGTGGGCTGTTCAGATGTTTGCTTCTTTCCCTTCACCATTAAGTTCTGGAATTCTTTAGTTTATCATGTCCTTCTAAGAGTTATACAGTTATACCCTGCCAAAAAAATCAAAGGGAGGCTTTCAAGTTCATCAAAAACTCGAAGATTATTTTTCTTTCTCTTCCCTTCTCTGTTTCTTCAGTTGTTTTTGTTTCATTTAAGGACTGGCCTTGATGAGGACTATACAGTCCATGACTGGAGCTTTTAATGTAAAAATAAAAATAAATACCTTTTAGAATAGATATTGAACTTGCTTGTTTTGTTTGAAAAAGTTGAAGTTATACTTTTCCTTCAAAAATTTTCTGTTTATGGCTTGAAATATGGTAATGTCTGAAACTAAGGCAACAATCATATTGCATTCCAAAAAGTCTGCAACAAGTGTGTGCACTTTCAAAAAAGCCAGAAAACAACATCTGTCCAACCGAAAGAATGTACCTTCAAACTTGTGTCCCTCCTCTAAAACCTGGTGGTGTCTTGTTAAGTCTGTCTCTGGTCCATGCTTCCCTTCTATGCCTTCCCTCTCTTCAAATGGCACCACAGCAGACTCCGCTCGTGAGAGGGCTGAATGCCTCAATTCTGCGTTTGCTTCCAAATCTTGTTTCCCCAATCCCTCATTCTCGGAACACATCCTTCCCTATCATACCCAACTGCTCCTGGACTCTGTGCTTATGTACCTGAGAAGGTGGAGAAGGTTCTTTCAACCCTCAACTCTGATTCTGCTACTAGACTGGACAGCATCAGCTCACATGTCCTAAAAATCTGCTCTGCTGCTCTTACACATCCTCTCTCTGCCCTTTTCATCCTATAATTTCTGCTAGATCATCTTGATTCTGCTTGGAAATCCGCCAATATCACTGAATTACATAAAAAATAGGGGCAATACCCCTGGGCGCTCACCTGGCAGCGGCCTGATAAAATAACCTAGGAAGGTAATTTTGAGATAATTTTGAGTAAAAAGATAATTTTGAGCTCGGAAGCTGATATTTGGGCATGACAGTGACCAAGTGATTCGCCTATAAAGGGTGTTTTGATTTTTTTATTTATCAATTTATCGATTAATTATTCATTTTACGATTAATTACTTAATTTTCAAAAAGTTACAGATTCGGATGAAACAGTGGTGGTTTAGGTATGCGATTTGGCAATTGATTGAGAAATTTATTATTTTATGATTATTATTTATTTCAATTATGTAATTAATCGATCAATTCTTGTACACCGCTCCCTCCCAATTCCGACTCCGTGTGCTGCAAGGCGGCATCGTTGGGCACCAAAGGCTCTCCAGCGATGTCGCGCACTGGAGGATTTGTTATTTATTTATTTATTCGGAATGGAGGCTGTATACTTAGAATGTACCGCTACTTGTTTTGGACATTTCTAAGTGCAGGTCATTGTCTGCCAAGAGGCTGGATGAAGACATTTTTACCCTGTGCTCGCGAAGCGTAAAGTAGGGTTAAGCGATCAGTAGCGCATGTACGCATGTCGTACGTCTTACGTGTCTGCATTTTGTTAAGAGCACATCGAAAATCATTCAATGGAGGTTATTGAAACTTCACCACATGTTATATGAGCCTGTGATATAATGGTCACTCTTTTGAGGTCAACATAGGCCAAAGGTCAAGAAAGACCAGTTTTCTAAAATCATTCAATTTTCATCCAATTTAACAAGAAATTTGAAGAGGATTTGCATGTATATCAAGTCACTCCATTCAACCACCAATTACTTTTGAGGTAAACATAGGCCAAAAGGTCAACATAGGCCAATTTTTTTAAATTGTCAATTTTCATCTGATTGACTTGAAATTTGAAGAGGATTTGCACATTTGCTCATTGAATTCAACTACCAATTAATTTTGGGGTGAACATAGGCCAAAAGATCAACAGAGGCCGGAATTGATAAAATTGTCAATTTTCATCCGATTGACTTGAAATTTTAATAGGATTTTCATATCATCTCACTGAATTCAGCCACCCATTATTTTTGAGGACAACATAGGCCAAATTTCTGAAATTGTCAATTTTCATCTGATCGACATGACATTTGAACAGGATTTTCATAATAATGACCATCATGTGTCACGAAAATAGAAATAGACGCTCGAGTCTGTGGTTGATCAGTGCCCCAGATGAGATACACTTCTATTTTTGGGGGATTTCAATGCATCGACTGGAACTGATCGACTGAAACATCGACATAACCAGCCTAGGGATGGTTATGAGACATGTGTTGGTCCCCATGGGTCAGGAACTATGAACCAGAATAGCACTAAGTTCCTTGACTTTGCAAGAAGTCATGAACTTAGGGTGGCTGGTTCATGGTTTCAGCGCCCACAAGCTCATCGCTGGACTTGGTATTCCAACGCTGGCGGTGTGGCAAAGGAGATTGACCATGTCCTCGTTGATGGTCGCTGGAGGATGATACAGAACGGCAGGGTCTACCGGAGTGCTCAGTTCTTCAATAGTGACCACCGGCTTGTTGCAGCAACTCTAAAGCTGCACCTTAAATCCGGGAGAATGGCACCATCCCAGCGGAGGCTGGATGTTGGCAAGCTCCAGGATTAGAGAGTAGCTGAGGAGTTTGTGAACAGGCTTAGTGGACATTTGGGGGGTTTGGGTGCTTTGGGGGATCCTGAAGAGTTGTGGAGTGCCTTCAAGACCACCGCCCTTGATGTTGCCGGTGGATGTCTTGGAACTCACCGCAAGGCAAAGAAGAATTTTGTCTCTCAAGGGACACTGGATACCATTGACCAGTTGCAGGGCCAGGCTGAATGGCAGAGTTGACCTGTTCAGGGAGCTGAGGCGTAAAACTGTACGTGCACCAAGGGTGGACAAGGAGGCTGATGTGCAAGGAATCTGTGGGGGGGGGGTAGAGCATCACCTGTGGACAGATGATTCTCGTCCCGCTTACAGGGGAATTCGCGCATTGCGTTCATCCAAGCCCATCCCTCGGAGCACTGCATTTAGAGCAGAAAGTGGTAGGCTCTTGACAGAGGAGTCTGAAGTAAAGGCCTGCTGGGCCGGTTACTTTGAGCGGATGTACCAGGCTGATCCACCTGCTGTCGAGTTGGACGTCAAGGGTGTTACAATCCCTGTTGCTGACCCTCCAATCAACTGTTGTCCACCTTCGCTTGTGGAAACACGGGCTGCGGTGAACAGGTTGAAAAGGGGTAAAGCTCCAGGGATCTGTGGCATCCATGCCGAACTTCTCAAGGCTGGTGGAAATGCTACACTCGTGTCATTGCATGCAGTTTTGTGCTCTACCTGGAACACAGGCATCATCCCAACTGATTGGAAGAGGGGGCTTGTTGTCCCTCTCTGGAAAGGGAAGGGTGATTGCCAAGACTGCAACAACTACTGAGGGGTGACGCTGCTCTCAGTGCCAGGCAAGGTCTTTGCTCAGATAATTCTTGATAGGGTTCGCCACCATCTGCTTGAGCACCAGCATCCAGAGCAGTCAGGCTTTACACCAAAGAAGTCAACGATTGACCGTATCCTTGCTCTTCAGGTCCTCACCGAACGCAACGAGAGTTTTGGCATGGGTTGCTTGCAGCCTATATGGATCTCTGTAAAGCATTCAATTCAGTGAATCGGGATGCCCTCCGGAGGATTCTTGGTCTTCGTGGGGTGCCACCAAAACTGATCAATCTGATGTGTGAAGTCTACTCTGGTACTGAGAGTGCTGTGAAATGTGGTGGTACCATCTCTGACTTATTTCCAGTTGTTACTGGAATTTGTCAGGGGTGTGTACTGGCCCTCACACTTTTCAGCACTTGTATGGACTGGATTCTCGGGAGGATGTCGGAGAGATCAAGCTGAGGTGCATCATTTGGGAATGTCAAGATGTCGGACCTTGATTTCGCAGATGATGCAGTCATCTTTGTGGAGACATTAGATATTCTTTTGGGGGCCCTCGACGTGCTGAATGAGGCGTCGGAGCCGCTGGGATTACGAGTTTCTTGGGTCAAAACTAAGATCCAGGCTTTCAATGACATCTTGGATGCTGCTGTCCTGTCTGTGTCTCTTTGTGGTGAGGATGTTGAGGTCGTGGAAAGATTCACTTTCCTTGGCAGTGGTATTCATGTCTCTGCTGGCTGTGAGTCAGAGGTCAATAGACGTCTGGGTCGGGCCTGGGGAGTCATGGATTCATTGGATCATGCGGTGTGGCGCTGCCGGTACCTGTGCGGGAGGATGAAAGTCCGAGTCTTCAGTTCCTTGGTGTCGAGTTGTATCTCTCTGCAGGTAAAGGCTTCCAGTCTTGCTCTATGGATGCGAGACCTGGACTCTGACCAAGGATCTGAGACTTAATTCCTTTGGTACCAGGTCTCTTTGGAGAATCCTTGGCTATCGCTGGTTGGATTTTGTGTCCAACAAGCGGTTGGTGAGAGAGACTCGGATGAAATTTGTTACCTGCATCGTCCATGAGCGTCAGTTGCGGCTGTATGGACATGTGGCTCGTTTTCCTGATGCTGATCCTGCTCACCAGATTCTCTCAGCGAGAGAGTCTCGTGAGTGGAGGAGGCAATGGGCCGACCATGTGCCTCGTGGTTGCAGCAGGTCGACCGGCATCTCAAGGAGATGGGGATGGGCCTGGCATCTGCCTGGGGGATGGCCAGACGGAGGCCTCTGGAGTTCCGGTGGAAAGTGGACGCAGCGACGCGCTGTTCTGGCACATGCTCCCATACCTGACCTGACCTGACCTGACCTGTGTCACGTGGTCTGGCAGCCATATTTAACCTAAGTGAAATTTTTTGAAAATCCTCGTTAACAAATTGTTAACGAATTGATCAACTTCCCACGTGAAATACAGTATGGTTTCATACAGATTATGTCATCACTCATGTGAGCTGGCAACCAGACTGGATCAAAGAACAAAAAAACCTTTAAAAAATAGAGTTGGCTCACACTGAGTCCTTCTCAAGATTGCACGGGGTATGTATTTTATGAATACCATCTAGTTCTTTGAGAAACGAGCAATAAGACAGAGCTGCAAGATAAGTCATGGTTATGAAAGACATGCAGGAAGACATGCACTATTTGGCATTGCTGACTAAGATCTCTTGGCACATTTGCTCCAAGATTGGGTATCTTCTGAGTTCCATACCATTCTGTTATTCGACATCGTAAAAATATTTACAGAAACAAGTGAATAAAAAAATTTATTGGTTCACAAGGAAGTGACCGCTATATTCGTTATGGGTGTGTGTCTGTCTGTTGGGTCGCCAAAATAGGTGACCAAACTCGGATGGTAGGTACATCTTATGACCTAGTGCTTTGGAAATTGTGATGGTTGCTAGGGACGCTTTCGTTCCCTAGCAACAACCGAAAAACCTTCAAAATCGGTACCGTTCACGCGAAATCCATTCCGAAAGCCATTATCCCACGTAGGGTTATGAAATTTTGCACGAATGATCTACAGGTGATGCTCTAACAAATATATTCCGGTTTTTGTGATATATGGAATACTTTACCGCAGCGCCCCCTACAATTAGGGTATGCGCGAAAATTGGCAAAAATTGAAGGCCCCCTAGCAACCAGGTAAGTGCATCGATACGAATGAAACTTTGCAGGTTTATGGTACTCAATGAGTACTACAACTTTGCCGCAGGACATATTGACCGATTTCACTTAGGTCAGGGGTCAAAGGTCAATTAGTGCAAAAATCGATAATATGCAAGAGCTGGAGGTGCCTTCGTGCCAAATGCTACTCCTAAGGTTATGCTCGGATGGTCATGAAAATTCACACTAATCGTCTGGAATACATTGTGCACAAACGATCGAGCCGGATTTTCGATTTAGAACTTTGTTCACCCACAGCACCCCCTCGAACTTTGGGGATTTCCAATTTCAAACCGCATTTTCGGTACTTTTCATTCAAATTGACACCGAGAAGTTATCACTAGATGGAACTGGATGAGATTTGATATGCATAATCTTAAGGTGATTCCCTATCTGCTATATGACATCCATTTTGCTCTATATCTAATAGTTTCCATGCTCGGCGACCCATCGCCGCCTACCGGCTTGTCTGTCTGTCTGTCTGTCCCGAGCATAGCTCCGTGGGTTTTGATCCGATCTTGATAAAATTAGGGTGCAAGGTTTGTATCATGATCTCGTTGTGTTTTCCGGAGAATGGGCATGCTGCACCCATTATGGGCGGAGCCACGCCCAAAAAACATGTGTTTTTAGGGGGTAGCCGGTTTCAAGTTACATCCAGATTTGTCGAATCTGGCAGGGGTTTCGGTATTTGGTTAGCCCAATGGCACCTGCATTGCCCCACGGAGCTCGATTTTTCATTTTCGTCCCATGGTCAAGGTCACAAACTTACAAATTGTCAAAAAAAAATCAATAAATTGGGCATCGAGCTCCTAGGGTTTTTCAACTGTTTCGAATGAAAGTTGATATGCAAGTAGTGCTCTTCGTGTACTACAACTTTCATCATTTACGTTTTTCGCGATTCCCGCCAGTTTGCCCATGGCGTCCCCTCGTGAGCCATCGCCATCTCCAGACTTGTGATAAATAAAAAAAGCATGTCGGGATGACAAGCTAGAGTCTAAAAAAGGTAGGGATGATGTTGGTTTAGAGAATAGCTAACAGTATTGTCATCACATAACAATCCCTACATCACTGCCTCCTTTGCACTTCACCAATTATTGCTTCAAGCTTCTACAAACACTCTACTGGTTGCAACAGTACTTGATTACTCTTGTAGTGTAGCCTCATACTGAGACTCTACAAATTCGCAGCTCGACTACAATGTTAATACCAGTATATAAACATCAACTTCTTACAAATTGCATGAACATCTCTAATAACAGTATTCTATAATTATCTGCATTTGTGATTGGTTAGTCTAAATTAATTTTTATAAACAAGTAGGAAAGACAACTGAAGTTGCAAGAACTCCCTGAAATTGTAAAGCAGCTTCTTATATTTATGCTGAAATTAAACATGGGAGCTTATAATACTTTTAGCCACATATCTGGAGGCAGTGTCTGGAGGAGGGAGTGACTGTCTGGAGGCAGTGATGTAGGGATTGTTACGTGATGGCAATACTGTTAGCTACTCTCAAAACCAACATCATCCCTATCTTGTTTAAAACATTTTTCACACTGTAGTTTGTCATCCCTGCATTGCTTTTTTTATTTAGCATAAATTTTTTTTATTCACTTATCATTATTCTACCAGGTGAGCATCCAGGGTTATTGCCCCTATTTTCTATATTTGTTAATGCCACGAACAAACTTTGGTACGTCATGGGTGATGAAGGTTGTGGTCAAGTTTCATCAAAATTGTGTGTGTAGTTTCTGAGAATAGAGCAAATACCTATTCTGAGGGATCTTCACCAACATCGAATCGATTCTTCCTTGTCACACTTCCATCCTGTCCACCAAGTTTCGGCCAAATCTGTCCATAACTTTTGTAGATATTATGCTATGTGTCATTTTTTAGCTCGCCTGCTCGAAGAACAGAGAGCTATAGCGATACCCCCGGCGTCAACGTGAGCATCAGCGTGAGCATGAAAATGTTAAAGTTTTTGGTGCAAGTTATTTCCTTTCTAATGTTTTTATCTACCACACTATTTTTTACTGATTACAATATACAAATACATATATTGCTTTAAAATTATTTGGATCAGACTTCACTGCAATGCTTTAGAAAAAATATTATTGGACTAGTTTACTGATTACAATATACAAATACATATATTGCTTTAAAATTATTTGGATCAGAATTCACTGCAATGCTTTATAAAAAATATTATTAGACTCGTCTTTTAAAAACGATAAATGTATAAACAGGCGAGCATTGGGTGGGTTTGACACCAACTCTCTGGTAACCTATCTCACAATGGTGAAAAATCACTTTTCAGCTCGCCTGTTCGAAGAACAGAGAGCTATAGCGATACCCCCGGCGTGAGCGTGAAAATGTTAAAGTTTTTGGTGCAAGTTATTTCCTTTCTAATGTTTTTATCTACCACTATTTTTTTACTGATTACAATCTTCTTCTTCTTTCGGCTGCTCCCTTTCGGGGTCGCCACAGCAGATCATCCGTATGATCCGCATAGTGATTTGGCACATGTTTTACGCCGGATGCCCTTCCTGACGCAACCCTGGTCGCCTCTTACGACACAGGGATATGGTACACCTATTTTAACCGGGGTATACTCCGGCCCAGTACACTGGTACTCATTTCGCCGACCTCGGAAGGATGACAGGCTGAGTCAACCCCCTGGTGTATGAATTCAGTGGCCCAACGGGGCTTGAACTCAGGACCTTTTGGATCCCAAGCCGCTGCCCTAACCACTGCGCCAACACCAGGCTTGTTTTTTTTTTTACTGATTACAATATACAAATAAATATATTGCATTAAAATTATTTGGATCAGACTTCACTGCATTGCTTTATAAAAAAATATTATTAGACTAGTCTTTTAAAAACGATAAATGTATAAACAGGCGAGCATTGGGTGGCTTTGACACCAACTCTGGTTAAAATTCTAGTATCCAGATCCAGATCTTCCCCAAAATCTCATCAGTTCATCTTTGCCACATTCCCAACCTCTCCAGCAAATTTTGTCCGAATTCATTGACAACGTTGTAATGCTGTTCCACTGCTTGCATCCTGTTCGCAAATAGACAGATTTGAAGCTTACATTCATGAAGCAATGACAACTCAAGCTGAAAACGAAATGATGCCTGTTTTGATCACGTGAACATTTATTTATTTGGTCTTCTTCCACTATCTGGCGGTAACACATATTGACTCACATGCAATGACCATTTTACTCAGGGGCTGGAAGCTTTCGCAAAATGGTGGAGACCATAGCCAAAGCTTTCATCTACAAATGGGTTGCAGTGTTTTGTGGCCCATTTATTATCACCACTGACATAGGATGAGAGTTTTGGTGCACACTCTTCAAAACATTGACTGAGTTACTTGGAAGTAAAGGCACCAGAACTACTTCTTACCACCCCACTGCAAACGGACTTGTCAAACAGTTCCATCGACAGCTTAAGTCCTCACTGAGAGCACAAGCAAACCCACATAACTGGATGGAATAACCTACCATGAGTGCTTTTGGGCATTTATGCCACGATGAAGGATGATCTGAGAAACCGAGTTCGTTTTTGGATCAACACTTCACCTTCCTGGGCAATTTGTTGCTCCGACTAACATTCAGACCGATTTGCTCCTGAACAATTATGTGGACAGATTGCGAAGGCCAACTTGTATCCCAGGCAAAAATGCTACAGTTAGAATGATAGTTCATGAGAGTTGTACTCTCATATACTATAACTTGGAACAGGTCCTACTACAGTAGTCTGCAGAGAATTACTACAGGAAAGGAATGCTGTTTTCGCACGAGTGCGTTACATCACATCCCTCCCAGAGATCAGTAGAGTTCCACACATTTGCACAAAAATCTTTTGTCTTGTACCCATGTTTTTGTGTGTGACAATACTGTTAGGGCTTCTCTGCAACCTCCCTACCAAGGCCCTTTCCGAGTTGTTACCAGGAAGGACAAGTACTTCATTCTTGATTTTAATGGGAAGTCTGAAATGGTCAGTTTAGACTTTAGACAAACTCAAGGCCTCCTACATGGATAAAGAGTCTGACACAACTCATCCTCCTGATATAGCAGAACAAACTCCAGCTACATCGACCCTTTCTGTTCCTTTAAGGCTATACACAACAGCACCGAGTTCAGCCCCATCAACATTTGCATCAACCTCACTTACCCCCCAAATATGTTGCCCTCCAAAATATGTATTTGCTCTCTTCTCAGAAACTACACACAAGATTTCGATGAAACTTGACCACAACCTTCATCACCCGTGATGTACCAAAGTTTGTTCATGGCATAAAAAAAACATCATAGATATTTGCTTTCTTCTCCATTACATATTTTGTGGGTCATCCACACCTCCAAGTGGTTCCTGGTTTTCTTATTGAGCCGTTACAAGGTGAGCACCCAAGGGTATTGCCCCTATTTTATTTTTTATACATTCTCATGACTACTTTTACCATTTATTCAGGCACGAGCTGCTTTCTGAGAGCCCATTCAACAACCGCTCTTGACACTCAAGCAACTGCTTAGGTTATAATTAATTAATTATACCCAGTTTTCAAACAGAATAGATCTGTGATTGACTTTATCCATAAAATTCAAATGTAATGCCATGTGTTCATCATGGTGAAAATTCAGTAATGTTTATTGGAAATTTGACTGGAACTTTTATTTATTTTTTTTACATTTTTTTTTCTTCTAACCTTTGACACCTGATGGTACAACTAAATTTGCTATCACAATGTAGCAAGTTATTTAAGCATGTTGCTTTTGTTTCATTGTTGCATGGAGTTGTCAGTTTTTGCAAGTTGAAGCATGTTTTTCATTGTTCAATGTTATAATGAAGGACTCGTTAGTTCGTTTTTTTTTTTTTTTTTACAAGAACACGTTGCAAGCCCATTGCCAAACACACGACCTCCAGAGTTTCGTACTAAGCCAGTAACCATCCCTATAAAAAGGTATTTTGCTGCAGAAACCAGTGGCCTTGTGTGTCAAAAGGCATGATGAGGATAAGAAAGTTAGTATTATTTACCACAAGAGGGCAGTATATTAACAACACACATGTGCATGGCAACCACAACTGAAGGACATAATTGTACATTTCCCCAACTCATCTTGTACTTGACATCTCCACATGTTGTACTTGACTTCTCTCTTGATATCTCCACAGGACATAAGTGGAAAAGGAATAAGGAGAGTTATTAGCAGAAATAGAAAAGAACACATTGGGGATGGAAGATGATAATAGATGGTGGTAGGCCACCACCTTGAAGCATTGGAAAGAAGAATGAGATTTCACAGACACCGGCAAGAGAAAAAAAAAGGAACAATATAGTGAAGTTGGATTTTGGAGGCTTAAAAGAAGAAGGATGTTACTGGAAGAAAAAATGTGATCTTTCAGCATGAATGCAGTCTGTAAAGGCAAGGAGTTTAAAAATGGCCAAGAGTCACGAGAAGAGCGAGAAGCTATGGAGACTTGTCTAACAAAAGAGTAGCAGGCTGTTTGCCATAATTAGATGGATAATAGTATTGATTTTACCGAGAAATTTGGTCTTCACAGAATTCAGGCATTAGAGGTGGTATTTGAGGGCACCTTTCCACTTAGAAAGCAGGATTCAATCGACTACATATTGGCACCATGTATATTGTGAGCTCAGCAGCACCATGCAATAACTTGGCACTGCAAATCTATATAATAAAGCAGAAGTCTATCTGTCCGCCCATGAACTACTGCCTCAATTTAAGGGATAGCCCCGCCAAACTTCTGTGGGACATTTTTGGGTCCCAGCGGGCCATGTCCTAAGGTGAGTGGAAGGTTTAATAAATTTCTCAAATCAATTGTGATTTTGAGTTTCCACCTGAAGGAAGCTCCTCCCTCTCTGCATGTAAACTCATTCATGGTTTGGCATTTGCGATTCAGCCATTTAGCGCATGGGGAAACAATCGCTCATTCAGTAATATCGGCTTCATTATCATAATTTAGGGTACATTGAATTCACACAGTACAACTCCCACAGTTTTGGGGCCAGCCCCACCAAATTTTCTGTGCAGCTTTTTCAGGTCCCTCCACATGTTGTAAAGTGGGTGAGTTTTCATTAAATTTCTCAAAACATTTTTCTTTTGAGATTTTGGCGTCACAGCTCACCAGTAATATATATATACATATATATATATATACATATATATATACATATATATATATATACATATATATATATATATACATATATATACATATATATATATATATACATACATACATATATATACATATATATATATATACATATATATACATATATATATATACATACATATACATATATATATATATACATACATATACACATATATATATATACATATATGTATATGTATGTATATATATATATGTATATATATGTATATATATATATATGTATATGTATGTATATGTATATATATATATATATGTATGTATATATGTATGTATATATATATATATATATATATATATATATATATATATATATATATATATATATATATATATATGTATGTATGTAGCCATTTGACATAAGGGAGGGGATGGAGGAGGAACATACACCAGAAACAGATTTGATTAGACGCCACCAGGATTTGGAGGAGGGAGAGAGGTTTGAAAGTTTAGACTTGAGCTGAGAAAGATGTTGTTTTCTGGCTCTCCTGAGTGTAGATACACACTTGTTCCGAGCTTTACGGAAGGAACTGAGATTACCCTCAGTTGGGTTTGCTTTCCATGAGGCAAAGGCAAGTTTTTATTTTTTTATTTTTTTTTCTATACCTTGGTCGAGGCTCGTACGAGACCTAACACACAACTCACAGCAAGGATGCATGAGACAAGAGGGGCGGGAGTGGAAGGGACAAAACAGTGGGGAACAGACACATTAGGTGAACTGTGGAAGGGAGAGGGATGGGGATGGGACGGGGAACATGGCGAAGAGAAGATGGACATTTCAGGGACTTTCACGAAGGAAAGCAGGAGAAATGAAGGAAGTGGGCTTGGGTGGATTATCGGGGGTAGAAAAGATCGAGGATTTGGATGGGGGAAGATAAGAGGTGGTGTTGAACAGCTGTTTTGAAAGCCTGGAGGGAAGAATGGGAAAGAATAGAGTGAGGAAGTTTATTCCAAAGGCGGGAAAAAGAGGAATGAAAGAGTGAAGATGAGCAGCGATTCGTGATTTTGGTAGTTTTACCAGAAGGGGGTTGTTGGCGGACCTTGAGCGCCCTGTGGAAATGTGGTGGGGACAAATCGCAGAGAGAGCAGGGGGGGCAAGGCTGGAGAGGAGTCGGTAGAAGACAGAAAGACCACCGACCAACCTGCGGTGATTGAGTGAGAGGCCCAAAGACTCAGCTTCATTGCGGGAGATGCTGATGATCTTAAATGCCCTGGTTTCGACAGAGAAAGGTGGGAGGCAGGAGCACCAGCCCAGAGGGGAGAGCAGTACTCCATCAGGCTACGGACAAAAGCTTTGTAAGTGGTCAGGAGCTCAAGAGGGCCGAGGAAGGACTTAGCACGACGGAGGATTCCCAGTCGGCGACTGGCTTTTGAGGCGAGGTTGGAAATGTGACTTTCCCAGGAAAGGTCATGGCAGATAGTGAGACCTAGAAGCTTGAAAGAAAAGACTTCTTCCAGAGGATTGTTGAGAAAGTGGATGGGGGGGTTTTGTAAACGGTCCTTTCGAAGAGACATAGTGAGAGTGTGAGATTTGTCTGGATTGAAAGACATGTTCCACGTGTTGGACCAGTTTGTGATTTTATCCAGATCTGCAGTGAGCGAAGAAGCTGCTGCTTGCCGGTCTGAGGGATGACAGATGGTACGGCAGAGGGTGGAGTCGTCGGCAAAGAGAAATAGAGGATTTTCCAGAGAGTCCGAGAGATCATTGATGAAAACCAGAAAAAGAACAGGGCCCAGAACGCTACCTTGAGGAACTCCAGCCTGCACAGGAAGAGGGGATGAAAGAACTCCATTTAGGGCCACATGTTGACTGCGACAGGAGAGGAAGTCTGCGAGCCATGAGTGGAGATGGCCTTGAATACCATGGGAAGAGAGTTTGGTGAGTAGGGCAGGGTGCCAGATTGTGTCAAAAGCACGTGATATGTCCAGGGATACGGCTCGGATTTCCTGTCTGGCATTGAGGGCTTCCATCCATTGTTGGGAGAGCAGAAGCAGCATATCCAGGGTAGAGTGACCTGGTCTGAAACCAAATTGATGATTGGAAATCAAGCCATTGGAGAAGAGGAAGGATTTCATGTCTGAAGTGATGATGGATTCCATCACCTTGCTGATGATTGGGAGAAGGCTGATTGGTCTGTAGTTACAGGGATCTGTTTTTGCACCTTTTTTATGCAGGGCAGTGATGTTAGCAGATTTCTAAGCAGATGGCAGATGACCTTGGGCAAATGAGAGGGTGAATAGAACAGAGAGAGGGTGAGCAAGAGCAGAAGAGCAGGCTTTGAGGACACGTGGGCTGATGCCGTCTGGACCGGTTGCAGAATCTGACTCGAGGTTTGAAAGCAAGCTCTCCACCTTGTCAGGAGAAAAGGATACAGAGTCCAGGGACAGTTGGGTGCGACTGGGTAAAGTGGGTAGAGATAGTGATGGGTTTAGGACACAAGATTTAGCTGCAAACACCGAGTTTAGACATTCAGCTTTATCACGTGTGGAATCAGCAGTGCGGCCATTTGAGGTAAGGGAGGGGATGGAGGGGGAACATACACCAGAAACAGATTTGATTAAACGCCACCAGGATTTTGAGGAGGGAGAGAGGTTTGAGAGTTCAGACTTGAGATGAGAAAGATGTTGTTTTCTGGCTCTCCTGAGGGTAGATACACACTTGTTCCGAGCTTTGTGGAAAGAACTGAGATTGCCCTCAGTTGGGTTTGCTTTCCATGAGGCAAAGGCAAGTTGTTTCAGGACAACTGCCTCACCACATGCTTCAGTAAACCAAGGGCGGGAGGAAGGGTAAGACAACTGAACACGAGAGGGGATAAATCTGTGCATGAGGGAGAGCAAGTTTCTTTGAAAGAATTCCCAGGATGACTTGATGTTTGAGAAAGTAGTGATAGGAGACCAGTCTGTAAGTTTGATGGCTGCTCGGAGACCCTGCCAGTCGGCTTGAGTGAAATGCCAGACTCGACGGCGGTGAGGTGGTTCTCTGATAACAGCCAGAGAGATGTCCACTTTGACAAGGACGTGGTCAGAAGAACCAATTGGAGCGAAGGAAGAGCAGCAGATATTGTCAGGGAAATTATTGTGAGGAATAGAGTCTTTGATGAAGAGAGCAACACCTCCACCAGGACGAGGCTCAGGTCTGTCATACCGTAAGAGGGAGTAACCAGGGAGAGATACTTGGGAGTCAGACACGTCTTGGGAGAGGAAAGTTTCTGTTAGGCAGATAATGTCTGGTTTGTCAGTGGCAACCTGTATGGAAAGATCTGAAAGGTTTGAGCGAAGGCCCCGGATATTTGAGGACCACACTTTTAATGAAGAGGAAGGGGAGGAGGCTTTGGGTGCAGGAGGTGGAGGGGGAGGGGGAGGGTAGGACAAGGGACGAGGGGGGCAGGTAAGGAGGGTTGCTGAAGGAGTGTGGGGTATTGCAGAATAGCGAGGGGAGGGGGCTGAATGAGGAGGAGAAAAGGCTCTGTGGTGCTGGGGGAGAGGGGGGACAAGAGACAAGGAAGAAGGCAGTTGAGGATTTGAGGAGGTGGAGTGAAGAGATGGAGGTGAGAGGGCAGTGGAGGGAGGCAGGTTGGTGGATGAGAGGGGGGGCAACTTAGAGAAGGAAGAGTGAGGGGATGAAAGGTGGGAGAAAGGTGAGGGGGGAATTTTTGAGAGAGGTGAGAGGGAGGCTTGGAGGGAGAAGAGTGGGATGGTTGCTTTGAGAGTGAGAGTGAGGGGTGAGGGGGGTGAGTTGGCACTGAAGTTGGAAAAAAAGAATGGTTGATGGAAAGCGAACATCCATGGCAAACTGTGGTTTTTAAAAGTTTTAGGTCAGAGATACGATTTAACACAATTCTTGATGGATGCAATGAAGGCGAATTCAGAGAATGGAGAGAAGAACCGCTGATAGTTGGATTTTTTAGGCAAGGAATGAAGGAGAGGTCGAAATGAGAGCAGTCTGTTAAAATAGCAGAAGAGTAGTGCATTGTGAAGCAGTAGAGTACCACATGTGTGAGAGAGGAAGATGAAGCATTATAAGATCGTTTTTGTTGTTAAAAATAATGTATGAGAGAGTTCAACAGATTAGGTCATGGAAGTGTAAAAAAAAAAAAAAAAAAAAAAAAATCGAGGAAGAAGATGAGGTGGAAGTTAAGAGGAAGAAGAAGAAGCAGAATCGGGAGAAGGTGAGCGTGTTGTTGTTGTTGTAGGGTATTTTTTTTTTTTTGAGATAAGAAAGAGATTAGTTGGGAGAATGGGGGATGTTTGGAAAGTGGGGAGGATCAAAATTGAAGGTAATGGGGAGGATAGAAATTGAAGGTAATGGGGAGAAAAAAATAAACAAAAAAAAAAAAAAACGATCGAACACCAAGTGGAACCAGTAGGCCTCAAGCCTAGGCCTAGGCCTCAAGCACCAGGTAAGAAAGTCGACAAAAATACTCACAAAATAGCACGATTTTTGAAACAAAACCGAACTAGCAACACACAGTAACATGTAGGTGAGAAAATTAAACAGTTAA
This sequence comes from Eptatretus burgeri, assembly GCF_056783735.1. Taxonomy (NCBI): domain Eukaryota; kingdom Metazoa; phylum Chordata; class Myxini; order Myxiniformes; family Myxinidae; genus Eptatretus; species Eptatretus burgeri. The sequence goes on from NC_140964.1 coordinate 53,232,252, forward strand.
AACGGGACAAATAACAACCGGAAACGTAGCTTTGAGAACGTCAGCAGGGAGCCCCGAAGGAGACCTCTCGCTGCTCCAAAACCGGAACCGGAGCTCAAGTTGTTTTAGATCAACTGCCTCGCCACAAGCTTCAGTAAACCAAAGGCGGTAGGATGGGTAGGACAACTGAAGACGAGAGGGGATAAATCTGTGCGTGAGAGAGAGCAAGTTTCTTTGAAAGAATTCCCAGGATGAGTTGATGTTGGAGAAAGTAGCGATGGGAGACCAGTTTAGAAGTTTGATGGCTGCTTGGAGACCCTGCCAGTCAGCCTGAGTGAAATGCCAGACTCAACAGTGCTGAGGTGGTTCTCTAATAAATGCCAGAGAGATGTCCACTTTGACAAGCATGTGGTCAGAAGAACCGATTGAAGCAAAGGAAGAACAGCAGATATTTTCAGTGAAATTTGCCAAAATCAGATCCAGAAGAGATGGAGTACCATTGGTTGAGATCCCAGTTGGGAAGTTGACCAATTGAGTCAGTTCCAATGAGTCGCAGAAGTCTTTTGCTGAAGTGCCATGGCAGGTGAGAGAAGTACCGACACCCAGCCAACTGGCATGATGACAGTCGACGTCACCACATACGAGGAAGAGAGAGTTCGGTTGAGAGGATAGAAGTTGGTCCATGTTTTCGGATAGTCGAGCCAGCGGTATTCCTGGGGGTATGGGGGAATGAGGGCAGTGCATGGAGAGTGAAAACTCGAGTCTTTGATGAAGAGAGCAACTCCTCCACCAGGACGAGGCTCAGGTCTGTCATACTGGAAGAGATACTAGGGAGTCAGAGTCGTCTTGATGGAGGAAAGTTTGTTAGGCAGATTATGTCTGGTTTGTCAGTGGCAACCTGTATGAAAAGATGTCAGGTTTGAGCGAAGGCCCTGGATATTTGAGGTCCATACTGTTTATAAAGAGGGAGGGGAGGAGGCTTTGGGCGTAGGGGAGGGGATTAACCCACGTGCTTCTTCCCGTGTGCGCCATAATCGTCAAGAATCTCGGCTGTTTGCCTCTGAGTTAAAACCATTCAGCTGTCGCTCCAGGCTGGTGTTAACCGGGCTGGACACGAACATATATATATATATATATATATATATATATATATATAGATATATATACATACATATATATATACACACACACACACACACACACACACACACACACACACACACACACACACACACACACACACACACACACACACACGTCTAGTCTTATACTGTAAACTATATATTGTATTAAATGAATGACAAGGTATCGGAAACACAGTACAGTACAGTAAATAGCTTGTTAAAATCATGCAGAAAACATGAGCATTATGGAATATGCATCATGCCACAGGGCCCCAGCAAGCATATCTCGACAGACTTTGAGCAAATAGTGCATGGGAATCTTTTTAATGTGATGTTATTTGATAAAAAATTAATGTGCTTTTGATATGGATTTTACTGAAATAGAATGAATAAACATTATTCCAGGAAGACAAATCTTTTATTATAGCCCAGCAGCACACGCTCCCTGAGCTCTAAGATCCATGATACACGGAGCAGTGCATCCACAATAAAAACATAAAAGAAGCAATTTTTATTTTGATGAAAAAGTGTTTCTTGTTTGTGCCTTTGAGGCATGAAAGTGAGATGCACTGAATGAAATAACAATTACAGTGGGGCATTCAAGAAGTTTGACGAAGATACTCACAATAGTACAAGACATGCCACTTGATACTTTTTGATTTTTCATGTTGATATATGCGATCTGTATCAAATCGGTCATAAAATAGTTGTTTCCGAATAATTACAGATACAGCAGACCTCATATAATGCTGTGGATGCATTCCCGCGGAACGCCGTGTTATCTGAAAATGTGTTCGAGAGGCAATATTTAACATGTAAAAATGTGGGTTATGTTCCAAATGGGAAAGATTTCATCCTTTTAATGTTGTAAACTGACATAAAATCTTCAAAAAGCAGTAAACAATGCATAAGTAAAACATCAAACAAATAAAAACATTAAAATTAATTACTTTTTTAGAAGTGTTACCATGATTGTGGTTGGATACAGTACATATTGCTTATGGCAGGCTTATTCAGGTGTGCTGGGCTGTCCCATTGAGGTTAAAGTCTCAGAAGATGAAATGGAGGCTGATTCGCTTGGGATTTTTTTTTTTTTTTGAAGAACTTCATAATGGAGACTTGAGTGCCTGCCTTCAAGTTCTGTTCGTTGACCTCCTTGATTCTCCATCTTCATCCACACTTTGGAACTTCTCATGCAGTCAGCATCATGTTCATCAAAGATGGCCATGGCTTCATTGACCAATTTGAAACCTTCAGCTATGACCTTCGGCATGAGGGTTTTAACAGGCACAACCTCCTCAGGACTTGATTCTGGTTAAACTCTGATGTGCTCCTACTCCAGAACCATAAGATCTTAATTGACCAGCTCCTCCCTGTGTGAGAGAAGCAAATCTTCAACATCATCTTCATCGACCTCCTCAAATCCCACTTGCAGGCCCATGACCACAACATGTTGCCTTGCTTCGCCAACTTCAGCCACCATGCGTGAAACCTCTGAACTCAATCACTGCCTCAGGCCAGAGTTGATGGAGATGAAGATGATGGCAATGAAAGTGCAGCTCGACATGTTTCCAATAAAGTCCAGTTTCATGGAGGCTAAACACCTGGCTTGGTGTGTGGCCTCCATCCACAATTACTGATTTGAAGACAGCTGGAAATTATGCAGCAACATGATCTGCAGCAGCAGCTTCCTCAGTTAATTTGAGATTGTGGAATGCATGGCAACTCTTGAAGCGCTCGAACCACCCATGACTGGCAGAAAATGTTACTGGATCATTGGTATCTTCGGTTAGATCACCATACAAGCTCCTCACCTTCTCTTGAATGACCATTCGAAACAAGGGCATGTTCTGTTGGTTCTGATGCTCTATCCACATGGTCAGCATCTTCGCCATTTTCTCACTGGCATCAAGCAGAGATCTTGCAGTTCTGGTAACACTGAGATTAGTTATTGTCTGAACGCTCTACCGGATCTTATCATGATTGTCACGAATGGTTCTCACAATAGAATCAAGATGTCCCATCTATCTTTGAATATCAATGCTGTGCTCACCTCTATTAAACCGATCTAAAACTTTGAATTTCACCTCCAATGAATGAGACTTTGTTGACTTCTTCATTTGATCATTATTTCCAATACCACTTGTTAATGCTTTGCAGCCATAGTTTCGGCCGCTGTGAATGAACGACTTGCACCGGGTGATGCAGCACGAATGACTCACCCCGGGTGACGGAGGATGACGACTCACACCGGGTGAGGGAGCACAAATGACTCGCATGAGGTGAGGGAGCACGAATGACTCACACTGGGTGATGGAACACGAATGACTCACACCGGTGATGGGGCATGAATGACTCGCACCGGGTGATGGGGCACGAACGACTCACACCGGGTGACGTTGCACAAACGACTCACACCGGGTGACGTTGCACGAATGACTCACACCGGGTGAGGGAGCACGAACGACTCACACTGGGTGATGGAGCACGAATGACTCACACCGGGTGATGGGGCACGAATGACTCGCACCGGGTGATGGAGCATGAACGAATCGCACCGGGTGAGGGAGCACGAATGACTCGCACCGGGTGACGCAGCATGAACGACTCACAATGGGTGATGGAGTACGAACATCTCGCACCGGGTGACAGAGCACGAATGACTCACACCGGTGATGGAGCATGAACGACTCGCACCGGGTGAGGGAGCACGAATGACTCGCACCGGGTGACGAAGTGCGAAAAAAGCGTCTGCTGTGAGTGACTCGCTCAGAATGACATAGCATGGTTGTTGTTGTTGTTTGTTTTTGAATTAAATCCGCACTGGAGAGAAAATAGTTTATCAGAAGGGTCACCCGAACTTGGACATTGAAGAATTAAAATACATAGGCATGTCTTGGAATATTGTGAGTTTCTCATTTGTAGAAAATTTTGAATATTTCCCTCATATTACAAAATACAGTAAAATCTGCATAATATGACAATTGGTGTTGTCATATCCAGCAGTATATTCACACCAACTACTGGACAAATTGACCGAACTGGCTTTTTATTCCCTTGCACTGTGTTTAATTAATTGTGGTTTGGTGAGCACGTGGGAACCGAAAGAAATGCACAAGATCCTTAGTTCTGATTTTAATGGGGTTCATTCACCACCAAAGGTATCAGGCCAAAGTATAACACGACGGTGGGTTACGATTGTGGGGGTGGGTGTGGGGGGAACACGGATTCACAATAAATAATTATTGACAAGAGAAACTGGAACGGCCACTTGATAGAGCGCATACCTCCGCCAGGTTGATTCGTTTACGTTTTGTGTCACACTGATAGGCTGGATCTGGATTCGGACCTGAACTGAAATTTAACCGGCTTATTCTTGTCACGTAACCAACTCATCCACCACGTTTTGGCTGAATCCATCCACAACTTTTTGGGATATCCTGTTCAGAGGTAGACAGACAAGCATGAAAACATTACTTCCGTCTACCTTTGGTGGCGGAGGTAATAACAAAATCTAAGGTGCCTCACACCAGATTCAAACTCGGATGGGGAGGGGAACGAAAAACAGGTGAGGCCTTATCTCTTGTGCAGGCACAGACGTAGCTGGCGATGAAGCAGCCATGACCTAAGTGAGCAAGTGACAAAGCAAGAATGAACAGGTGACGAAGCAGGAACACGATCAGTAGATGAGGAAGGAATATGAACAGGCGAGCCAAACACAAACAGGCCACTTCTCCTCAGGCGAAGAAAACTCCAACTCTCCGTGCTGAACAAACTCTGCCCTCTCGCGACACGACAAAATTCCTCCCCTCTGGAAGCGAAAAAAACTCCTCCCCTCTCTCTCCTCGAAGACACCCATCCTCAAACTCCTCTTTCTCTCTCTGGACGACACTCCTGTCAAAACCCCTCCTCTCTTTTCCAAGGCCACACCAGTGCCTTACACAGTAATTACAGAAGGTTTCATATGCACGTTATTTCACGTAGAGGACAACGCATAACCCTTCATATTATTCACATTGAAAATGGGGCAATTCTTGAGCTAACATTTCCCTACTTAATACATCAAATTGGTGGAGGATGCCCAGTTGGCAACTGGCTTTGGAGGTCAACTTTCAAACATGGTTTGCCCAAAAAAGAGCATGGCTGATAGACCCAAAAGTTTTCGTGACTGAACTTCCTCAAGTGGATTGTTAAGAAAGTAGATGGGAGGGTTTTAAAGACAGTCCTTTCAGGGAGAGAGAATGAGAGTGTGAGATGTTTGGATTGAAAGACATGTTTTTGTATACCTTGTCGAGGCTCGTATGAGAGCGAACACATGACACATAGCAAGGGGGGCATGAGACAAGAGGGGCGGGAGTGGGAAGGACAAAACAGTGGGAAACAGAGACATTAGGAGTTCTGTGGAAGGGAGAGGGATGGGGCAGGGAACATGGGGACATTACAAGATGGACACTACAGGGACTTTCAGGAAGGAAAGCATGGAATTTGAAGAAGGTGGGTTTGGGGTGGATTAATGGGGGTAGAAAAGATTGAGGGTTTCAATGGGGGATGATAAGAGGTGGTGGTGAACAGCTGTTTTGAAAGCCTGGAGGGAAGAATGAGATTCAACAGAGTGAGGGAGTTTACTCCAAAGGCGGGACAAAAGAGGAATGAAAGAGTGAATGTGGCAGTGATTCATGATTTTTGGTAGTTTTAACAGAAGGGGGTTGTTGGCGGACCTTGAGTGCCCTGCGGAAATATGGTGGGGACAAATCACAGAAACAGCAGAGGGGGTGAGACCAGAGAGGAGACGGTAGAAGACAGAAAGACCACCAACCTGCCTGCAGTGAGAGAGTGAGAGGCCCAAGACTCAGCCTCATCGTGGGAGATGCCAATTATCCGAAATCCCTTGGTTTCCACAGCGTGAAGCCAAGAAAGGTGGGAGGCAAGAGCACCAGCCCAGAAGGGAGAGCAGTACTCCATCAGGCTGCGGACGAAAGCTTTGTATGTGGTCAGGAGCTCAGGTGGGCCGAGGAAGGAATTTGCACGACGGAGGATTTCCAGTCGGCAACTAGCTTAGAAAGCCAGGTTGGAAATGTGGCTTTCCCAGAAAGAATGTCGCAAATAGTGAGACCCAGAAGCTTGAAAGAAAGGACTTCTTCCAGAGGATTGTTGAGAAAGTGGATGGGGGTGGTGGGGGGATTCCAAACGGTCCTTTTGGAGAGACAGTGAGAGTGTGAGATTTATCAGGATTGAAGACACGTTCCACGTGTTGGACCAGTTTGTGATTTTATCCAGATCTGCAGTGAGCGAAGAAGCTGCTGCTTGCCGGTCTGAGGGATGACAGATGCTACGACAGAGGGTGGAGTCATCAGCAAAGAGATAAAGAGGATTTTCCAGAGAGTCAGAGAGATCATTGATGAAAACCAGAAAAAGAACAGGGCACAGAACGCTGCCTTGAGGAACTCCAGCCTGGACAGGAAGAGGGGATGAAAGAACTCCATTTAGGGCCACACGGTGACTGCAACAGGAGAGGAAGTCTGCGAGCCATGAGTGGAGATGGCCTTGGATACCATAGGAAGAGAGTTTGGTGAGCAGGGCAGGGTGCCAGACCATGTCAAAAGCATGCAATATGTCTTGAGATACGGCTCGGATTTCCTGTCTGGCATTGAGCACTTCCATCCATTGATCGCAGAGCAGAAACAGCATATCCAGGGTAGAGTGACCTGGTCTGAAACCAAGTTGATGATCGGAAATCAAGCCATTGGAGAAGAGGAAGGATTTGATGTCTGAAGCGATGATTGATTCCATAACCTTGCTGATGATTGGGAGAAGGCTGATTGGTCTCTAGTTGCAGGGATCTGTTTTTGCACCTTTTTGTGCAGGGCAGTAATGTTTGCTGATTTCAAAGCAGATGGCGGATGACCTTGAGCAAATGAGAGGGTGAATACAACAGAGAAAGGGTGAGCAAGAACAGAAGAGCAGGTTTTTAGGACACGTGGACTGATGCCATCTGGACCGGTTGCAGAATCTGAGTCGAAGTTTGACAGCAAGCTCTCCACCTTGTCAGAAGAAAGGGACACAGAGTCCAGAGACAGTTGGGTGCGACTGGGTAAGATGGGTACAGAAAGCGATGGGTTTTGGACACAAGATTTCGATGCAAACACCGAGTTTAGGCATTCAGCCTTTTCACGTGCATTATCACCAGTGCGGCCATTTGAGGTAAGGGAGGGGATGGAGGGGGAAAATACTTACACCAGAAACAAGATTTGATTCGATGCCACCAGGATTTGGAGGAGGGAAAGAGATTTGAAAGTTCAGACTTGAGCTTGGAAAGATGTTGTTTTTGGCTCTCCTGAGGGGAGATACACACTTGTTCCAAGCTTTACAGAAGGAACTGATATTACCCTCAGTTGGCTTTGCTTTGCATGAGGCAAAGGCAAGTTGTTTCAGGACAACTGTCTCACCACAAGCTTCAGTGAACCATGGGTGGGAGGAAGGGTAGGACAACTGAAGATGAGGGGGGTTAAATCTGGCATGATGGAGAGCAAGTTTCTTTGAAATAATTCCCAGGATGAGTTGATGTTGGAGAAAGTAGCGATGGGAGACCAGTTTAGAAGTTTGATGGCTGCTTAGAGACCCTGCCAGTCGGCTTGAGTGAAATGCCAGACTCGACGGCACTGAGGTGGTTCTCTGATAACAGCCAGAGAGATGTTCACTTTGACAAGCACATGGTCAGAAGAATCGATTGGAGCGGAGAAAAGAACAGCAGATATTTTCAGTGAAATTTGTCAAAATCAGATCCAGAAAAGATAGAGTAGCATTGGTTGAGATCCGGTTTGGGAAGTTGACCAATTCAGTCAGTCCCAATGAGTCGCAGAAAGCTTTTGTGAAAGTGCCATGACAGGTGAGAGAGGTACCCACACCGAGCGAACTGGCATGATGACAACTGAAGTCACCACATAAGAGGAAGAGAGAGTTTGGATGAGAAGATAGAAGTTGGTCCATGTTTTTGGATAGTGAGGTGTAAATGGAGTCATCACTGTTTGGTGGACAGTACAGTAAACATGAGATGGGAGTGGAGGGGAAGCCGCAGCCAGAGGTATTCCTGGGGGTGTGGGGGAGTGAGGGCAGTGCATGGAGAGTGAGGAATAGAGTCTTTGATGAAGAGAGCAACTCCTCCACCAGGACGAGGCTCAGGTCTGTCATACCGGAGGAGGGAGTAACCAGGGAGAGATACTTGGGAGTCAGAGATGTCTTGAGGGAGGAAAGTTTCTGTCAGGCAGATTGTGTCTGGTTTGTCAGTGGCAACCTTTATGGAAAGATCTGTTAGGTTTGAGTGAAGGCCCTGGATGTTTGAGGTCCACACTGTTAATGAAGAGGGAAGGGAGGAGGCTTTGGCTGCAGGGGATGGGAGTGGTGGGGGAGGGTCGGACAACGGAGGAGGGGGGGAAGTAAGGAGAGTTGTTGAAAAAGTGTGTGGGATTGCAGAATAGCTAGGGGAGGGGGCCAGATGAGGAGGAGGAGAAAAGGCTCTGCGGTGTTGGGGGAGAGGGGGGCAAGAGAGGGGGCAAGAAAGCAGTTGTTGATTTGAGGAGGTAGATTGATGAGATGGAGGTGAGAGAGCAGGGGAAGGAGTTAGCTTTGTGGACATGAGGAGGGGCAACTTTAAGAAGGGTGAGTGAGGGGGGTGAATGGTGGGAGAAGGGTGAGTGGGGAGAGTTGAGGGAGAAAGGTGAGGGGGAAGTTTTTGAGAAAGGTGAGAGGGAGGCTTGGAGGGAGAAGAGTGGGATGGTTGCTTTGAGAGGGAGGAGTGAGGTGTGCGTTGGCACTGAAGTTGGGAAAAAGAAGAATGGTTGATGGAAAGCGAACATTCATTGCAAACTGGGTTTTTTTTCATTTTTAGGTCAGAGATACGATGAGACATTTCTTGATGGATGCAATAAAGGCAAATTAAGAGAATGGAGAGAAGAAACATTGCAACAGTTAGATTTTTTGGACAAGGTGTGAATGAAAGGTCAAATTGAGAGCAGTCTGTTGAAATGGAAGAAGAGTAGTGAATTATGATACAGTAATGAGTCCCACACATGTGAAAGAGGAAGATGCAGCATTTTCAGAGATCGTTTTTATTATTACTATTATTATTATTGTTTAAGAGAGTTTTCATCAGATTAGGTTATGGAAATGTAGAAAAAAATCTTGAGGTGAATTTGGATCGGTAAACGCAGAGGGTGGAAACATAACGTGGTTCCGGGAGAAGCACGTGTCTCTGGAAAGTATGCTGTCAAAAGTGAATTTATTTATTTTAAATAAGGATTGTGTAACATTCGGAAAAGGGAAGGTTGAAGTAAAATCGTGGAGGTGTATGGTGAATTTGGATCGGTAAACGCAGAGTGAAGCTGCTGGGTCGATGAAAAGTATCAGGAAGAGGGTGGAGAAAGAGACGTGGTTACAGGTGTATCGATAGAAAGAATACAAGGAAGATTATTATTTCTTGATGTATTTTTGAAGAATAGGTAAGATTCGGAATGGAAGGTTGTGGGAAGGAATCGTGAAGGTAATGGCGAGAGTGGGTCAGCTCAAATAGAATAAAGATGGTGTGCCGACAGAGGGAGGAAGAAGATGAAGACGAAGACGAAGGAGAAGAAGAGAAGAAGGATTGGGTCTCAGGGGTATGCAGGGAGAAAGGTTTTTTTAATTTAAGACAAGAAATAGAGTGTTTAGTTGGGAGGGATGGGGGGGGTGGGCGTTGGGAAAGTGGGGAAAATAGGAATTGAAGGTAATAGGGAGAGAATACAAATAAAAATGATTGGATACCAAGAGGGGAAGGATGGGTAGGCCTCAAAGGACCCAGTAAGACAAGGTCGACGAAAACTCACAAAATAGCACAATTTTTTGAAATAAAACCAAACTCGGAACACACAGTAATATGTAGGTGAGAAAATAAAGAGTTAAAACGGGAAATAAAACCGAACTAGGAACACAGTAACATGTCGGTGAGAAAATAAACAGTTAAAACTGGACAGATAACAACCGGAAACTTAACTTTGAGAAACGTCAGCAGAGAGCCCCGAGAGAACCTGCCGACGCTCCAAACCCAGAACCAGAAGTCGTGACTTGACTTGACAAGGTGCCACCAGGTTTTAGAGGAGGGAGACAAGTTTGAAATTTCAATCTTGAGTTTGGATAGCTGTTTCTTTCTGGCTCTCCTGAGAGTGGATGACCCTTGCTACGGACTATTTGGAAAGCACTGAGATTGCCATCGGTTGGATTTGCCTTCCAGGAAGAGAAGGAAAGTTGTTTAAGAAAAAACATTAATAAAGAAAATTCCCCACATAGACCAGCCCACTGGCCCTTGGAGTGGACCACTGGAGATTTGCCAGATGATGAGTCTGGGTGTGAAAGGAGCAAAACCCCATCTGCTCACAAATGCAATGCATATTTATCACATAACTTCTAAAAAGAATACTAAAGAAATAACTAATATTTTTGTGTTTCTGCTTCCATTCTCCAGGATGGGGGGTGCATGATGTCCTCCCTCGAGTCACAACCATCGCAATATGTATTTTTGAAAATATTTTCACAGAACATCCCAATATGTCTTTTAAACGGAATTTTGTTAGCCTTCTACGGAATACCCATGCAGCTTTTGCAGTCCTGGAAACTGACAAGACAAAATGTGTCATTTGCCATGAAGACAACAATGAAAAATTTCTTTGCCTCGCTCATTCGAAAAATATATTGCAATGTTGGGGCAGGTTACATCAGTGTAGCAGAGGATGTTAATGCTTTTGGCAATGCTGGCAGCTTCCCTAAAATACTTGACATTTCACAGATAACTGACAGTGATGGTGTTGGAGCAACATTGCAATGGCATTCAGCAAAATTCCACAAAACCTGCAGGCTTCTCTACAGCAAAAAAAAAGTCCAGAGATTTTGAGCACAGTGTGTACCGAAAAGCAACAACATGGGGAACGACTCCACCGACCGATAAGCAACTTCTACAGTTTCTAAAACTACAGATGCATGGACAGACTTGTACAACACTCAACAAGGCCAAAGGACCAGATTTTAGCAAATTTTCCCGAACTGCAAGCCTTTAAAGAAGGACGTGATTTTCTTTTGATGGCCAATGAGGACGGTGGTATTGCTGTGGCGAAAGCACACAAGAACGATGCGGATGATGATGCCTTTACGCGAGCTCAAGCAGCACAAATTGGAGACAAAGAAATTATGAATACAACAACCCAGTTCAATGGTACCTTTCCTGTAAGGCGTAAGCTATCAAGTTGGAGGTGTTCCTCTGTCCTTGCTCACTATTTTGGCAATGCTGTGTTATAGTGCTAACATCACAGAACAATCATTTATAACACAGACCAAAGCCCTGTTCAGCACCTGTCAGCTTCTAGTTTTTAACAGTTTCACTTGCAGTGCAAAACAAATGTGACCAAAGAGAATTCTGTTGCTATACCATTTATGATTTCAGAAAATGGAGTAATATGGTGACTAACAAAGGTGATAGATAGCAACAACCCACAGACAATGAAGACTACAAAGGAAACTGAATCCAATCATCCCAAATGTGTAAAATTATTTGAAGAATAAACAAAAACAACGTATGCAGTGTGATCAAGAAGGTGTTATATTTCTATTTGAGGGATGTGGGCTGTATTCCCTTTTATGGGCACCATTTTAATGCTATCCCAAATTGCCCTGAGGGCAGTAATGGTCAAACACAATGTGTATATTGGCAGAACATGTGGAGAAGTAGACTGGCAGATTACCCACTTACTGAGGTTATGAAGGAACCAGTTGGGTTTTTTCATTAATAATCCAATCATAACACAATGCTAATTCTGCAGACTAATTATGCTTGTTCAAGGTCCTGTGCCTCAAGCCATTACCACTGTTATTATTGTACCCCTCGTCAAAAGTAAGGCTGGTGATCCCTCCAGTCAGCTCCACATAATACACATAATATAATATAGTACACATAATATAATAAATATCAAGCCTGGTGTTGGCTTCGCAGCTGGGGTGACTGGCTGGGGGTCCGAGGGTCCTCAGTTTGATCCCTGTTAGCTGCTAAATTAACACCAGGTGGGGTTGACTCAGCCTGTCATCCTTCTGTGGTCAGCAAAATGAGTCCCAGTGTACTAGTCGAGGGGCACAGCATCAGCAGCACAGCTGTGCGTCCAATAAATTATAGCTACCTGGCAGCCAAGCTGCCAAACACAAGAACAGAACAGGACCAGGTGTACCAATGCAAGTACAGTTTTTGTGACAACAAGTTTGGTTTTCGAAAGGGTCACTCGACTGATTTCACTTTGTTTGTAGTTAAACAAGTTGATGATTTTTGCGTTACACAGTGAAGTCCTGTATGTGTTTGTTTTTTGGATGCACAGAAGGCTTTTGACAGAGTTAATCACTGAACACTGCTCAAAAAGTTGTTGGAGCATGATCTATGTGCCTTGTACGTCTTTTGCAAAACTGGTTTAGAAAACAAATGTCTATGGTTCAGTGGGAGAATATGTTCTTTGATGGCTTCTGGGTGTCTAATGGTGTCAGACAGGGTGGTGTTATGTCCCCCTTTCTGTTTAATGTGTCCGCAGATGATCTGCCCAAAAAGTTTGAATAGTGCAAAGGTTGGTTGTAAAGTGCCAGGGTTGCTGTCAATAACATTTGTTATGCTGATGATATGAGCTCCTTCTATGTTTGTCTTTCAGATGTTATTGGAGATTTGTGAACAGAAAGCTGCTGAACTTGATATTGTGTATAGCGCCGCTAATTGATAGGTGGAATATATACCTCGGTCATATAATCAGTAATGACATGCATGATGATCATAACCTTAAGCGACAATATCGCTCCCTCTGTGTGCGAGAAAATATGCTGCTTCGTAGGTTTTTCATCTTTTCCGATGAAATTGTGTCATTTGTTTAAATCCTACTGTTGCAACCTGTATTGTTCAACTGTGTGGAGCAATTTTGTTCAGTCATCCATGCGTAAAATCACTATCTGCTATAACAATGCCTTTCGATGGTTGGTGGGCCTTACTATCCGGCATAGCGCTTCTCAAACTTCTGTAAATCATAAGGTGATGTCTCGTCAAGAATTGCTCATGAAGTCAGTGTGTAGTTTTTAGAAACCGTGTTATTGTTCTTGACAACATGCTCATGAAATCATTCATTGTTGTTGGCCTTTGTGCTTCATTACTTTTTGCAGAGGTGGAATAATTTTCTTAATGTGTGATACTAATACTGTCCAGTGGTTAATGATGTTTGCACTTTGTGTCTGAAATAAAGGATAATTAGTATTATCATCATTATTTTTATTATTATACCCATTGACAATATACAGCCCAGATCCATCCTCACTTGGGCCAACAACATAACCATTGACAATACCAAAAGGGTACTCGGTGGAGCGCATACCTCTGCCACGCAATGCCTGATCCACGAGAACATATCGGGCCCAATAGGTTTTTGAAATATCATGCTACAGTACTATATCGTTTTTGGCCCTCTCTCTCTCAATGGTGAAGAATCGCTTTAAAAATCAAATCATTTTTGTCTCCAGATCCGAATCCGGATCTTCACTAAAACTAATCAGTTCGTCCTCGTCACAAACCCAACCTGCCCACCAAGTTTCATCCAGATCCGTACACAACTTTTTGAGATATCCCGCACAAACAAGCTTTTTCTGATAAACCCTCATGCTTTAAGATTGAATCAGAAAATCAAATTTCATTGTGAAATGAGATAAAAGGCCGAGTTGATAGTGTTTACATTTTCTCTTAATGCCAAACGAGGTAGCTCTTTAGCTGCAATTCATTTAAGTGGAACACCGTGATTTGATAAAGAAGAGTCAACATTTTTGAGGCTAATGGAAGAAAGTATTCCCCAAAAAAGCAATGTCTTTCTCGCTGTATTTTTATATCGCTTAAAAGATGATGCTGACAAAATTGATGAAAACCAGGAAAATGATCACTTCAGTTTGTAGAAAACATTTCACTCTTTCTGTAGCACTCAAAAAGTCGAAAGCGGAGCATTGGGAGAAGTGGGACATTTTGTCGAATTCTCTATTCTGACATGCTCAAATGTTGGAGCTGACATTATTGTAATGTTTATGTCAGGAATGGCGTCTTGGTCCGATTGACTTGCTGCAAATGGCAGCCAACACCTTGTTGTTCCAAAGACTGTGACATCATGGGAAATACAACACTCCCTGACATTTTCATCAATTAGAGATGGTGGCAGTGCCTCAGTAATAGAGTGGAATCAACCAAGGTTAAATCACAAAAAAAAGTTTTCAACCTTTATTTATTACCTGGAAACAGATTTACAAGTGAATATATGAGCAGAACCTTCACGTCCAAGCTATGTGTACCGTAAAGCCTCATTGCATACAATAAAATTAAATGGAACGTAAATGTTCAAAGCTCTTGCTGATAAATATTTCAAAACTGTCAAAGTGCCGAGCAAGGTCAATGGTCCCAGTATCATTCCAGCCCAGTTCAATCTGGTTTGAACCTATATGTGAAGACTACAGACCAGGTCTCTTACAGTTGGGTCCGGTAATTCCAGAAGAAATTGGCAAAAGAGGAAGGGTTGTTCACGTTGAGGTCGGATGTGCGTAGAATTATAAAGATGGTGATACAAATTTTCAGCACAATATTTCTTTGATTTTACATTTAGGAGAAATGTTTGAATGCCAATTACTGTTGAGGTTAATGCTCATTCAAAGTTGTACTCCTTGACGTCATATGCACATACCATAACCATTTTTTTCTGTTTATATAGCAAAATATAATGTTGATAAAGCAGCGTGCAACTCAGATACACCCACTATGACTGGGTGTGGCCACAAGGCCACAGTGAACAACAGGACTCTGGAAGAATCTCAACACGTTTGTTTTCATCCTTTGGCAAGGCAGAAATGATAATTTTGCAATGGAGTGGAAACCCCAAAAATCAAATAAGAGGTCAGGAAACTCTCCATGGATATATCTCGGACATGTAATCTGACATCCAACTCTTCTTGCCAGACTTCATACCTGGCTACCTCATAAAGAAGGCTACCTTCATACCTGGCTTTCTAACTTCCTCCACTTGTGCACTCAACATTTTCCTTTCAATGGAACCTTCACCTCTTCTCCCAAAGTGGAGGCTGGAGCACCCTACTCGCGTATTTTGGACTCAGTCTTGCTCATTAACGACATAAATAACCTCTCCGATGTTCGTAAAACCCTCTCTTCCTTTTTGTGGACAAATCCACATTATCTCATACAGTATCCCATCATACTGATGGGCACACAGCAACTGAGTCAGTCACTCTCTGCTGATCTGGAATTGATTAGTTTCTGTTCTAATAAGTGGTACATTCAATCCTGACAAATTTCAAGTCTCACCTCATCACACTGGAAGGAGCATCAAAGCAACCCAGCTATTGATTTCCATTGTCAGCCATTTCTTAAACTTCTAGGCCTCACTATCAGCTGTTACATCTCCTGGGTCAACCACATTCCAAAGTCAGCTTAAGCATTGGGCATCCTCTATCTGAACTACCCACAGCCTCCAGGACCTTTGGCTGCAGCTTCATGGAATATGCAGGTCCCCATATGGGCTAGCTCCCCAGTTTCACATCTTTCTCTCTTGGAATCTGGAATCTCAACCTCTTAACATAATTGGCATCTCATAATAAAACCGAAGTACAAGGCCTGTTGCTTTCACATCACAGACATATCAATGATATTTCTGCTTTTTACCACCTCTCCAGTGCTCTCAGCCCCATGAACCGCCAGCACCTCGGGGATGTATGTATATGTTTTTCCAGTTACCCCCTTCTGGTTAAAACCATCAAATCCTTCCTGTTGCATAGTATAATGACACAAGACTTACTGCTCACAAATGCCAACGGTTTAATCACGGCTTTATTCACATGGCTTTGATGCCTCAAACTCCATGTCTCTCTGAGCACCTCCCACACCGACAAAACCAACCATCCCTTCCGTTCTCGATGACGTCACTGCTGCTTTCCAAACATGACAATACTAAATATAACATTTCCCTCCCATTAAAAAAAAAAACAAGAAAAAGAGCGATCAGAGATCACCAGGACTTGTTCTGTGTAATATTTGTATTAACTGCGTCGTGTATTTTGTGTGGTGTTTGTGTACTGGTGTGTTTCGCAATTAACAATAGACATAATTAGAACTGCCACCTTGTAACTGCTGGCAGTGATGACCAGGTACCAAGACATCACGCTTTGATGCAACCCCACTTTGATTGGACACCTGACCCTGACCAAGAATTTTTAAAAATTATTATTCAATTAAATTCAGAATGGTATTAAAATAAATTCAAATCAAATAGAAGACCAAACACTGTATGTACACTTCTGCATTGGAGTCGTCAGAAGGAACCCAAATAGGATTCGGGTTTCCGCTACTCCTCCTCTACCTTAAAACCCATCCAGGTGCAGCCAAGTGAGCCTTATTAAAAAAACAAAAAAACAATCAAAACAAAACAAACTAAAAAATAAACCAATGTCACCCGCAGGGTGACCCGTATCTTGCCAAAAGGTGACCACGTGTGACTTCTTTAAGGTCACACTGAGGTGAACAGAGCTGCTATCCACCAGGAGCGACTCCTTGAGGAATATCTGCCTACGAGAGATTCCGATGAGAATCGTTCTACAGAGTAACCATGAAAAATATGCTTTTGCTTCATAACGTCACCAAATGACGTCATAATGTCTCAAGCTTGACATATCTAGAAAGCACTCATCGAGGTGTTCAATTTGAGGTACTACACGATATGGTTCCTAAAACTTGAAAATTTGACCTTGGGGTCAAATGTTTGACCTTAGGCGCTAACCATGAAGGTCAAGGCCAATCGCCACCAAAAATTAATCAACTGAGCGCCAGACCATGAACTATATTCCCATGAAGTTTGAAGACTATCCGATAAAAATTACTCAAAAAATAAGGGTTTTGTCGACTCCCCTGATTTGTGACAAAGTGACCCTGACCTTCAAAATTTTATGTGCTGAAAGGGACCTCTATAGGCCTCTGATATGCGAAGTTACAAAAATTTCCAATGATAACTGTGCTCTGCAGAGTGATTTATACGTGATTACAGACCAAAAAAAAAAACATATGAAGGTCAAGACCAATCGCCACCAAAAATTAATCAGCTGAGCGCCAGACCATGAACTATATTCCCATGAAGTTTGAAGACGATCTGATCAAAATTACTCAAAAAATAAGGGTTTCGTCAACTCCCCTGATTTGCGACAAAGTGACCTTGACCTTTGACCTTCAAAATTTTGTGCACTGAAAGGGACCTCGAGAGGCCTCTGATATGCGAAGTTACAAAAATTTCCAATGATAACTGTGCTCTGCAGAATTTTTTATGTGATTACAGACAAACAAACAAACAAACAAAAATAAAAATAAAAATAAAAATAAAAAAAACATACAAGCTGACTAACATATCTTGCAAAAACTTTGTTTTGGCAAGATAATAACCCAGATTCAAAAAAATAAATAATTCTGGCTGCCAGACCATGCATCCGATCAGGTTGAAATTTAAAACATATTTCCCATCATGACTAGATCATAATTATGAAGTCTCACATCGATCGATGAAGCAGTTCAAGAAGGGGAAATTTTTTGAGATTTTCATTAAATCCAATATGACTGCCAGAGCATGCCACCTATCAATTATTTGTGAACACCCTGGTATCCCAAGGCTTCGGGATTGTGTGAAGTTTTCCCTCGATGTGTGCAGCCGTTTTGGAGGAGGTTTTTAAAGGTTTTAGGGTAAATCCAATATGGATGTCAAACAATGTGACCTATGACATCATAGGTGGGAACGTTTGGTTCCTCATGGATAGGTGGTCATAGCTATAAAGTTTTGCCTTGATCTGTTCAGCTGTTTCAGAGATTTTTGAAGGTAAAAAAAAAGTAAATATTGTTTCCAAACCACGTGACCAATGACTTCAATTTTTTTCTGGCCAACCAATTTATCCCAAGCTGGCTCTCAAAATTTTTCATACTGATCGGACGAAGCGTTGTACGTATGCAATTATGACATTATAATGAAGGCACCTGTGACATCGTACAAATATCATACTCATTCTCCTTGCAGAGTGCTTGCCATGTGCCAAGTTTCAATTTTTTCCATGGTATGGTTTTGAAGATACAGAGGTCCAAAGTTTTCCCTTTTTTTTTCAACATGGCTGCCACACCAGGTGACCCATGATGTTTCCAAGTTTCATCAAAATCGTGTGTTTGGTCCCAACGATAATGACTGAAGTGTTTACGGACTTACTCGCTCACTCAACTACAGACACTGCTCGATCACATAAGCTCACCTGACTAAAGTCCAGGTGAGCTAAAAATGAATTGGTTCTTTCCCATCTATTGAAAGCCTATAATATTGTTGTGGTTCTGTGAAACCGGCACTCCCCCAAGGCAATGGCACAAACATATAGCGGTCCCAAGACAATTATTCCATTAGTAATCATTTTAGATTGTTCTTCCTTTGCGAGGATTTTAAGTGGTGTTTTTCTTTCCATTCTTTATCTATCTTTCATTCTTTACATTATTTTGCTTTGCTGCACATGCGAACTTCTCCTTCCTTCATGCATGCATACATGTGCACCATAGACCACAGTAGCAGGAGCAACTCATTTGCATACGCATGCCATTATCCAACAGACGATTCACCTCAGACTTCACACGACTCGAACTCCAACATTACAAGATTTGATACACCATCAAGTTTCCTTTATAAAAAAAAAATCACCACACCATCAAACCACAACTCAAGCTCGCTTACATTCAACATCACCACCATGAGCAATCACTGCACTCACCGCTGCATTGACCCTGCCATCACTTAACTGCAGTCACCGCCAGTGACTGCCACCACCTTTTGGGATTGACAGGGAACAGGGGAGTGTGGTGTGCCATTGCTGACACTCGGGTCTGGATGTACGGACTTCTACCTTTGGGTGCAAATGTGCGCTGGGATCCGTTCGACGTCGTGTGGATAGCACTAGCGTTCCGCTCAATTACGGCCCTCATTGGATGTCAGGTGTGTGTTCATGGCTGGAGAGAGTAACTGAATACCCCGGCATCATGTTAACCCCAGAGATGGATCGTGTGGCAGAGTTTGGGGCAAGTGAGGCTATTTCTGCTGCCGAAGCCTCACATGTGTGTAGCTGGTTAAAGCACTGGTGTAATCGTCGGTACAACAATGAGGGGACTGGAAAACACCCATCGCTCCACCTGTTCCGCTTCCGGGTGCAGTCCCCACCAGGCGATTTTAAAGGAACGCTCGGGTCTCTGGCTGAGTGTCCTGGAAGCTCATGGTTATCTGGCTCAGGCTCTCAGTTCTCTGGCTGTGCGATCTTGCTCTTGGGGTCATGGTATGGTGAGCATAGGAGTGGGCAGAACGGAGCCCACGGAGCAGAGTGTGGAACAAGTGGAAGAGTCAGACTGAGCACAATATTAGTCCATTAGTATTTACACATACAGGCCTCTCGACACTTCAATTTAGGACTATTTTCTCACACGTTCTTTGCTTTGTTTCCAACCTGCTTGATCAATGTCTTTACACCTTCCTCTCGGCAGTTCACCTGCAAATCACCACATCACTCACTGCGCCTCCCTCTGACCATGCCCCATAGACACCCTCAGTTGTCTTTTTCCCCACCCCCTTCCCCTCCCGTGATTGGATTTGCATTGGCCCATTGAGCTCGCCTGGTAACGAAGGACGAAACCACCTCAAACTTTCTCTCCCTCTCTCTGGACTTTCTAATTTCCTCAAGGAATGATTCTGATGGCACGTGTTTTGTGAACATAATTAAGATTGTATAAGATTAGGATCGGGGTAACTCTGCACTGTCTCTCTTGTGTTTGTAGATAACTATTTCTTATGCTGCACCTCACCAATCCTTGCTTTCCCAGCTGTACATATTTTACTGTGTATTAAAACGTTTGTCCCACGTGCCTTTCCTCACCCTTGCTAAAAATAAATTGCTATGTCTGGTGGAAACAGAGGACAGCTCATCATGTATCTAACACCATCCCTACCGTGAAGCATAGTGGTGGCAGCATCATTCTGTGGGGATGCTTTTAAACAGCAGGAACTGGGAGACTTGTAAGGATAGAAGGAACAATGAATTGAGCCAAATACAGGGAAATCCTTGAGGAAAACCTGCTTCAGAGTGCAAAAGACTTTAGACTGTGGTGAAGATTTACATTCCAACAGGACAATGACCCCAAGCATACAGCCAAAGCAACATTAGAATGGCTTCAGAATATGAACATGAAAGTCCTTGAGTGGTTAAGCCAAAACCCAGACTTGAATCCCATTGAGGAACTGTGGAAAGACTTGAAGATTGCTGTTCTCCAACACTCCCCATCCAACTTGACAGAGCTTGAGAAAATCTACAAGGAATAATGGGAGAAAATCCCCAAAATCCAGATGTACAAAGCTGATACAGACATACCCAAGAAGACTCAAAGCTGTAATCACTGCCAAAAGCTCTTCTACAAAGTATTGACTCAGAGGGTTGAATACTTATTGACACAAAACATTTCAGCT
>NC_140964.1:53260452-53267952 GCF_056783735.1 Eptatretus burgeri
CTTTTTCTTGATCTCAAAGTAATAAACCAAAACCAGGAGATGTAGTTTGACCAAGACTGATCAAGTCTCTCACCAAAAATATATTATCGTATATGGAACGTTCTGGAACACAGTATGATTGATCAGTGCCAATCAAGAAAGAGATAACTTCCTTGAGATGGGTTACAAGTGCTTTTGACAATATTTTATAGTCTGTGTTGAGGAGTGACACAGGCCGCCAATTTGCGGTCTCATGCAGGTTTCCTTTCTTCGGAAGGAGACACAAAACTGCCCTCCGGCAGCTCAATGGCAATTCACCTTGTTCAACACTCTCCTGAAAGACCTCAAGAAGAGTGGGACCTAGAATGTCCCAGAAAGCCTTATAAAATTCAGCCGGAAGGCCGTCTCGTCCAGGGGCTTTCCCATCCTTGCTATCCATGAGCACAACAGTAAGTTCTCCAAGAGAAATGCCAGGCTCAAGCAATTGTTGTTGGTCTTGACAGAGAAGGGAGCTGTTCAAGCATCGCATTCCTGTTCTCCTCATTCACAGCTCTTTTTGCGAAGAGTTTAGAAAAATAGTCTTGTAGTTCATGCTTGATATCACTCTGGGAGGTCAACAAATCACCACCAGAAGAGTGCAAAGCATGAATTTGTTGAGAGGTCTTGACCATTTTTTCCAAATTGAAGAACCCTTTGTTTGGTGTGGCAAGTTGGATTTTTTTCGTTCCGCAGTCGGACTAATGCACCGGCTGCCCGCTCTTTCACCATTTCAGCCAGAAGGATCCTTTTCTCCGACAACTGCTGGACATTCATGCTAGACAATCCAGCTTTCTGCCCACAGATAAGTATATCGTTTTTTAAAGCAGATATAACACCAAAAGCGTTGTATGTGCTGTAAGAGCAGTATTGTTGGCAAAAACATTTGATTTGGGACTTTGTGCAGTCCCACCATTGTCTTAAGTTCAAATATGAACCCTTTTGTGACTCGCATTTTTCCCATACCATTTTAAAAGCTTCTATAAAATGTGCACTTTGTAAAAGTTTCAAATTAAAAGTCCAATATGCACTTCCACAGACATGATGAGGAAAGCCACACACCATAATAATCATGTGATGATCGGAAAAAAAACCAGACGGCCTTATATAAGACTTCTTAACAATGTTTACCATTTCATGATTAACATAAAATCTGTCTCGGCGAGCAATCGTCAAAACATTTCTTGATGCACAAAACCCATGTATACTGACAGATATTACGGTTTTATACCCGCCACACATCCACCAGTTTAAACTTTTTGACGAGCTGTGCCAAAGGCCTTGCACTGGGTGGATGAGGCTCACAAGTGTTCCGATCAAGTTGTGGGTCGAGGGTGCAGTTGTAGTCACCCCCCAGACACAACAACATGGTTAAGTCAATGGTGCTTACAAACTCTGCCAACTTGTACAGAAAGGCACCTCTTTCAGAGTTAGCACTAGGACAGTAAACATTTGTCATGCAAATCTTTAGGTTACTACTGACAAATTGCACAGACAGCAAGTAACCTTTGCAAATTTCCTTACAAGTTATCTCCGAAGGCTGAAGTCGAGGATGCAACACTATTGCCACACCAGCCTTGGTCTCAACAAGTGCACTCGAGAAAAAAAAGACAACCTTTAAGCCGCTGTCACACCTTGACGTTTTAGCCAGCGTATGGCAACGTATCAAAATGTATGTAAAACGCTGGCGTACGCTGAACTATTGATGTTTTTTTTATTTTTGGGCGTATAATAACGTGTTGGACGTATGCATAATGTATTAGTAATGTACACAGAACGTTATAATCACATATAGATAACTTATACCAACGAATGCTGAGCGTGTTGTCGGCATTCGCAACCTATGCCCCACGATAGTCTAACTTATGCATAGCGCGGCAGCGTATCGCCGACGATCACATGGCGTAGGCTATTAATAGGCTGCGGCTCGACGATTCAAATCATAACCGCACTAGACATCGAAGTGTGAAGCCGCTGTCACACCTTGACGTTTTAGCCAGCGTATCACGACGTATGAAAAATTTGCCGAACCAAGCTGGCACACGTCGAATACGTTATGGGTAAGTTTTGTATACGTTAAGAGCACGCTGGCATACGTCGTAGAACGCTGGCATACGTCGTAGTATGCTGGCATATGTCATTGTACGCCGAGTACGTCGAGAAATTTTCAGCATGTTGAAAATTTCTCGACGTATGACACACATTCCGTATACGCTGGCATAAGTTGTAGGCACACTACACGATCGTTGACACACGTTACTCATCAGTCGAAACACGTCAAGGTAATGGTGTTCCAGACTCCCTGGTTTTTTTTTTGGTTTTTTTTTCTTCGGTATGACGGTTATGATTTATATCGTTGAGCGGCAGCCTTTTAATCATATCATATTATAACCGCACTAGAAATCGAAGCGTCAACATGACCATCATACCGAAGAAAAAAAATAAAAAATAAAAAAACAACAACCAGGGAGTCTGGAACACTAACGCCAACCATTACATTGATGTGTTTTGACTTATGAGTACCTTACAAGTAAGGTGTGTCGACGTGTGTCAACGATCGCGTAACATGCCAACAACACGTTACTCATAGGTTAGAAATAAGTTTCGGATATGCTAAACATTACCTCGACGTGTTTCGACTTATGAGTAACTTTCAAGTAACGTGTGTCGACGTGTGTCAACGATCGCGTAACGTGCCTACAACTTATGGTCAGCGTTATGTGGAACGTGGGAGTCATACGCTGGCATACGTCGGGAAATTTCGAGCATGGAAAATTTGTCTAACAGCTCGGCGAACTACGACGTATGCCAGCGTGCTCTTAACGTATACAAACTTACCCATAACGTATTCGACGTGTGCCAGCGTTTTAGCCCAATTTTGCACACGTCAGGCATACGTTGGCTAAATTGTCAAGGTGTGACAGGTCCTTTAAAGATTTTACAACACTCATCCTCAGAAGACTGATTTGTATGCGTCTCCTGAAGCATTAGCACATCAATTTTTTTTCATTTTGGAAGAGCTGAAATACCTGGAGGGGACGCACACAACTGCGGCCTCCATTGATGTTCAGGGATGCTACTTATATCTCCATTCTGTTAGTTATTCTTGAAGCTCTTTACCAGCCCGAGTAACACATTTCCTTAACCTTTGGAATTGAAAATCTGACATGTTAACCTGATAAGGTTCACGAATCATACTCCTTGCAGTTTTAATGAAATCGCGTAAATTCTGGAAGTAATCTTTGATTTTTACGTATCTTTTCCTGAATGTCTCATCCAATAATTTAATCACATTTTCTTGAGACACTAAGGTTGTATCGTTTCCCCCTTCATCCTCTTGAGAGATTAAAGCACTAAAATGTGGGGTCGAAGAGGTTTCATCTGAATCAAGTGCTTCATCGATGGCCTCTCCTATTACTTGTGGAACACTTACTTTTGGCTCAATAGAAAGTTCTGCTCTGTTTACGGACCCCTCCGAATTTGCCTTGTCCATGTCCTTCCCCTCTACAATCCTTACATAATCATCTGTGAGGGAGGGGTTGACATTTAACTCACAGGGATTTTCCCCTTTATCTATTTCTCCATCACTGTCAGACATAGCTGTTAACTCGTCTGAACAAGTTTGGCTAACAGCTAACTTAAAACATCCTGAGATACCTCACTGTTCTCTGTGTCCCGGTCAGAGTCGGCCAGTGGAACAAGCGAAGTTTCCACATCCGCACACGACTCCGGTACCACCAAGGGGTTTCCAACGTGAGACGTCCCTTGGAGGTCCACCGAGCCTGACACGATCTGGACCTTATTCTGCTCTTTAGCATCAAAGGCATCAACATTTGACCGTTTTTGGCCTTTTTTCCTGGTATCCGTAAAAGATATCGCCATATCGTCCACACTGTCCTGTACAGTGGATGGTAAAGGAGAGGAAGCAACCACTTTCACTTCCTCGTTTGGTGGGGGTGGATTAATGACGTCACGATTACACCCCCTCTCTCCAACGCCGGTCGGGGTGGACGAGTCCAATTCGTCTAACACCTCAGCCGGTGGAGAGAGTGGGGGGCGAGGCTCCCGATTCACCCTCTCCCCCATTAATTTGTGGTGAGGAAAAATCGTTCATCACTTAACCTTCACTTTTTTGCGGTGTAACCGCATTGGGACAAACACTATTCACGTGCCCGTGAGCTCCATACCCAAAACACGTCATAACCTCTGAGGAGGCAAACATTTTATATTCAAACCCGTCGATTTTTACACCGAGTACAACATTCAGTGTTTTTCCATTTCCAGGTAGTATCATATAAACCACTCTTTTAAAGGACATGACGTGGTTAAATTTATCGCTAACATGACGCATCGGCACCATCGAGATCCTCGACACAACCTTACCGAACTTGTTTATCTGGTTACACGAGTCCTGGTTCCTTATAAATGGTGGAATATTATTAATGTTAACTTTAACTGTTGGGGCCTGTAAAGCGAACACAGAGAGGTAAGTGTACGGTTCGATGAACAGGACATGCTCAACCACCGTGACGACCATGTGTTCCTCCGACACAAACACCACAAACTTCTTATTCATACGAGAAGCAGCACGAATAGTATGTAAACCAACGATGTTACCAATGGCGGAAAGCACATCGTTAAGTTCCACCTCACTGGGAGGGAAGCAAATAAACAGCTTGGTTTACGAGTTAGTGACTCGAACATCTCGACACGGAAACGTTCACCCGCCATTCTAAAGGCCCGGTCACACCTTGACGTTTCAGCCAGCGATGGCAACGTATTAAAATGTATGTAAAACGCTGGCTTACGTTGAACTTTTGATGGTTTTTTTTAAAGATTCGGACGTATTCATAGCGACTTGGTCTTATGTATAAGGCATTGGCAACGGACACAGAACGTTTCGTTGTGTTATAGATAAGTTATACCAACGAATGCTGAACCTGTTGTCAGCCTACACAACCGATGCCCAACGATAGTCTAACTTAGGCATAGCGCGTTGCACGCATCGCCGACGATGTCGTGACGTAGCCTATTAAAAGGCTGACGCACAACGATTCGAATCATAACTGCCGTAGAAATGGAAGTGTCAACATCGCGGTCACACCTTGGCGATCTTGCCAGCGTATGCCGACCTAAGAAAAATGTGTCTAAAACGTTGGGGCACGTCAAATACGGTATGAGTAAGTTTGGTATACGTGAGTACAACGCTAAAGTACGCCTTCATACGTCATAGTAAGTAGAGTACGTCAAGAAATTTTAAACATGTTCAAAATTTTACGACGTACTCGGCGTATGACACACGTTCCGCATGTGATGGGGATAAGTTTTACACACGATATGTGGACGCTTACACACGTCCACAAAGGCTACTTATAAGCTACTCATAAGTCGAAACACGTCGCGGTAATGTCTTTTTTACGCGAAACTTATTTCTAACTTATGTTTGACGTGCTTTGAACCAATTCTTTACGTAGTCCCAACACACATCGACGTATGTAGACGTATTCCAATGACGTCTTCCGGTCGACAAAAAAAAAAAAAAATTAACGTGTTTCTAGCTTACAACTGCCATATGAAGACGTGTTCCCAGCGGTTTTGGGAATTGGTATATAAAAATGCTGCTCATAAAAGGGGAACCCAACAGTGTTTTCGAGTCCTTTTTGAGTCCATGTCCATGTCAGCAGTAACAGTATCAGTATCAGTATTAGTATTAGTAGTAGTTTGTTCATGTTGGCAGTAGTAGGTGAGTGTGAGGGGGAGGGTGTGGGTTATGATGGATCGTCCTTGCGTTTAACGATTTAATGATTTAAATGATAAACTCAACGATTTAAATGGCTGCATCTCCACTATTGAAAGTAGACGCTTGCGCTCAACAATTGGATTTTTTTTACACTCAACGACTTTTAAACGGTACCACTCAGCTATTTTCATTGTTTACAATGAACGATTTAAATTGCTGTCACTCACCTTTTTTTGACGCTGGGGTTTGGAAATTTGAAGCGTTTCTTCTGAACGTGTTAAAACGCTCAAACTCGACTATTTTAAATAGACGCTGCCGATGGACAATTGGAATCATAGCCAAGCTAGACATCGAAGTGTGAACATCCTCGTCATGCCGAAGAAAAGTTTGAAGAATGCTGCAAATAAGTGTCCTGGCCGTGGCCGTGGACGCTGACGCAAGGACGATCCGTTATACCGACGTCTTTCAGCCTATGAGTAACTTAAAAGTAACGTCTGTCGATGTGTGGCAACGATCGCGTAACGTGCCAATAACACGTTAATCATAGGTTAGAAATAAGTTTCGGGTACGCTAAACATTACCTCGGCGTGTCTCAACTTATGATTAACTTACAAGTAGCATGTGTTGACGTCTGTCAACAATCGCAGACCGTGCATACAACATGTGGCCAGCATAGCGGAACGTGTGAGTCATACGCCGGCATACGTCGTGAAATTTCAAGCATGAAAAAATTTGAGGACAACCAAAAAGTACAACGTTTAAAGCCAACGTACAACGACGTATGGCAGTGTTTTTCAGCGTGCTCTCAATGTTATCAAAACTTACCCATAACGTATTCAACGTGTGCCAGCGTTTTAGCAAAAAAATTCAAAAATCGGCATATGTTGGCTAAAACGTCAAGGTGTGACCGGGCCTTTACGTTGAACTTTTGATGTTTTTTTTTAAAGATTCGGACGTATTCATAGCGACTTGATCTTATGTATAACGCATTGGTAATGGACACAGAACGTTTCGTTGTGTTATAGATAACTTATACCAACGAATGCTGAACCTGTTGTCGGCCTACACAACCAATGCCCAACGATAGTCTAACTTAGGCATAGCGCGCTGCACGCATCGCCGATGATGTCGTGACGTAGCCTATTAAAAGGCTGACGCACAACGATTCGAATCATAACTGCCGTAGAAATGGAAG
The DNA here is from genome assembly GCF_056783735.1 of Eptatretus burgeri. Taxonomy (NCBI): domain Eukaryota; kingdom Metazoa; phylum Chordata; class Myxini; order Myxiniformes; family Myxinidae; genus Eptatretus; species Eptatretus burgeri. The sequence continues at coordinate 53,267,403 of NC_140964.1, forward strand.
TGACAACATCGCGGTCACACCTTGGCGATCTTGCCAGCGTATGCCGACCTAAGAAAAATGTGTCTAAAACGTTGGGGCACGTCAAATACGGTATGAGTAAGTTTGGTATACGTGAGTAGAACGCTAAAGTACGCTATCATACGTCGTAGTAAGTAGAGTACGTCAAGAAATTTTAAACATGTTCAAAATTTTTGGACGTACTCGGCGTATGACACACGTTCCGCATGCGATGGGGATAAGTTTTACACACGATATGTGGACGCTTACACACATCCACAAACGCTACTTATAAGCTACTGATAAGTCGAAACACGTCGCGGTAATGTCTTTTTTACGCGAAACTTATTTCTAACTTATGTTTGACGTGCTTCGAACCAATTCTTTACGTAGTCCCAACACACATCGACGTATGTAGACGTATTCCAATGACGTCTTCCGGTCGACAAAAAAAAATAAATGAACGTGTTTCTAGCTTACAACTGCCATATAAAGACGTGTTCGCAGCGGTTTTGGGAATTGGTATATAAAAATGCTGCTCATAAAAGGGGAA
>NC_140964.1:53272952-53487952 GCF_056783735.1 Eptatretus burgeri
TAGAACCTGTGTGTCCAGAGCTTGATGGACCAGTCTCCAATTTAAGTCTCCCATGCGATCAACGGTCGGAAATTTGTACATCACCTTCCAATTAGGAGTAAGAAAAGCTCCTGCAGGTAAGGTCTCTTTCCAGTGGTTTCTCAACGGTGTCATACAGCCCGGTAAACACACTTCTCGACAAATACAATATAAAGTTTTTTTCCCCATGACGTGGAACACACCAGACTCGTCACTGTTTGAAGAGAGCACGTCATGGTGTTTTTGGGCAGTGATTGAAAGTTCAGGAAAATTTTGGCGAAAATCAACTTCTTCACTTACCCCATTCCACCCAATATTTAAATGTAGAAAAGTCTGGGTTACTATCCCCATGAGCTCACCCACGACTCTCATTGAATGCAATCCATTTTTTTGTAGAAATCGAGCCAGCAGGCAACCATCGTTTAAAGGAAAGCTCCATAAGATCTCGCACTTTATTTATTCCACTATTTGCGAAGTAGTTTATGAAGGATCGGCTGGTACATATTACGGCAAATAATAAGTTTTGGAATCGTAGCTCATGCACAAATTTCCTGGCATCATTGGAGATCTCCAGCCACTGCACTCCAAGAGCTTGCCAGGCATTCAGAAGAGATTGATGAAATGCAGAGAGCCGAGCTCCATCAACCTGCTTTCGGTCCATAAGGAAGAGTTCACGATCATAGTCTAAACCACCTATTTGCCGAAGCAAGGTATTGGTGAGAGGATGCCAGGACACTACTTCATCATATAGTGGATGTTTTATTGCCATGAGTCGAAAAGCCATTATTCGACTCGGGTTGTGCACCAAGTTTTGGCCACCAGACATTCGTGGCCTGCACAATACATCTGGCTTGAGCCAGTGGTGGCCTCCCCAGAAAAAAATCAATCTGACTCTTCTAAATGCTTGTGATCACAGCTTGAGGAGGCTGGAGTGTGATAACCTTGTGCCATACGGTTGGAAGTATCAGGTTATTAATGATCGTTACCCACGCCTTAATAGACTATAGGGCATGTAGTCAAAATCCCTTCGGAAAGTGCTTTTTGTGGTCTCCACATTGGAACTACATATATTATGTCTTAAAATATAGGTATTGCATGTCTTATCAATATCCCCTTTGTTCCCACGCTCAAAAGTGGAGCATTAATTTGTAATTCCCGCCTAAAAATAATGCGTCAAACAAGTAATGTTTTTTAACGGGGTACTCTGGGTCAAAAAGACCTGACTACATTCAAGAGGTATTATCTTGGCAATGTTTTGACAAATGATGCCATGTTTGTTATCAACATAATCATATAAGTGTCTAGTTTTAAGAAATATATTAATTAGCACAAGTCAAGGTAAATCTTGTTAGTGACCTAAGGTCAAATGTCAATGACCTTAAATTTGGGCTCAGGTAAAATTAAAAATTTGCTCATAATTTTGTACACATTCACAAATATCAGATCATGCTGTAACATCACCAAGTTGTTTATAGGTTAGCAAGCTGTGATCCAATGGAGTTTTTTGAAAAAAATATTTTGCATGTTGCCATGGCAACGGTTTGCCAAATTTTGTGATTTTTTTCTTGCTGATGAACTATTCTGACTAACATAAATTCTGAACTAAAGATATTTTCCAAAAATGCTCTCATTAGATCACAGTACATAAAACAATCAACAATTGTGCCAATTTTCAAGGATGTAGCCCACTCATAACCTAAAAAAAATTACGATCAAATCACGAAAAGCTGAAAAACGATAGAAGCCGATAAAGATTCGCATCAAAATGGCCGACGTTACATTTTGCAGATCGAAGTAACGAATGTCTGTTTACATGTCAGCACATGCAGCTCAGTGGGTGAATGCATTTCGACAATATTTAGATCAACAGATGGCAGTATTTTTTATTCAATAGGTAGCAGGACATGCTGTGAACATATAGAAACACTTAGACTCTATTTAGAATTGCAAAACTTGCTTGAAAATAGGTGAAAAGGGGTTATTTTTAGACAAAAATTACAACAGGAAGTGGATTTTTAGCACTTCCGGTTTGTAAAAAATGAGACTAGGGTTGTTAAATTGCACTTAAAAAGTAATGTTTGGTAATTTTTTAGAGGAAAAATGTATGGATCCAACAAGATTAATATTGTAAGGGTACAAAAAACAAAAAATATCCACCTCCCATAGTCCCCCATTAAAAGGGAACGCGGGTGTTGCAAGTGAGAGCAACAGATATGCTGTTTAAAATGGTTTCTTTACACAGTATTCCGGAGTTATAATCCCATGTAAGTTTACCTTACCATTAAAAAGATTCTTCCTCTTCAAAGTTTTCTTCATCAAAAATAATGTTATTTTGCTCTCGTGGAATTTACAGGTGGGTCGGTACATTGGCATGCTTGTTTTTTTGTTGTTGTTTTTAAAAATTTATAAAGTAAAACAGAAGTTTGTTTAATTGAACATTAAAAAAAATCAAATGTTCTCGTGATTCTTGTCAGTGGAGGTCAACACAACAATTTTTAGGCCTAATCATTCATACATGTAACTGATGCAACAATCAATTTACACACATGTGCAGCAGATCTGCTTGGCTTGAAAAAAAAAAGTTTCCAAAAGCTATCCAAAAACAACTAAAATGCACCATTTTTTAAAATTAAAATTTTGGGTAAGGATTTCTTCATCTAAAAATTTGCTAAAATTACACATATTAATGGTCAATTCAATGATAAAATAGGTTAAATTGGGAAAAAATATAAGTTTGTGCAGCACTATAAAGGATTTAAAAAGAAACTAATTTTCTAAAGCAAATGGCTCCTTGGAAGAATTTTTCTCTGTATTTTTAAAATGAAATAACTAGATTTTCAAACCCCAAAATGCTGTACTTTCCTTTAAAAACTAATCAAAAAGTGTATGTGGCAACCTACTGAAATATATTTCTTCTCTAAATATAACTTTTTCTTTGCTATTAGTATCTCTACTGTTGAGATTTTTTTTTAATTGTCAAGTTTTGCTGCAGGTATAATTATTGCACTAACATGGACTACCAGATAAATACAGTGCACATGTTAGGCAGAAACAAACAAAAAAAAAATTCAAAACATTTGCTTGCCCTCCCCCAACTGACTCTTATTTTTATGTAAAGGAATACCAACCTAAATTTCAACATTCAAAACTGCACACTTTTTTTTTCTGTTAAAAATTGCACATTATAAATTACATCAAAACTGATGAATTTTAAACAATCATTCACAAGGGAGGAAAAAATTATTATGATTAATGATTAAGTTGGTAGAATATATTTGGAAAGGTCTTCTATCAAGTCATGTAGCAAACATTTTGCAGGGTCTTGCAGGGTGCAGGTTGGCTCCCTACCGAGACCCTAGACTCCCGTGTTATAAATCCTCCAACAGGGATATCTATGGTAGGCATCTACCTTTTGTAGGGCAGGATTATGTCAGAATATTGAAAAAGCCCGAAGATATATGGAAATGATCTACTACATGTAAAAACAAAAGTTCCACATTTTATGATTCATGTAGACTACACAAATCACAACATTTGTGACTGACCTGACGCACTATCATCGGCCTCCCTACGTGATTGTACATGCAATTTTCTCATTCGTGATGTATTTGTAGGCTACTTTTAAACTTACCGGATGATTGGGTGACATTCTGATGCTTCTGTTTAGCAGTTTGGGCACGTTTTTGCTTGGTAGAATCAGTGAAATACCGGTAACACACTGCGTGGCAACCCCCAGTTTCAGGGACCGGCAATGCACTTTCACATGCACTGCAGTGTAGACCATGATCGCGGACGAAAGACCTCACTAAATCGGCCTGGTTTCCCACCAAATCCCTCCAAATATCTACAGCACTCACGAATGTTCTCCACCTTTTTCGGTAAATGGCACAATATCACCACCGGCACCTGGAACATGTGCATAACACCTATTTTTTACACCAAATTTGACACCAACTGATGCCATTTTCACCGATACTTTTCATCAAACAGCATCTGTTTACACACGTGACCCACTATTCGCCGTACCGCAGCACTCTCGTACGATGTTGCTAATTGGCTCCTTTTCAAAAATGAAAAATCGCAGCAACGTTGATAAATGAAACGTACAATTTTATTGAATAAATATCGAGATCGTGATAATTATTTTACCGACGAAATATTAGTTATTCTAACCTAAAATTCAACAAAATGCTCCAACCGATGACACGGGAATATGAACGACAATTCATAAAAAATATTTCACTTAATTATAAAATAAGTTTTATTTAGTCTGGAGATGGAGACCACAAGACAAGCTCTTAGGACCACATGCCCTATCGTCTATAAGTGACAGGAACTGGAGCATTCCTTTTCACCTTGATAGTTTCTGCTTAAGGTTATCTCGGAACCCATCCCAATTCCTTTGCATATAGCTTGTAGTTCTCAAATGGATTCCGAAGTATTTAAACCCATCCGTTTTCCAAAACATTCCACCTGGAAGAGTTGGGAGAAGTGCACATGAAGAGTGTGATGAGGAGAGTGTATTTAGGTATAGCCAAAGAGCTACACTCTTGTTCCAATTTACTCTTGCTGATGAGGCAAGTTCTAATTTGGCAAGACAACGGGATAGCTCACTGACATCTTTTGGGTTTTTGACCACAACACACAGGTCATCTGCATAAGCTGAAGTAACAATGTTCGGACTGTTTGACAAGGATAACCCAGACAATGAGGTGTAAAGGAGAGCCAGTAGGGGTTCAACAGAGGATTCTCCCCTTTCACCCACCCCATGACATGGGGAGGGGGATCTGCAATCTCCTGTCCTTGATTTTCTGATGATCTCATCAAAACGGGACAGGAGTTCTTTGCATGACCGTATGCCCCACAATGATAACATGCCATGACATCCGTGGAGGCATACATTCTATATACATGGCTGTTAATTTTTGCATTTAAAACTACATTTAGCTTTTGCTCATTTTCAGGCAATATCATGTACAGTGCCCTTTTAAAAGTCATCACGTGTTTACATTCTCCACTTCCTGAGTGTATCGGCACCATCGTGATTTTTGATACAATCGTACTGAACTTGCTCAATTTAGTACACAAGTCATCGTTCCGAATGAAAGGCGGAGCGTTAGACACGTTCACCTTAACCGCAGGTGTGTCTAATGGGGAAACAAAGAGAAACAGGTTGGGGTGTATGAGAAGGCCTTGCTCCACAACGGAGGTTACCATGTGCACCTCGGAAACAAACACAACGACCTTCTTGTTCATACGAGAGGTTGCAGGGATGTTGTGAAAACCAACGATTTTACCGAATGCCAGGAGCACGTCCTCAATCTTTTCCTTCCTCAGGGGATCGCACAGGAGGCCATTCTTACGAGTAAGTGACTCGTCCATGCTATGATTCAAATGAACGTTTGCCATAGCTAAAAGTAATTTTAACAGAAGGAAAGAGTTTAAATCAACAAAAGAAACCTACCACAAGCGGTGCTCGCAAGTGGAGGAAAAAGAAAATAACATGGACGAGGTCCAAGAATCATTTAAGGCAGCCAAAAAGCGTTGGCTAAAACTAGCAAACACGTCAGATGGAGCAAAGGCCTCAAAACCGGGAGGTTCTGAAAAACACCCGAACACCACCCACTGTGTGCGATATATATATATATATATATATATATATATATATATATATATATATATATATATATATATATATATATATATATATATATATATATATATATATATATATATATATATATATCTCTCTCTCTCTCTCTCTCTCTCTCTCTCTCTCTCTCTCTCTCTCTCTCTCTCTCTCTCTCTCTCTCTCTCTCTCTCTCTCTCTCTCTCAATAGACAAGACAAACCAAGGAGAAAGGGGTAGAGAAATAAAAACTAAAACATTTAGACAATAAGAAGAGAGGAGAAGCAATACAAGCTCCACACGTACCGCCAGAGACTGAGCAACAGCACCCTGCGATTGCACATGCATGACAAGCGAACAGCTGTGCAAAGTGGGAGGGGGGACAGAGAGACAGAGACAGAGACATAGACAGAGAGAGAGAGACAGAGAGAGAGAGACAGAGAGACAGAGAGACAGAGAGACAGAGAGACAGAGAGAGAGAGACAGAGAGAGAGAGAGAGAGAGAGAGAGAGAGAGAGAGAGAGAGAGAGAGAGAGAGAGAGAGAGAGAGAGAGAGAGAGAGACATACAGACAGACATATAGAGAAAAACACTTACCTGTAAGTAAGAGGGTTGTGTTAAGTAGGGTTAATGGGATTGGAAAATATGGTGAATATCGATGGGTGTTGCACTGCTTGCTTTAAGCCCTGGAGGGAGGACTGGAATTGAACAGCCTCAAGAAGGCAGTTCTACAAATGATAGAAGACAAACAAAAGAGTTGATGTATGCAACAAACAAGTGTTATGTTTGCAAAGTGGCAAGTGACGTCATAGGGAATGGAAGTGACGTTTGCCTTTGGCGTGTGAGAGTGCTCAGATAGGCACGGAGTTTGAGGCGAAATGGCCATGCTGTGATGACTTGTAAAAACTGTGATTAAACCGTTGGTGTTCACATGTCTTGGCCTTACGGTGTGCAACATTTGGTGATGAGGATGGCTGATATTTCGTAACCTCTGCCTGCTTCATTCCTGCTGGTTCCATGCGAGCCCACAGTACCATGGCGCCAATGGTATCAGTCATTTGAAACGTACTTACTTGCACTGGGTTTACAAGACATGGCGACCGCACATAAGCGAGCCATTTTTTTGCACTACTTGGGTCAGAAGGCAAGTTGATTTTCTCTACATTGAAAATGACATTGTCCATACAGCCGTTGATGCACTGTCTGCACATTTTGGTTCCCGGCAGAGTCTTCTCCTCAATCGCTTTCAGTTTTGTCAGCGATCTCAGTGGCTGGGTGAATCAATGCTCCAATTCATGTTTGTACTGAGAGAGCTAGTACAGCACTGCAAATTCAGAGGACTGCAGGATGTGTTAATAAGGGATCAGTTTATTGAAAACACGTCTTGTGTACAGCTGAGGGAGTGCCTGTTATTAGAATCATATGATTTATCATTGAGGAAAGCAGTGGATATCGTGAAGCAAATCTGAAGCTACATCAGCATACATGAGCAGGCAGCTCGACAGTGCCATCTTTGGATACGACAGCACAAGTGCCTGCACAAAATACCTCCAGGCATTGCACGAACTGTGGATCACTCAAACAAGCAACCCGGTCCCTGGAGTTCCCTGAAAACGTCTAACACCGTCAGAATTTCCAAAAACTGCATCACTTTGCGAGACGGTACCTCGCAGTACCCGTCCCACCTGCGACGGCATCTGACACAGCAACTTCGTCACCAGTCACAATCAACTCGGTGTCCCAGCCAGTTACTTCATTTAAAACCTGCAAATGCTATGCGAATGACATTTTGATTCCGCTTCTGGTTGATATAGGCACAAAAACCTCGCTTCTAAATAAGGCAAGTTGTGCCAAAAAAAAATCATGTTTCCCTGAAACAGACTTCAATGGCCCAGCAGGTTATGGCAACACCAAAATTATAATGCGGAACACTGTCAACCTCCCAGTGTAGTACAAAAACCACACTGCTGCCCCTTCAGTTTTATACATCACCACAACGTGTGCCAATCTGATAGGGCGAGACTTATTCCACAGTCTTCACTTATGGCTGGCTGATTCCTGTGGCACGGACATCCTGCAGGTCATGACCGCTTGTTACCACACATTACCTGCATTGTTTACAGGCATGTGGTGCATCACTGACTGTACACCAGCCTACAGTCAACTCTGCCATAGCACCGGTCATCAAACCCCTGCGGAGGGTGCTTCTCTCCCAGGTCACTGTTTAACTATTGTGCCTTCTCGACTCTGACATCATCAAATCCATCAACGCATTCCCTTGGGTTTCGAACCCGGGTCATTGCACAGAAACAATGTGACTGCGTGTGGATCTGCGTGCAGTCAAGAAGGCCATAATTCCGGATAAATATCCCCTGCCCATCACAGAATAACTCACCACACATTTCCATTGTTCAGCCATTTACATAAAACTGGAATTAAAGCAAAGTTACTTACAAGTGCCCCTGGTAGACCTCACAGCAGAGGCCTCACAGCCTTTGTCAAGCACGTGGGGGTTTTCCGTGACAAGTCCGTGCCTTTTGGCCTCAGCTCTGCTCTCAGCTGCTTTCAGAAAATAATGTCTCTTCTCCGAGCTGGCATACCTGGGGTTTCAATCTACTTGGAGGATATTGTGGTGCATGGTGCTACCCAGCCTCAACATGATGCCCAACGAGTTTTTTGGTCAACTCTCTCCCCATCATGTCATGTTCAGCACTGTGAAATGCTTCCTCGGTGTTCCAGGGATAGAGTTTGTGGGGTACAAACTCTCAGAGCAAGGCATCACTCCTATCTTATCATATGTTGATGCTTTATATTCCCTTCCTGAAACACAGTCATTATCCTAACTGGAATCCTTCCTGGGCATGACAACATATTATCTCCACTTCCTCCCACAGTTTACCTCCAATACAGCCCCACTACACCACCTCCTCAAAGAGGAGGTACCTTGGGAGTGGACCATGGCTTGTAGTCACGCTGTACAGAAGATTAAACATCAGTTCACTTCTGCCCCCACAAGAGCACACTTCAGTCTCACAGCATCCACGATGGTTACCTGCGATGCCTCGGTGGTTGCACTGCTTGCTGTACTGTTGCAGTTTCATGATGGTGTGTAGAATCCAGTGGTGCTTGCTTCCCGCTCCTTCACTCCGGCTGAATAAAAGTACTCAGTGGGTGAGAGGGAGGTGTTGATATAATTTGGGCATGTGAACGCTGACATATCTACCTCTATGGAAGAGCCTTCACAATATTAACCGACCACCAAGCTCTCTCAGCACCTTTGACCACTAGTGGCTCAGGATATAAACCACTACGACTACTCAGGTGGGCAGACCGGTTGAACTGGTACAATTTTACTTTAGAATTCATGCTGGCCCACCAGAACACAGTTGTGGACTTCTTGTCAAGAGTGGTTGTTCCACCGTCAATGGCCCAGAAGGTAACAGACACTGAACCTGATCTAGTACAATTGCTTCATGCACCCCTTTCCACTGTTATTTCCATGGAACTGCCTTGTAAAGAGTCCCAGGACAACACTCTGTTTACCATGCTCTGTATCTACATTAGAGGGGGGTGGCCATCCAACGTGGAAGGGGAGCTGTAACCCTACTACAGAGTGAGGGCAGAATTATCCTGCTGGGAGGATTTCTGTATCACCTGGGGTCACTGCATCCTGATTCCGGCAACTGTTAAAGCGCAGTTCTTGCGAATGACACATGAGGGTCACCTTGGAGTAGTGAAAGTTAAACAGCACTGCAGGGACATTGTCTGTTGGCCCACCATTGATCATGACATCAAAATGATGGTCAAAGATTGCACTGCATGTTTCCTCAGCGGCAAATCCTCTCCAGCAACTACTGCCTCTCTGTCCCCTGTGCAGTGGCCATCCACAGCTTAGAAACATTTCCAGGTGGACCTCTGTAGAGAACTGCATGGTGCACCAGTCCATATCTGTTACCTACTCATGGTGTATGATCTCCATTCAAAGTGGCCTGAAACTATCCCACTGGGGTCAGTCACCACTCAATCAGTTTCAAAGGCTTAATTTGTTGTTTGCCCAATGGAGTCTCCTGGATATCATTACCCAGACAATGGGCCCCAATTAATTTCCTCTGATTTTACAACTTACCTGGCAGAGAGAGCTATCAAACACATCAGAACAGCTGTATACCATCCTCAGGGGTAATGGAGGTGTGGAGTACCTCAACCAGATGCTAAAGAACTGTGTCTGTGCTTACCTGACCAAAGGCTGGCAGTTTGAAGTAACTCTCCTTGAAACACTCAGACACTTCCATGTGTACATAACTTCCAAGCACACAACTAATGTACAGGGGTATCCGAATCTTCACTGATGCTGGGAAGGAAACCACAACTCCTGCTCAATTAACTTAGCTTTGTCAAGGATAATCCTGAATCATTAGCTACATGTTTGCAGGTAGAGACTCGGTAGCAGTGTATGAAGCTGAACTTTGACCAGTCCAAAAGGGCCAAACTACCGACATTACAGGAGTTGGACTGGGTGTGTGTCCGGCTGCCCCGGCATTGCAATAAGCTACAGCCGCTGGTCAGAACCATTGCATATTGTTGAGAGGTTGGGAGCAGCCACCTATCAGCTGCAGTATGGGTCACGATGGTATGCGAATTGCCTGAGGAAGGTTCCTGTATCACCAGTTGGGAAGGACAGGGGAACATTTATCTTCTTTTCTGGCAGAAGCCAACTGAAATTTATGATGGGCCCGCAGGCACACCTGCACCTCTGAGGGCTCCTCAAGTTGTTCAGTGACCTCAAAGGGCTAAACAACAGCTGACTATTATTGTGAATGTGCCCAGTTTGAAGTGTCCTTTCCTCCATTGGTCGAGCATAGTCCGCACGTCGTGTTAACCGGGAAGTTTTATCCCACCGTTTGGCTCTACACATAAGCCGGTGCATACTTGGCAGCTCTGCTCATCTGCACCTGATCAGGTAAGATAAGTCAAGTACGCATAAAGGGCACTGGGCTCCCTTGAATTGGTGGTACCAATTGGCGTTCGTGGTTGCTTAACAACCCACCAAAGCGTGGAGTTATCTGTGCATGGTGACATCAGGACCGAGTGTTCTGGAGGAACTTGAGTGCTTCCCCTCGTGGTGAACCTCGAACCCCAGGCTGTAACAATATGCATTCATAAAAAAAATTGTACTAGATTATCCCAGAAGTGATTCATCATCGGGAGATATCGGAGACACTTTATAAATTATACATATTTCTTCCTCTGATCTTTGTCTTTCCCCACTGACATTCACATTCAACTGTTGAATGGCTCATAGACATAAAAGACTCTTGCAACTTCAAATCAAAGGAGGATTCAAAAGAAACATTTGTGAACATGGCATGAATCACATCACATAATGAGCACAGAAATATCCCTGTTGAACCACCTTACCATACTCGATATCTGGACACAAAACTCCCTTCTGGCTATCCACACCACCAACCACACAGTCTTACAACTTTGTAGTTTTGTCTTGCTCAAAGCACATCATTAATAATGTATTGGCCTTTTTCATTCATCTCGGAAATGGGTATCTGCCTACTTAGCTATCACGTTTTCATTTAGCCAGAATATGCTGGCCAATCCATGGAAAATTCAATATTAGTAAGTGTGTACAAGCAAAGAAAAAACAGAGTTAGTTTAACATCCACTGCTAAAGAAAGTGATGCAAATTAGCTGACGTGCTCATTAAATGATAGCTCACTGACGACAATGTTCCTTACCTCCATGTGCCTTCTTCCTCCCCAACCTCGCTCTAATGATGTCCAAAACCAAGGATCTATTTAAACATTGTTACAAACTGAAGATTGTAAAAGTGATTCACTTTAGACATTTTATCTTCATCTAAGGCTCATGGTGTAGTTTGCCCATAAATCACATGCAGGACAATGTCATCCACAGTGTACTTTTTTTAATGAATTGCATCAACATTACTACACAATGGACAAACAGTACTGTACATATGGAATTTGAACCTACGGGTTCCTCACTTCAAGAGCCAAATGTGCTCAGATGGAAATATGCTAAACATGAATCTCGTTATGCATATTATTTATTTTTCATTCTTGAGCAACAGCATTTACATGAATTGGAATCCGATGTTGGAAATTCACTTTCTTTATTGTGATGTGGTCTCATATTTTATGGCATCTCTCAATATCACTCAATAATTTTCCCACATTCCTTCAGCTGAAAATAGACCTCTAAGGTTGTGTGTGTGTCCTCTTCTCGAGCAAAAAATTGCCTTGGGAATTTAGAAAACATGTCAACATGCCAAACCGCTCAGAAATCAGGTGTTATTTCACAACTCGCTTAGAATGACGGTGCAAGAACCACTCACTCAGAGTGACGGAGCATGAACCACTCACTCAGGGTGACGGAACATGAACCATTCGCTTATGGTGACAGAGCACAAACCACTCGCTCAGGGTGACGGAGCACGAACCACTCACTCAGGGTGATGGAGCACAAACCACTCGCTCAGGGTGATGGAGCATGAACCACTCACTCTGAATGATGTGGCATGGCAAAAGCACCCGCAGTGAGTGAACGATTCACTCAGAATGACATAGTGCAGTTCCGCTATTGACAAAAGGTGCTCGGCAAGTGGCTTCAGCACTCCAATTCAATGGTTGATTTGGAACAGTTGGCCAAGCTGTAAAGGATCCCTTTGACTTTAAAGCCGGTCTTCACTGTGCACGCAGCAGATAATGAAATAAAATTAATCCATAAATCCACCATTTTTCCTGCTCGTCTGTGCACGTATCACATGGTACATCGGTTTGTGGTCCGCGCAAACGTTATAACTTTTTATTAAACGGCCGTTTTTATCCAGATTTGCTTTGATTCCCTTCAGAGCACCTCGTGAAACCTTCGAAAATATAGACACAGATCTGGCAGATGCTATGGATCGGCAGTCCCTGCGGAGTACAGAGCATGAGGTCCAGTAGTGAATCTATTAAATCATTTAGCTCCGAGGGTGATGGAGCACAAACCTTGCCACTTGAAGCCTACAAATGAAGAGTTAATTTAGGGACATTCCTATTTTTTTTGTTCACTCAATATAATTTTCCAAACAGGAGAAAACTAGAGGGGGAGCACTCGGTAGAGTGCAAAACCTCTGCCGCCAATACTGCTAGGTCACTCAAGTGAACCTGATATCCTATTCATTCAATTTGACGTCAACAGTGCTCACAGAGTTATAGTTTGCAACTTTCCCTTTTACTTTTAACTTTTACATACTCAATTTATTCGTCATAACTCGATTCCTTGAGACTGAAATTGATTTTACGTGGGTATATCCACCTGAAGTTCCAAAATCAGCTGCAATTATAATTTTGGCATGTTTTTTGTTGGAAACGACTTATAACATGTAGAAATGCAAAAAAAAAAAATATATATATCGAAATTTTGTTGAAAAAAAAGTTGCAAATTTTTCTGTTTTTTTTTCTCCAACAATTTTTTTTTGGGGGGGGGGGTGGAAATCACTTAAAACATGTAGAAATGCAAAAACAAAAATTCAAATATTTTTTCAAAATGGCCACCATAGCGGCCATATTGGATTTTGGACCAAGTCCAAAATCTAATGGCATGATCCTTGGACCAAACCTAATCCCCCCACCAAGTTTCGTCGAAATCCGTCGAGGAGTTTTTCCGTAATACTGTTCACAAACAAACAAACAAACAGACAAACAGACAGGGGTGAAAACAGTAACCTCCGTCCATCTTCAATGGCGGAGGTTAAAGATAAGTTTAATTTTTTGGAAATTTCACATTTTCTTGTGTATGTTTGGAGTTATGACTCGTTGCTTCTTTGATTTAACATATTTCAGAAGAGATTTCCACACTTATTTAGTCTGGACGATATCCGATCCTCAAACCCGAAATAATATTTCCATGATGTACTTTAATTGGTCCCTCAGAGTAGATCGTGAAAAATTGTATTACATAATGTATGAAATTGCTCCAAGCTCTTAATTTGAAAACTATATAACTTAAAAAAGCGATGCATAGAGTGATTCATAGCTATTATGAACAAGCATTCGATAATATGAGTGAGGAAAGTGAAAAAAAACTTTATCCTCAAAAAATCGTTGCGGCCTGTTCCAAGTCAAGGCATGGTTGAGCAGGCCAAAAAACATGGCGGCTTCAGACCCCGACGAGGTTACCCAGGAAACGCCTTAAGATCCCAGAGAGCAATGTGGCCGAGGATCGCCTGGTGAAGGATATAATTAATTACGGCCGTTAATTGTCTTCAAAAGGGGTGTTTAAATTAACCCAAACACCCAATTTTCACTCTTGCACTCCCTTGGAATTTTCTTACTATGCATGCAAAGTTTCAGGCTGCTAGGTTTTTATGGTTTTGGAGTTATGGAGGAGACGAGGAGACACACTAACACACACACACACACACACACACACACACACACACACACACACACACACACACACACACACACACACACACACACACACACACACACACACACACACACACACACACACACACACATTGCCATTTATTGGTATAGATAGATATTGAGATCACTTAGTAATGTCAACTTATGTTCTTAGTATAGTGAAGGCGGTGTTGTCATTTTGTTGCAGCATTTGCATGCCATCACGGTCATGTCTGCATACCTTGTTGTTGTTGAGCCTCGCCCTATCATATAGGGCAAAGCTTATTGCTGTTGGGTTTGTTTCTACAATTAGACCCCAATTTTTTTAATGGTACCACAAAGTTTCTTGGACACATCGGAGTGCTAAACCACCATTTAAAAAAGAAAAAAATCTTCTTCTTCTTGCACTCACAACACACAATTTCCGAGCTGTATCTCAGAGCCAGTTGCGACATTTGGAATTAATTTTTTTATCAATAATGTGAATAGAAAGTATGCAGGTTTGACTTTTTTTTTACCATGGCCTATTTTAAGGGCTTCACCAAGTTATAGACATTTTAACATTTTCACCATAACTTGACGAAGGTTTGTGTGATCAGGCCAAAATTGCCCTTTCTTCATAGCCAAGAGCAAGGCACATTTACATTTATTTTACATCACATCCCTCCGAGTTAAAACACAAGGTCAAATATTGCTCTGAAAAACATAATGTGATAAAGGACATATGACAATCTGAAAAAAACAACAAAAAACGACTTTTTGTCTGCTCAATTTTGCCATTGCTTTGCCTTCCAATGTGTTATTGTGTCATCGTGTACCTGCACTGAAGTTGTGCACCTGATATTTGATTTGTGTCCTTGACCTACTTTTTTTAGACCTACCTAAATGTTGAGGGTCAGGGTCATTCGGCAGTCCGAACAAAACATTCCATCATTGGATCTTGGGGCAAGGTTAAGTAATGGGTGATTGCCTCGGGTAAGCCGGGGAAGGGGGAAGGCTTAACCTTGGTGATCGCTTTGTGATCACAGATATCTCGTTTTTTTGTTTTTGCCTTTTCGCTTTAGGCCTACACCTTGCCACATTTATTAGTGGATTGTATTATGTGGGGACATCAAAGGTTTCTCTGGTTAGACCCTGCTAAGGTTCGATTTAACAGACCCTTTCACTGGTGAGGTTACATATATCTTGATTCTTGGGTGAAGTTGATCGAGAGAAGACGCAGACAAAATTCTTAGCTCCCTCGGATGATTTGGCAACTGTTTCTACAAACAGGAGACATTAAATTTCTAACATTAAACTCAATAACCTTTTCTATTCTGTTATAACATCCTCAGTGAGAAAACAAATCGATAATTTATCAGAGGATCAAATCTCAACAGATCTTTTTGACAAATGCATGCTCATGCAACTTTATTCCGACTCTTTATCAAGCCTTCATTATGGCCTCTGGAATAAAAACATCAATGATGTGAAAAAAGACTGGTGGATTGCTGCAATTTGCCCAGAAGTAAATCTGTTTTTATGAAGGTCATTTGTCGACTCAGCAAAAAAGATTTCACAACAACAACGTCATTTAAAAAAATGGCTCACTGTATCTTTTGGAGCCACAGAAATGCAACTTGGACAGATTATCCTGGAAACTTGCCAATAAATAAGGTTACAATATGCAAACGTGATTCGGGCTTTGTCATTCTGACGACCAAACAACATTTTGAGGCATGCCCAGTGATTTTGCATTTTCACGTTGCACAGCATTATACAAACCACCCAGATGGTGGCGGGTAGATAGCCGTTTCCTTTTTCAACCGTATAAGATGGGCCAAAACGTGGCTTTCATACTGAGCTCCGGCTCGTCACTCCTAAAATAATGAGTGTCCAGCCCGGAAAGGCTTCAGAAGAATTATTGTTATCCTCAGTTCAACATATTCTGTAATACAATTGCATCGCATGCACTATGTACAGCTACAGAATCTAATTGGATTGCATAACAAGCACCCACTTGGTTTGGATTAAACTCATGACAAAGTGAACCAGATATATGGAACAAACACTTTAGAATTGCCTTTGGGTAAGAATTCAAGAAGTACATCCTAAAACGAAACCATTACTTTGATTGGTCGAGTACATTTAAGTAAACGAGCAAATCCAGAAGTGAAATTTCGAATTTCAATATTTGATCAATCGTTAGATCTCTAAAAACATCATTGCATATCACCTCTTACAGAAATCTACAGAACATTTCACACCGTTGCAAATTTATTCAAATATACTCAAGACAGATTTTTTTATTTCATAGACAGACTAGAAAGCATCCCAAAATGCAAAATCCATCCAATCTGCTTTATACTCGAACTAAACTTGATGGAAACAACAACTATGTTTTTTGTTTTTTTTAGAAACAATTTATTTTTTGTGATCATTTATTTATCAATTGTGATCAATTTATGTAAAATTTATTCATTTGTGATCTCCATATTCTCATAAAACAGGTTTTTGGAAAATTTTTATGAAAAAAGCTCAAATGGTAAAAATGTTATGACCTAGACAGACAGACAGACAAACAAACAAACAAACAAGAAGACATCGTGCAGAGCACGATACTTGAAAAATCCATAAAACAAATTTGACCTCAAAAATAATTGGCAGGTTGAACTCAGTGACCTGAAATATAAATCCTCTTCAAATTTCAAGTCAATCGGATGAAAATTGAGTAATTTAATTATCTCACTGAAGTTGTTGACTTTTGGCCTGTGTTGACCTTTTAGTCCATGTTTACCTCCAAAATTTAGTTGGCTAGTTGAATTCAGTGACCTGAAATATAAATCCTCTTCAAATTTCAAGTCAATCGGATGAAAATTGTCAATTTGAGAAATTTGGTCTATGTTGACCTTTTGGCCAATGTGGATGTCAAAAATAATTAGTGGTTGAATTCAGTGGCCTGAAATAAAAAATCCTCTTCAAATTTCAAGTCAATGGGATGAAAATTGAGGATTTCAGAACTACCACCTTAGTTGTTGACCTTTTGATCTCTGTTGACCTTAAAATAATTGTAGGGTTGAATTAATTGACAGGAAATATAAATTATCTTCAAATTTCAAGTTAATTGGATGAAAATTGAGGAATTTATAAATCTCACAGAAGTTGTTGACCTTTGGCCTATGTTGACCTTTTGGCCAAAGTTGACCTCAAAAATAATTGGTGGTTGAATTCAGTGACCTGAAATGAAAATCCTCTTCAAATTTAACGTCAATCGCATAAAAATTGACGATTTTAGAAATCTCACCTAAGTTGTTGACCTTGAGCTTATTTTGACCTTTTGGTCTCCATTGACCTCAAAAATAATTGGCTGGTTGAATTCAGTGACGTGAAAAAAAATCCTCTTCAAATTTAAAGTCCATCGGATGAAAATTGAGGATTTTAGGAATACCACCCTAGTTGTTGACCTTGGGCCAATGTTGACCTTTTGATCCATGTTGACCTCAAAAACAAATTGCATGGTTGAATTTATTGACATGAAATATAAATCCTCTTCAAATTTCAAGTCAATCGGATGAAAATTGACAATTTTATAAATCCAGCCTATGTTGACCTTTTGGCCGATGTGGACCTCAAAAATAATTGGTGGTTGAATTCAGTGACCTGAAATGAAAATCCTCTTCAAATTTCAAGTCAATCGGATGAAAATTGATGATTTTAGAAATCCCACCATTTTTGTTGACCTTGCGCCTATGTTGACCTTTTGGTCCATGTTGAACTCAAAAATAATTGGTGGTTGAATTCAGTGACCTGAAATATAAATCCTCTTCAAATTTCAAATCTAACGGATGAAAATAGAAGATTTTAGAAATTCCACCTATGTTGTAGACCAAAAATCTTCTCTGAAATGGCTGAAAAGATCGAGGCGAAACTTTACAAATATGACCGCCTGTCCATGAGGAACAAAAGAGTCACAAATATGACATCATAGGTCACATGGTTTGGCAGCAAATTGGATCTACCTGCAAACCTATAAAAATACACCACTCAAAAGAAGTCCTGGCAAGGGTTTGCAATCTCTGATTGCTCTTTCTCTTGTTCAAAAATGTATTGGGCCTGATATGTTCTCATGGATCAGGCATGACGTGGCGGAGGTATACGCTGCAGCGAGTGCCCTTTTAGTTTGTTTTGCAATTATGCAAAGATTGGTATTCCCATCAGCAAAGTGACTGGTCTTAAGGCCCTGTCACACCTTGACAATTTAGCCAACGTATGCCTGACGTATGCAAAATTGGGCTAAAACGCCGGCACACGTAGAATACATTATGGGTAAGTTTTGTATACGTTAAGAGCATGCTGAAAAAACACTGCCATACGTCGTAGTACGCTGGCTTTCATCGTTGTACTTTGCGGTTGTCCTCAAACTTTAGCATGCTTCAAATTTTACGACATATGTCAGCGTATGACTCACACGTTCCGCTACGCTGGCCATAAGTTGTAGGCACGTTATGCGATCGTTGACACACGTCGACACACGTTACTTGTAAGTTACTCATAAGTCGAAACACGTCGAGGTAATGATTAGGTTACCCAAAACTTATTTATAACCAATGAGTAACGTGTTGTAGGCACGTTACACGATCGTTGACACACGTCGAGGCACGTTATGCGATCGTTGACACACGTCGAGGCACGTTACTTGTCAGTTACTCATAAGTCGAAACACGTCGAGGTAATGCGTAGCGTACCCAAAACTTATTTCTGACCTATGAGTAACGTGCTTTGAACCTATGTGTAACATACCTCCAATGCATATTGATGTATGTAGATGTATTTGATTGACGTCTTCTGGACGACCACAGAACTTACTGAACGTGTTTCTAATTTACAGCTACCGTATAATGGCGTATTGGCAGCGTTTAAAAAAAAAAAAACAGCAATAACTTCCGATATTTCGTCACGTGCCGTTACGTCACATCCGATTTCCTCTTCAGGTTGCTCATGTCTTATTCTTAGTTCCTCCTCTGTGAATATTTTCTGTTTGAGGATATTGTCACGTCGATGTAGAAACTTAAATGAAAATGTCCGAATATATTTTAAAATTCGTGAGAGACTTATAAAATAATAATAATAATAATAATAATAATAATAATAAAAACAACAACAACAACAACAACAACAACTTCAGATATTTCGTCACGTGCCTTCACGGAGCCAAGGAGAAAAAAAGAAAATGTGCCTTGACGGAGAAAATAAGTTTCGGTTTGCTAAACATTACCTCGACGTGTTTCGACTTATGAGTAACTTACAAGGAACTTGTGTCGACGTGCGTCAACGATCGCATATCGTGCCTACAACTTATTCCCAGTGTCGCGGAACGTGTAAGCCATACGGCGAGTACGTCGTAAAGTTTTCAGCATGCTTGAAATTTCACGACGTACGAGACGTACCACGAAATATGACGGCATACTTTATCGTTTTTCAGCGTGCTCCTAACGTATACACAACTTACCCATAACGTATTCGACGTGTGCCAGCTAGGTTCGGCAATTTTTTATAGCTCGGCATACGCTGACTAAATCGTCAAGGTGTGACTGCGTGGTTGACACTTTCAATTTTCAGGCGGTTATGATTTAAATTGGCATGCGGCAGGTTTTTAACAGGCTACACCACGAGTTCGTCGGCGATACGTGCAGCGCACTATGCCTAAGTTAAACTATCGTTGGGCATAGGTTGTGAACGCCGTCAACAGGATAAGCATTCGTTGGTATAAGTTATCTATCTATAAGACAACGAAACGTTCTGTGCCCATTACTAATATGTTTTGCATACGACCAACACGTTATGAATACGACCAAAACTTAAAAAAAAAACATCAAAATTTCAGCGTACGCCAACGTTTTACATACATTTTTATACGTTGCCATTGCTGGCAACGTATAAAAGTTTTCCTCCATATTCTCATCATAAAGATTTGTTGAAAATTCGATGACAAAAGCTCAAATGGTTAAAAAAAAGCTATGGCCTGGACAAACAGAGAGACACACACACAGTTAGTGGATACTTTGAGACCTGGTAGGCCTCCACCTTTTGAAACCCACCCGTGTACGTGCGCACGCACACACACACACACACACACACACACACACGCATTGACATTTATTTGAAGGGCACAAACTCTCTGCTATACACACACACACACACACACACACACACACACACACACACACACACACACACACACACACACACACACACACACACACACACACACACACACACACACACACACACACAACAAGGCAATGCATTTTTAAAGTTCAGGGTGAATGAAAGAAGGCACGGAAAGTTGCAGAGCACACTCGGACTGCCCAGAAATCGCAGCGAAGGATCCCTGGCAGAGCTCAGGCACTGATGAGCATCCTGGACAAAAGAGCATGAATGTCAATATAGGAAGCACTGATATCCTTTCCCATTCTGCCCCTATCCTCACCATCTCCTCTTTGCTCCCACGTGATACAGTGCAGCCACTGAGATGGTGCCTTCTCGCCATCAGCCCCACCAGGTGGTGCCTGCTCCAGGTGATGGCGTTCACATCAGCAGTGAAACTGCAGCTTGGGCCCTCTTCTTTGCCATGGGGAGGGGTGGTGTGATGTAACGTGTGTTGGTGACAACCTTATATAAATGACCCTCTCGAGGGTCCCCTCTCCTTTCCCCATCAGTTCAGACAGGAAAACCAAAACACGTGATATCATTCCCCGAGATACTTCTAACGCGAACAACAACACCATCCCATGGTCTACAATAACAGGACAACTTAACCGAAACACAAAGTCTTTGATACAGTTCCAATGATCTATCCTTCGCAAGCACACGGTCTATGCGAAGGCCTTACAATTTAATAACTACTTTGTACCCCATACTTGTAACAATATTATTTCTAAAGACAAGCGGATATACAGTGCCTTCAGAAAGTATTCACACCGCTCGACTTCAGTCACATTTTGTTGTGTTACAGCCTGAATTTAAAATGGATTAAGTTTAAAAAAAAATTGTCACTGATATACACAAAATATCCCATAACGCCAAGGTGAAAGCATGTTAAAAATTATGACAAATTAAATAAAAATGAAAAACTGAAATGTCGTGAAACAATAAGTATTCAGCCCACGGAGTCAATACTTTGTAGAAGAGCTTTTGGCAGTGATTACAGCTTCGAGTCTTCTTGGGTATGTCTGCATCAGCTTTGCACATCTGGATTTGGGGATTTTCTCACATTCTTCCTTGTAGATTTGCTCACGCTTTGTCAAGTTGGATGGATAGCGTCGGTGAACAGCAATCTTCAAGTCTTTCCATAGATTCTAAATGTGATTCAAGTCTGGGTTTTGGCTGGACCACTCAAGGACTTTCACGTTCATATTCTGAAGCCATTCTAATGTTGCTTTGGCTGTATGCTTGGGGTCATTGTCCTGTTGGAATGTAAATTTTCACCACAGTCTCAGGTCTTTTGCACTCTGAAGCAGATTCTCCTCAAGGATTTGCCAGCATTTGGCTCCATTTGCTGTTCCTTCTTAGATACTTTTAAATCTTTCTGTCCCTGCCACTGAAAAGCATCCCCATAGCATTATGCTGCCACCACCATGCTTCATGATAGGTATGTTGTTCGATGGGTGGTGAGCTGTGCTTGGTGTTTGCCAGACATGGCATGCTTTGCATTCAGGCCAAAAAGTTAAATTTTCGTCTCATCAGACCACATAACATAATCTTTTACTTTATGCTCTCAGTCTTTCATTTGCCTTTTTGCAAACACCAGGCGTGCTGTCATGTACCGTTTTCTCAGAAGTGGCTTCCATCTTGCCACTCTCCCATAAAGCCTAGATTTATGAAGTGCTGCAGAGACTGTTGTCCTTCTAGCAGGTTCTACCATCTCAGCCAAGGAACTCTGTAGTTCTGTCAGTGGTCATTGGGTTCTTGGTCATATCCTTGACCAAGGTCCTTCTTGCCAAGTTGCTCAGTTTGGTCAGATGGCCAGCTCAAGGAACAGTCTGAGTAGTTCCATATTCTTTTCATTCCCTAATGATGTAGCTCTTGGGAACGTTCAACATCTACAAATTGTTTTATACCTTTTCCCAGATCTATGCCTCCTCCCAATTCTATCTGTCTAGCCACTCTCCCATAAAGCCTAGATTTGTTCGACGGACATTCTTTGGACTTCATGGAAGAGTTTCTGCTCCGACATGCACTGTCAATTGTGGGTCCTTGTATAGAATGGTGTGTTTCTTTCAAAATGATGTCCAATCAATTGAATTGGCCACAGATGGACTCCAATGAAGTTGTGGACACATCTCCACGATGATCAAAGGAAATTGGATGTACCTGAGCTCAATTTGGAGTGTCATCGCAAAGGGTTTGAATACTTATTGCTACAAGCCATTTCAACTTTTCATTTTTATTTAATTTGTAAAAATTTCTAAAAACATGTTTTTACTTTGTAATTATTGGGTGTTTTGTGTATATCGGTGACAAAAAATTTAAATTTAATCCATTTTAAATTCAGGCTGGAACACAACAAAATGTGAAAAAAGTCGAAGGGTGTGAATACTTTTTTAAGGCACTGTACATATTCATGTATTTAATATTCAGTATTTGAAGTTTTTTTGAACAATATTTACGAGGTAAGTTCAGTAAAAATGATCAGAATATGATACAATAGTCCTCACCGCACCAACTTTTGTTTCTTTTTCAATTTTATGTCCCTTGACTGCAATGCTCCATTCCTCCTTTAAAGAGTCCACAGCTGAAGAATGGAAATTTTCAGATTTCTCCTTCAGCCAGGTCTCAGTTGTCTCAGCCACGGCTGTAAGATGATGATAATGACGTCTCAGTTGCTTCACTAAGTTCCTCATCGTTGGAGAATCGGCCGTCACGCAGTTGAGACTTCACGCACCCAAACACGATGGTAGTCTGCACAACATGAGCCTTGTGTACAAGTTGGTTGTCATGATGGAGAAGCACATCTTTGGAAGATATCCTTCATTGGTTGTCTTTGAGCCGTGTGTACAGGCTGGTTGTCATGATGGAGAAGCACATCTTTGGAAGACATCCTTCATTGGTTGTCCTTCAGCCTTGTATACAGACTGGTTGTCATGATGGAGAAGCACATCTTTGGAAGATATCCTTCATTGGTTGTCTTTCAGCCGTGTGTACAGGCTGGTTGTCATGATGGAGAAGCACATCGTTGGAAGACATCCTTCATTGGTTGTCCTTCAGCCTTGTATACAGGCTGGTTGTCATGATGGAGAAGCACATCTTTGGAAGACATCCTTCATTGGTTGTCCTTCAGCCTTGTATACAGGCTGGTTGTCATGATGGAGAAGCACATCTTTGGAAGAGATCCTTCATTGGTTGTCCTTCAGCCTTGTGTACAGGCTGATTGTCATGATGGAGAAGCACATCTTTGGAAGACATCCTTCATTGGTTGTCCTTCGGTTTTGTATACAGGCTGGTTGTCATGATGGAGAAGCACATCTTTGGAAGAAATCCTTCATTGGTTGTCCTTCAGCCTTGTGTACAGGCTGGTTGTCATGATGGAGAAGCACATCTTTGGAAGACATCCTTCATTGGTTGTCCTTCGGTTTTGTATACAGGTTGGTTGTCATGATGAAGAATCACATCTTTGGAAGACATCCTTCGTTGGTTGTCCTTGATGGCTTTCTGCAATTTTTCCATTAGTTTGGCAGAATATTCTCCCATAATTGAGTCATGTAGTCATTCAGCAGAATCCATTTGCATCACAAAAATGAAAGTCCCAATTTTGCCAGCTGAAGGTGTTGATCCATCCATTGGGACCATACTCTGTGCAGAGCGTTGGTGCTGCCTTAGCAGTCTCCTTGGCTATTGGGCACAATCCTGGACGGGTCGCCACTCCGACACAGATGTTTCCATTGCATCGATTATAATTTGGTTTAAGGATCTTAGTGGTGAAAACACACCCCATCATCATTTAGCATATGAGTAGCAATGAAATCGGCTGGATGGATCTGCACCTGAGAGTTGAATAAGCTGACGAAATGATGTCAGTTTTTGTCATTCATGAGCGTTGAGGTTTCTGGAGACCTATCTTGAGCAACATTGAATACCCTCACGTGTTTGTGAATGATGGTGAAAATGCCACCTTGAGAAATTCGAAGATCTGCGGATATTTTGACAACTTTAACAAGGTTAATACCTTGACTTAATTGGGAAATGTGGGACGGTAGCATTTGCTGGCCGTCCTGACCTGAGGTCATCTTCTAAGCGGTCACATCAATATTTAAAGTGAGATGTAAAATTGTTTTTGATGTGGCAAACTTCTGGATTACATTCTGAAATGCCAAACAATGTCAGATTCGTGAAAGCAAAAGCATCTAACAAGCATGAAGTTTATAATGAGCAAAAGCAAGGGCTTTATTGTGCCAACGAACACCCTGTTCCTAGAACTTTGTGACCACCCTTCATATTCCCAGAAAATGAGAACATCCGATATTTAAAACAACCCGGAAAAATCAATGTAATCCAAACAGTAGACAATTTCCTTGAAAATTGCATTTTATACATGAGACATAGATTCATATTTGATGTTCATTCCAGAATTTAAGCGACGCAAAGGTAATAAATAAATTATTTTTGAAAAATATTATATCTCTCAAGATTCGCAGTTGCTTACGTTCACAAATATTGAATGACAGATTAAATTACACTTTTTTGGAGTGAGTGTGTGTGTCCATGCACGCATGCTTCAAGTCAGAGAATTTGTGTAATTTTCCATGTTTACTTGACCCGTTTTCCCTTCTCAAACCACTGCCTCAGGGTAGCGAAGGTTTGGATGTGACATGTCTTGCCTGTTGATCCGAATTCCTGTGGCAACGGCCACAGTGACACTTTGATCCCGATCTCTGCAACAGTAAAGGAGTTTACTCACGAGACACACACACACACACACACACACACACACACACACACACACACACACACACACACACACACACACACACACACACACACAGACATATACCCTACATCAGATTATGGCAGAAGAGATCGATTATTTATTCAAAGAAGTATATAAAATGGCATCTGGCAACCAAGAAGTCTCACAAAGTAGGCAACTACTCCACCAATTACTGGACAATAACAAATTTGCTACCGAGTTAAATGTATGTGTCTTAGACTAAATCGAGAATGCTGACTATGAATCTGAAATCAGAATTAACCCCACAGGTAAGGCTTTTTAGGTGCAGAACAAAAAAAATGGAACTCCCATGTCATGTATTTTGAGTGTTCTTTTTAATACTCTGTATACTTCGATACTATATGAGCCTGGTGTGGCTCAGTGGTTAAGGCGGTGGCTTGGGATCCTTGGGGTCCTGAGTTCGAGCCCCGCTGGCTGCTGAGTTAGCATCAGGGGGGTTGACTCAGCCTGTCATCCTTCCGAAGGTCGGCGAAATGAGCACCGGTATACTGGTAATTATCCCTGCTTGACGAAGGCGACGAAAGGGTTGGCATCAGGAAGGGCATCCGGCCATACAAACATTGCCGCAAGAAAGGGTACCATGATTGGAGCCCGCAAAAAGCTGACCCCTGCTCAGAGATAAAGGCTTTCAATTGGTGTGATGATGTATACTTCAATACTACAATAATATTATATTTGAATATTATAACATTTCATATCGATATGAATAGATGAACGTATCGGAACAGTACAGACTGTTTTTGCGACGTACGTGGCAAGTATACGCCTCGTCACCAACGGAAAAAACGTTATCAATCATCTCAAGGTCGTATACAAGCACTACTTCGGTTGCAAGGTGAGCGACCAACAACAAGACATGGACATCACACATACACTACATGGTCAAAAGTATGCAGGCACCCCTTCTAATTAGTGGAATCAGCAATTTCAGCCACACCCATTGCTGACACGTGTAGAAAATCAAGCACACAGCCATGCAATCTCCATAGACCAACATTGGCAGTAGAATGGGCCGTACGAAAGAGCTCAGTGACTTTCAACGTGGCATCGTCACAAGATGCTACCTTTCCAACAAGTCAGTTCATCATTTTTTTTGTCCCGCTAGAGCTGTCCTGGTCAACTAACTGTAAGTGCTGTTATTGTGAAGTGGAAACGTCTATGAGCAACAACAGCTCAGCCAGGAAGTGGTAGGCCATACAAGCTCACACAACGGGACCGCCGAGTGCTGAAGCGCGTAGTGTGGAAAAATCGTCTGTCGTCAGTTGGAACACTCACTATCGAGTTCCAAACTGACTCTGGAAGTAACGTCAGCATAAACACTGTTCATTGAGAGCTTCATGAAATGGGTTTCCATGGCTGAGCAGCCGCACACAAGTCAAAGATCACCAGGCACAATTCCAAGCATCGGCTAGAGTGGTGTAAAGCTCACCGCCATTGGACTCTGGAGCAGTGGAAACACGTTCTCTGGAGTGAGGAATCGTGCTTCACCATCTGCAATCTGCCAGAGGAATCTGGGTTTGGTGGATGCCAGGAGAACGCTACCTGCCTGAATGCATCGTGCCAACTGTAAAGTTTGGTGGAGGAGGGATAACAGTTTGGGGCTGTTTTTTATGGGTCGGGCTTGGCCCCTTAGTTCAGGTGAAGGGAAATCTTAACGCGATGGCATAAAATGATATTGTAGACAATTCTGTGCTTACAACTTTGTGGCAACAGTTTTGGGAAGGCCCTTTCCTGTTTCAGCATGACAATGCCCCCATGCACAAAGCAAGGCCCATCCAGAAATGGTTTGTCAAGATCGGTGTGGAAGAACTTGACCGGCCTGCACTGAGACCTGACCTCAACCCCATCGAACACCTTTGGGATGAATTGGAATGCAGACTGCTAGCCAAATCTAACTGCCCAACATCAGTGCCCGACCTCACTAATACTCTTGTGACTGAATGGAAGCATAATCCCCGCAGCAATGCTCCAACACCTAGTGGAAAGCCTTCCCAGAAGAGTGGAAGCTGTTATAGCAGCAAAGGGGGGACCAACCCCATATTAATGTCCATGATTTTGGAATAATATGTTGGATGAGCAGGTGTCCACATACTTTTGGCCATATAGTGTCGGTTACATTGTTTGTACCGACAGACTGACACAATGGTTTAATGAGAAACGAATGTCGATGCTATTCACCATCCAAATGGTGTGGTGGGAGCCGAAGAATCATCTGAATGACGGTTACTTCTGCATGGTTAAAGTGGCCGTTTTCACAAAGAATGAGAAAAACAAGATAACATCCAGATTGTGAGTCAGCACTAAAACCTGTGCCACATGACAAGGACAATCTTGTACCTGTTCCACCAGCTGTTGCTGACATTAAAAATGATGATGGTAGTGATGATACTGATGACACTGGGCTTTACGAACCAGCAGAGTTGAAGTCAGTGAAATAACCTCACTTGATTAACCCTGGAAGAGTTAAATGACCTTCTCAGGAACCTTGAGCTGTTTCAGCAAAAGGCGGAATTGTTGGGTTCATGTTTGCCAGAGTGGAACTTGTTGGCAGAAGGCACAAAATCTCTCATTTTCATGAACGCCATGCCAGCTTGGCAACGTTCTATCAGATGGAGAATAGTGTGTGCTTCTGCACTGATGTGAACATCCTCATGAAGGAACTAGGCTATGAACACCATTCTGATGAATAGTGGTTGTTCATTGACTACAGCAAGCGCAGCCAGATAGTGGTGGTTCTCCACAATCGCAATGAAAAGCCATCCGTGCCCATGGCACTTGCTGTTGGCATGAAAGTGATGTACGAGTCCATGGAAGTTCTACTGTAGCTAACAAAATACGCTGATCACAAATGGAACATATGTGGTGACGTAAAAGTGACAGGCATATTGCTTGGTCTGCAACTTGGGTATGTCAAACACATGTGCTTGTTATCCTTGTGGAATAGCTGAAATGATACAAATCACTACTAGATCAAACAATGGCCAGCAAGAACGGACCATACTCCAGGAAAATTCAATGTGCAACTAAATACATCCACAAAGAATATTTATTCTGCAACTGCATATATGAAACTGGGCCTAATGAAGTACTTTGTAAAGGTAATCATTGTGGAAGGTCTAATGAAGTAGCGGAAAGAAAAATTTGGAGCGATTTTAACTGATGCCAAATTGAAGGCTGGAATATTTATTGGACCATAAATTTGGGACTTATTGTCCGATCCAGTCTTCCAGTCAAAGCAGAACCCACTGGAGCTAATAGCTGCATGGGAAACTTTCAAACTGGAAGTCCACAATTTCCTGGGGACACCACAGAGCAAGATATCGAGGTTCCACCAAGATATCGGCACAATGGAGACGCACCATCAGGGGCGTTTAAACCCTAATATGATGGGGGGACTACTGCTGTTATTTATGCAGAGACAAACCACTGCTAGGCACAAGTGTAAAAGCAAGTGCTTAAAACATTTCTAAACAGTTAATGTATACTTTATAGTTTATACAATGTGTTTATGTTGTTCAATATGCTTCAAAACGTCTAAAAGAAGCTGAAAATACTTGGAAAAGAAGCTGAGAAAAAGGGCTGTGCCTCTGCACAATGAAAGTCTTGGTGAACTTTCTCAGCTCGTCAAATGGACAGCTGCCTGGACTGCAAGCCCCCGAACATGTGGGCCGGTGCAATCCCCGAGTGGGCGGGTATGTGCTACACAAACGCACGATGGATTGCTACCACTGAATGGACTGTATATCTGGTTTAGGTGCTTCTGAACACCGATGGGAATTACATATCTGGGACTTGTCCATGTACAGGGTAAGTATAAATGATGATATTTACTAATAATCATGTTGGGAGGTGAGAACTACAGGAGTGCTGTGATTAAAAAAAAAAAAATCTTTGATTCTGGGGCCACATGATAAATGAAATGAGATTTTTGCATCTTTTGCTAAAAGAAGAAGTGTGTGTGTGTGTGTGTGTGTGTGTGTGTGTGTGTGTGTGTGTGTGTGTGTGTGTGTGTGTGTGTGTGTGTGTTTTCTCACTATGGCCGCTTGCTTGAATTAACAAGAAATTACAAGAAATCAACACCTCTCACTCTCATCCATGGATATTCCTTGCACTACTATATCCTTGTGAGTCCAATTTGCATTCAGGAACACAACAATTATGGTTAAACATTTTAAAATTGTCACTTTTATCTAAATGCTGAAAATGATGTTTTAAAAGATTATTTCAATTTCAGATTTTGCACCAGCAACGGCAGGTTGAAAGTGCCTGGCGCACAGAACCGAGTCGCTTGGAAACGCACGCAACAAATACGCAAAGGGCCTCGTTTAGCATTCGTATGTTATTTGGAAAGTCCTGTAATTCAATGGCGATCGGCATATTGCATTCACAACTTGCCCATACAATCTGAAATCCCTGGAAGAAAAACCATGGAGATTTCTGCGAAGCGCAAAAATATAGTGGGAATTTCAATTCACAACAACCATGCGACCTACATCTCCTTTGTCATATTCCAGGTGCTTTCATTTCATATCCCTTTTACTCAAGAGTTTCGAGTGGAAGGTGCATTGTTTGTGCTGTCCATAAATTTATCAGATTTCATTATCAAATTGGAAATGTCAACATCCACTTCCTTGCTTAAGCCCATCTGACTCTCCAGAAGAAAGTTTAATTGGATGCCGCTCTGTTATTAGGAAGAAAAGCTTTCCTATACAAAATGTCGTTAGCCTTTGAGCAACAAAAGCTTTCATTCATTTGCTCAGCCACATCAGCACAAACAGCTCGAGGCTAGGTTGGATTGGAAGATTGCCAGGATTTTTTTTGCAAACTTTTATACTAGGATTGTTGGATGTTGAAGTGCTCGACGATTTTATTGTCTAACATGTAAAAATGATAATTCAATGCTGAAGTCTCGTGTAATCGTATTGCTTGCACTGAGACCGTTAGGTATGAAGGAAGTCCCGTCATGTCGCTGGTCTGGAGAAAGCCAGCATTGTGGACATCAGGGTGAAGTGTGCTATGGAACAGGTGTATATGAATACTTCCTAATAAGGAGAACATCAAACATGTTGATATACCTCGTATAGTGTCTTTACAATTTGGTGATGCTTGTTTTTCATGTCGATGTGTGTTTAAATGACACGGTGAGTCCAAAATTGCTGTGAATTGGAAAGTGATCTTGAGCACTTTCACATTCTTGATCACCATCTGCCGTCACTCAAGCAAGCATTCAACGTGTTGTTGTGGAGAATAGCCAAATTACTACAGGTAAAAGTGCAGTCGAGTTGGACTTCAGTGTTTGAAGTATGGAACCAATCATTCATTTTCACTTCTTTACTCAATAAGGTTCGTGTAAGGCTTTCGACTAAGGCGAGCTGCATGTCGACCTTTGTAAAATCATTTTGGACATATAGTGGGGCAACTTAGCTAAATATAGCATAGCAATTGTGCATTTTGTGAGGAAAGCACCAAATTTGGCACACTAGTAGCCTATCATATTTTGAACAGATTTGGATATTGGGCCATCTCAAATTCAGCTGCTGATGGCTGTGGCAGCCATTTTCCACTGCCATCAAAAAATTTGAGATGGCCCAATATCCAAATCTGTTCATAATATGATAGGCTACTAGTGTGCCAAATTTGGTGCTTTTCTCACAAAATGCACAATTGCTATGCTAAGTTGCCCTACTAATACAATATGATCTGCCTGTCTTCTTCTTGTGTTTGGCAGCTTGGCTGCCGGGTAGCTATCATTTTGTTGGGGCACGACAATGCCGCTGACGCTATGGCCCAATACCAATATACTGGTATTGATTTCACTGACCACAGGAGGATGGCAGGCTGAGTCAACCACACCAGGTGTTAATTCAGCAGCCAATGGGGTTCGATCTTGGGACCCGAAATCCCAAGCTAGCCACCCTAACCACTAAGCTGATCTGCCTGTGATGGGATATGATGAATCCCACTAAAATGGGTTAAGAAATTACAATTCTGCCAAAGGTGAATTCCAAGCCAATAAACAGGATGGTAAATTCGGACAATCTGTCTGAGTTAACACCACTTGCTTGAACGTAGACGATCGAAGGAGCATTGACGAAATGGGGTTACAGAAAGGAAAGCTCTTTCACTCTGGACCATGCAGACAAAAGGACATTTTTGGTCAATCGCTTCACTTGCACAAAGTGCCCACAAGATGCAAACAAGTGTGAAACTTCCACATTGCACCTGATTAAATTATCTTACACCTTGAATATTTAAAATGTCCTTTGATTATTTTCATCAGACTTAAGTGGTGTCATGGTTCGAGCGTCTGCTCTGAGTCTGAGAGGTCTGCGGTTCAAACCCTGGCCGAGTCATACCAAACGCTTGACAAATGAGTCGTGCTACTTCATTGCTTGACAATCATCATTTAGGACAGAACATGGACAATCCCCATTGGTTGGCATCAATGGGGAGGAGGAAATTCCTCCTGAAGAAATACCCAACTGAGTGCGCTGTACACTTTTGCATACAGTGCCAATAGAAAGTCCACATCCCCTTTCAAAATCTTCACCTTGTGTTGCCTTATAGCCTGGAATTAAATTGCATTCACATCAAAACCCACAACTTCCAAGTGAAAAACAAATTCTACAAATTAAAAAAAAATACAAAAACACACACACACACGGCAGTGGCCAGGTCCTTTTGGGTGTACATGGGGAGTGAGATGCCCTCACCCTCCACGAGTCTGGGATAGATGGAGCTCGTTAGTCTTGTCAGGCAGTTCATCTCGGAGAAGGAAAACTGATTTCAAACCTACGACCCGAGGACCTCGCTGTCACCGTCCCAGTTTGCTAGGCCATGGCAGATGAACCCGGGTTCAAAGGGTGGGGCCAGTACTGCACACAATGAACTCCACCTTAAAACGACACTGCGCAGGCTCAAAGGAAACATCCACGTCCGAGCCCCCCCTCCCCTTCAAAGTCCTGTAGTGATGGGAAAGGGGCGAAAATGGCAGGTGGATGATGACACTGGAAGCCGTAGTCCCAATCCTGCATGCAGGCGGTTCAGGATATTGATTGCCTGATGTTGACCTGGAGACGACGTCATTACTCAGTTCACCCTAAACGACCAAGCAGCCCTTTTCAGGGACAGTACTGCTTGCTCCACATGGAGAGGGGCCTCGAAAAGGTGGCCTAACCAAAGCTCGTCTCCTTTTCATCCCAGTTGGCTAGCAGCGGTCAACGGGCATCGACTAAATGCGGTCGAGCAACTTCAAAGACAGAAAGGTACACACCCACCTCTAAGGGTGCAAAAGGACTGAAAATAGCATGTTGGAACATCAGGACCATGCTTGATGCAGATGACAGTCACCGTCCGTTACGTCGCTCTGCTCTAATTGCACAGGAGCCGTCGCGACTCGATATCGACATCGCAGCTCTTAGCGAAGTCCGCTTCCCAGAGGTAGGCAGCCTCCTTGAACACGGCGCCGGATACCTCCTCTATTGGTCAGGCAAACCAGCCACAGAGAGACGCCTTTCAGGCGTTGGCTTCATGGTCAGAAACTCCATCGCTTCCAAGCTTGAAAACCTGCCAACGGGTCATTCTGACAGCATCATCTCCATGCGCCTCCCTCTGAGAAACCAGTACGTCACGCTGGTCAGTGTGTACTCTCCCCTCTCCAAGCAGAGCCTGCAGAAAAGGACAAGTTTTACTCTGATCTCCGTAGCCTCCTTCAAAGCACCCCTGCAGACGACAAAGTAATAATCCTTGGTGACTTCAATGCCAGGGTGGGCAAAGATTCTGAAGCTTGGAAAGGAGCCCTTGGGAAACATGGTGTTGGTAATTGCAATGACAACGGGCGCTTGCTGTTGGAGTTCTGTGCAGAGCAGCAACTCACCATCACAAACACCATCTTCCAGCAAAAAGACAGCCTGAAGACAACACGGATGCATCCCTGGTCCAAACATTAGCACCTCATCGACTATGTCGTAGTGCGCCAGCGAGACTTCAAGGACGTCTTGCACACCAGAGTGATGCCCAGCGCAGAATGTCACACTGATCATCGCCTTGTGCGCTGCAAACTCTGACTTCACCTTAAACCCAAACCAAAGAAAGGAGGCCCCCCGAGAAGGAAGCTCCAGGTTGGCAGACTTCAGTCAGCTGTAGTGAAATCTGACTTCCAAGCAGGCTTAGAGTCAAGGCTTGTTGGCTCAAGCTGCCCCACAGACCCCTCCCCTGAAACGCTTTGGGAACACCTGAAGATTGCCATTCTGCAGACTTCTGAAGAAATCCTCGGGTTTGTTACAAAGAAGAACAAAGACTTGTTTGATAAAAACAACCAGGAGATCCAGGAATTGCTGGTGAAAAAGAGATCTGCTCACCAGGCCCACCTAGCTCAGCCATTTGTCCTGAGAAGAAAGCTGCCTTCCACCTTGTATGCAGTAACCTCCAGCGGAAGCTTCGAGAGATCCAGAACGAGTGGTGGACCAATCTCGCAGAAAGAACTCAGATTTGCGCGGACACTGGTGACTACAGAGGGTTCTACGAAGCCCTAAAGGCAGTGCACGGCCCTACACACCAAGAAATGTGTCCCCTGTGCAACACAGACAGCCTGGCGCTTCTCACTGACAAGGCATCCATCCTGAACCACTAGTCAGAACACTTTCAAGCTCTCTTCAGTGCTAACCGCACTGTTCAAGATGCAGCAATTCTCCGCATCTCCCAACAGCCAGTGAAAACGGAACTGGATGAGCTACCAACTCTCGACGAGATCACCAAACTAATTGAACAGCTGAAGAGCGGCAAGGCAGCGGGAGTTGATGGCATTCCACCGGAGATCTGGAAGCATGGGGGCCTAATGCTACATATCAAACTCCATGAGCTCTTCATCTGCTGTTGGGAGCAGGACAAGCTGCCACAGTATCTCCGTGATGCAGTCATCATCACCCTGTACAAAAATAAAGGGGAGAAGTCGGACTGCTCCAACTATCGGGGAATCACGCTGTTGTCTATCGCAGGCAAGATCCTTGCCAGACTCCTGCTCAACGGACCGATACCAGCTATTGCTGAAGATTATCTCCCAGAGAGCCAGTGTGGTTTCAGAACCAACAGGAGCACTACAGATATGGTGTTTGTCCTCAGACAGCTCCAGGAGAAATGCAAAGAGCAGAACAAGGGACTGTGTGTAACGTTTGTTGACCTGACCAAGGCATTTGACATGTTGAGCAGAAGCGGACTGTGGCTAATCATGGAAAGACTTGGCTGTCCCCCAAAGTTCCTCAACATGGTTATCCAGCTCCATGAAGACCAGCGTGATCAGGTCAGATACAGAAACGACCTCTAAGAGCCTTTCCTTATCATCAACGGTGTCAAGCAGAGCTGTGTCCTTGCACCGACCCCTTTCTCCATCTTCTTCAGCACGATGCTCCAGCAGGCCACAGAAGATCTTGATGATGAAGATGGCGTTTACATCCGATATCGCACTGATGGCAGCTTGTTCAACCTGAGGCGACTTCAGGCCCCCACAAAGACCATGGAGCAACTGATCCGAGAGCTTTTGTTTGCCGATGATGCTGCCCTTGTTGCTCACACTGAGACAGCCCTGCAGCATTTAACATCCTGCTTCGCAGAGGCTGTGCAGCTCTTCGGACTTGAAGTCAGCCTGAAGAAGACAGAAGTCTTGCACCAACCCTCACTCCAGGAAGAGTAACACCCTCCTCACATCTCCATTGGCCAGTCGGTGCTGAAGACAGTCCACCAGTTCTGCTGCTTGGGGTGCACCATATCTTCAGATGCCAAGATCGACAAGGAAATCGACAACAGACTGGCAAAAGCAAGCAGTGCATTTGGAAGACTCTACAAGCAAGTGTGGAATAATCAGCATCTGAAGAAGGGCACACAGATCAGCGTGTACTATGCAGCCATACTGACCACACTCCTGTGCAGTGCCGAGTCATGGGTGACCTACCGTCGCCACCTACGACTCCTCGAGCGTTTCCACCAGCGCTGTCTTCGCTCCATCCTCAACATTCACTGGAGTGACTTCGTCACCAAAATTGAAGTCCTTGAATGAGTGGAGGTCAACAGCATAGAGGTCATGTTGCTGAAGACTCAGCTATGCTGGGCAGGGCACGTTTCCAGAATGGAGGATCACCGCCTGTCCAAGATTGTGCTGTATGAAGAGCTGTCCTCTGGCCACCGTGACGTGGGCACTCCAAAGAAACGCTACAAAGACTCCCTGAAGAAGTCCCTCCACGTCTGCCAAATTAACCACCGCCAGTGGTCAACCCTCACTGCCGATCGAGATGAATGGAGACGCTCAGTCTGCCAGGCAGTCTCCTCCTCGGAGTGCTGCCGCAGAGCCAGCCTTGAAGACAAAAGAAGAAGGAGAAAGAACCGGGATGCCTTGGCAACCATTCCAGACAAAACCTTAGTCTGCAGCCGCTGTGGTCGGATTTGCCTGTCCCGTATCGGAATCACCAGCGAGCCTGCAGCCGACGTGGAAAAGAGAGAGAGGGAGAGGGAGAGGGAGAGGGAGAGGGAGAGGGAGAGGGAGAGGGAGAGGGAGAGGGAGAGAGAGAGATAAAAGCTCTTTCTAACCACTGACTGTGTGACAACGGTGAATTCATTCGATTTTTATTGAAGATCCTGATCCGGGTCCTGTATTTTTTTAAGCGATTCTTCATCATTGAGAGATGGGGCCAAAAACGATGCACAGCACGACATCTCAAAAACTAATGGAGCCCTTTTATAATTTCCATCCAGTTCTTGAGATAATTACTTTATTAGCTCAATATGTAATCCATGTTTGTATGCCATCATGTATCGTGAGACTATATCATCGATGTTGTTGTTCATCTGTCGGCTGCTCCCGTGAGGGGTCGCCACAGCGGATCATCCGTTATGATCCGCATACTGATTTGGCATAGGTTTTACGCCGGATGCCCTTCCTGACGCAACCCTGGTCGCCTCTTAAGACACATGGATAAGGATTGGGTTTCGCCATGATTCAGGGCTGCCCTATACCCTCTCATAGAGCTCCCGTCCTCAAGCGATCCTCCAACCCAAGCCTCCAAGTAGCCGGATTACAGGCGCACGCCACTACGCCCGGTCGACTATATCATCGATGCTTCCTCATTATTTAATTCTAACCTCTTAATTTCATCATAAGCGTTATTTAATTTAACCTCTTAAGTTAATTTTAACCTCTTAATGTCATGAATGCCATCTTCCTTTGAAGAACGGAAAGAAAGGAGGAGGGGGTGACAAAGAATTGAAGTGGGGGCAGAGAGGGGACAATCCTTTTTGTCCTTTTAAAAACCCTTTTGACACTTTGGTTCCCTTTCGACTCCTTCCAACCCTTTTAGACCCCATTGGAACTCCAAGACCCTTTTGACCTTTAAGAACCCTTTGGAACCCGAAGATCCTTTAAAACCCTAAAACCCTTTAAGAGCCTCTTTTATCACCCAATGCAGCCCGACTACAACCTCCCTCCATCGGGGAGACGAGCGTCTGTCCCACTTGGGGACTTCTGTGTTTTCATTTTGATCTTGACTCGATCTTTACGCAACATGTTAACATTGTCTGCTGTGCTGGACAATGATAGGATGTAGAAAAAGACTTTGGAAATGTAATTTTAAACCCGCCTGTACATCCTGCACACTTTTCACGAGTGTGCATGGGTGTGTCGACATTGCGTACGACCCTCCACCATCAGCCCACCAGCTCTCCCTGCGCTTTCCCCGCCTATAAATGCAGGACCAGATTTGCCTTCTGCCACTGACTCGGTGGAATGCACAGACAAGGGCAGGAGTCGCTCCAGAACCGCACCTTTACCATCTGAACACGCTTGAAGAAAAGAACCGCAGGACAGGTAAATAACACCTTGCAGTTACATGCACGTGCTTAGATAGCTTCTTCACCTGAATAGCATGTCTATTTCACGTGTTGCTACTGGATATATGCTTGATGTTGGGTTAATGGTCCGGGTGGTGGGCTTGCGATTCTAAGATCCTGAGTTCAGATCCCTCTCGGCTGTTAAATTAATATAAGGTGGGGTTGACTCTGCCTGTCATCCTTCCGAGGTCGGCAAAATGAGTGTCAGCTTGCTGGTATTCTGTGACGGAGTAGCCACCCGTCCAGGATTGTGTCCAATGGCCAAGGAGACTGCTTTGGCAGCACCAACGCTCTCCACAGAGTATGGTCCCAATGGATGGATGCTGGATGTGATGCATATGTATGTTCTGGTGTAAATCTTCCTCACTCCATCAGGTCTGGCCAGCTGGTTCAGAGAAAATCTTGGTCCAAAAACGGTCCCTGGGTCACCCCCACAACAATATGGGAATTAGTGGTTCCATTACACAAGTGGTGGAGTTCGTGTGGTGCTTCATCTGCCATTCTATGATGGGTCTGAGCCGCATCCTGATTTTAATCAATAAATTCCAAGAGGCATTGAAAAGTTATCGAACGAAAGTCTCGCAGTTGTCCAATAGTGGGGCAACTTAGCTAAATATAGCATAACAATTGTGCATTTTGTGAGGAAAGCACCAAATTTGGCACACTAGTAGCCTATCATATTATGAACACATTTGGATATTGGGCCATCTCAAAATTTTGATGGTAGTGGAAAATGGCTGCCACAGCCATCAGCGGCTGAATTTGAGATGGCCCAATATCCAAATCTGTTCATAATATGTTAGCCTACGAGTGTGCCAAATTTGGTGCTTTCCTCACAAAATGCACAATTGTTATGCTAAGTTGCCCCACTACAAGACGTGCAAACCATTTTAATTTTATTTCTCAATCTCAACAATTCCCAAATTTAAAGGGGGTTTTTTTTCTACAGCAGTAATTCTGATTCTGATGTACCATACTCTGTGACAGTCGGTGCTGTTGAAGCTGTTTCTTGGCAAGGGTTATACTCGGTGGTTTGTCATTGGCTCCCAGCAGTAGTTGGGGCAGGAATTTGTAATTTGTTCAGGGTGCCGGCGAAAGCTCACCTCTTTATAGAAGAGCTAGGGATCTTCAACGTCCACCATCTCATGTTGTCAGACGGATCATCCGACTTAACGCCCTTCCGAGGGACGGCACGTACCTTGATGTATCACCCTGCCTGTGAAACACCTGGACGACAGTTTAAAGCTGGGTCGAGATTTGAACGCAGGCTGAAGAGCTTACAGGTGAGTGCGCACACTTCTCAGGTACCTTGCCAGCCCAATGGTGCCAAATCAATAGACGCTTGCAAAGTACACACAATGCTGAAATGAAGACGAACCTGCTTATTCAGTGGTTCACCGCTGACAATGCGCACAATTGTTCAAATCAGGTTTTGCGATATTTTTGATGTGAAAGTGAAAAATACCCGACATGTCAAAAAATACAATAAGTACCCTTTAGGCTTGTCACTTTTCCAGCACTCCTTCTTCCCAGGGTCTTGCTCCAACACCCAACTGTCGCATATATTTGAGCCTTTGCTTTGATACCTTTGCTCTTTGGTTACGTTAACGTTGTCCTGCCTTCCCTACGTAGTGCGACCATGAACGGCAGTGTATATCTGTTTGCATTGGTGCTGCTTCTTGGACTTGCTGTGTGCCTGGCTCATCCGATGGAAACGATGCGAGAGGATCGGAGGGCGGTGAACTGGGGGAATCAGGGCTCGGCACACAAGAATGAAGCCCTGGGTGCGTTGCAGCTGCAAGCGCTTCTCGAGCGTTATCGGGCAACACCGCAAGACGGTAGGGTACCAGTTTTGATCTGGTATGCTTGTGGAGATATATTCGCCTGTATAAAGGAGGGTAATTGTTAAGAAAGCAATACGTGATGGAGAGAATAACAGATGGAGAGGATCCAAACCAGAGTGCAGAATGACAGGAGCCTGCTGACAAACAATGAAATGGTACTTGGACTTTGCTAAATTATTTTGACTACAGGTATCACTGAAAATGAGGTGGCATGCAGATGCTTTGCTCATAATTATTATTATTATTTCGTATGTCGCCAGTGGCTGGCTGCTGGTTGCATCATTACTGGGAGTGTAGCTGTGCCGCTGATGCAGTGTTCCCTGTTTTCAGTAAGCTGGTACTCATTTAGCTGATCTCAGAAAGATGACAGGCTGAGTCATCCCACCTGGTGTTATTTAACGGCACGACAGGGGCTCAAACTCAAAAAAATAAAATCTTAAGACAGCCACCTTAACGTTAAGCCAACATCAAGCTTTTGACTCACAATGGGAAGGGTGGACTATTTCCAATTGAAGGGTGGCCCCCGAGGTAGCAACAAGTTCTGCTGGCAAGCTTACACAGTAATCAGTTTCAATTGCGCAGCTTTTGACATTTAGGCATTCCTGCAGCAATGTATAAAACGTTATTTTATATAACAAAGAACGTGTGCATAAAATTATGCTGTATATACTGCACAGGACACAAAGTCAGTTTGAAAGCCTGTTGGTCTGTCAAATTTCTATTTCTCCCCATGTCAACTGATGTAAGTGTATGGTGATGTCTCCCTGTCCCATCTCCTTGCATGTATGTGTTGTATATCCAATTAAGCTCCTGTATGAGCTTGATAATCTACAAATAGGTGGGTTGAGCGAATTATGGAAAAGGCATATAAAGGGTCATGTGGCTAGCAATGGGGGATATCATGAGTGTGATGCACCACCGACTTACAGTTCTGGAGGGAAGAATGCAATCAATCCATCTCAGGAAGGTATTTGCACAAACAGGAGAAAAGAAGAACAAAAGAGTGGAGGTGGGTAGTAAGCCTGGATTTTGGGAGTTTAATCAAGAGAGGGGTTTACGGGAAGAAAAAGTGCCTGCTGGAGGAGCTTCGAAAGGTCGGAGGACTGAGAGCAGAGGGAGCGAGACTATGGAAGAGAGGTGGTGATAAAAAAACCCCAAAAAAACAAGAAAAACAAGGAGAGGTACATTCAAAGTACACCGCCCACATACCAAATAAATAAATAAATCCTCCAATGCGTGACATTGCCAGAGCGCAAAAGGCACCTCATGAGGAGGAGGATAATGGGCCGACCACGTGCCTCATGGTTGCAGCAGGTTGATCGGCATCTCACGAAGATGGAGATGGGGCAGGCATCTGCCTGGGGTACTGGCAGAAGGTGGACTTGGGATATATATATATATATATATATATATATATAAAAACATGTCCCATGGTGTGCTGCATTTTTGGCTGCTGGTTGCATCATTGGTTAAGGGTGCCGCTATGCCACTGATGCAGTGCTCCTGTTACCACTACACTGGTGCTCATTTTGCCAACCTCAGAAGGAGGACAGGCTGAGTCAACCCCCTGGTGTTAATTAAGCAGCAGACAGGGCTCAAACTCAGGATCCTAGGATCCCAAGCCATCACGTTAACCGTGAAGCCAACGCCAGGCTTTATATGTAGTTATAGGTTTAGGTTTAGGTATATATATATATATATATATATATATATATATATATATATATATATATATATATATATATATATATATATATATATATATATATATATATATATATATATATATATATATATATATGCATATACAGGGAGTCCCAAAAGTAACCTCGGGATTTAGAAATTAAATAACATTTCTGTTTTTTTTTAAATAATTTATGATTATTTTTATACCAAAGGAAAATTTACAAAATGGAGAAAAATTTGCTTTATTTATGAAAAATGATGCAGTTTAGATGTCCTCCATTTTCGGCTTCGCAGAGGCGGGCTCTTTCGACAGTATTTTCCATAACAGTGGACAATAACTCTGGCTGCAGCCCTCAAATTTCTGCACAGATGTTGTCCTTGAGCTGCTGAATTGTACGGGGGTTATTGATGTATACACGATCCTTTAGGTAACCCCAAAGAAAATAATCGGGAGGTGTCAAATCAGGAGAACGTGATGGCCAAGAAATTTCTGATCTTAAGGTGGTTTTGTGGCATTGAAGTGTCGGCAGTATGCAATTTGGGTGAGAACAATTGATCGGTGAAATTTTAAATAAAATTCCACGATTTTGGTTCTTTGTTCAGTTGTGAATTTTTCCATGGGTAATTTCCAAATGTTAATCTAAATTGTGAAAAGAAAATAAAAACAAATTATTAAAAAACAGAAATGTTATTTGATTTCTAAATCCCAAGGTGACTTTTGGGACACCTTGTATATCATTCATATATATATATATATATATATATATATATATATATATATATATATATATATATATATATATATATATATATATATATATTTACACATAGGTGTACATTTGATTAAGCGTTGACAAGGGGAACCCAGCAGATCATTCAGGGGGGAAAGAAATCCGGTCTCGTCTTATCAAGGTAGAAGTCATCGTGCATCAAATAAAATGTCCCAAAATGTGTGAGCGTGCCTTGATCCGCTTCCAGTGCCCTGCCTCGCCATACACCCATTCGCAAACAGGCTCGAACACCAATCGACGTCACGTCGTCACCTCCAGGAACCAGGGATGCCAAGAATCAGGTATGAGCAGAACCAGCAGGAACGGTCCAACCATCACCCACCATTAGGAGCTATCAGGACCGAAAACAACGGACAGCAATAAGGAGCTGTGAGGCGCTGTGGGTGCTGTGAGTTGTAACCAGCTGTCACCAACTGTCACAAAGCTGTCAGGAAGTCACCAACTCACCAAATAACTGGAACTGAAAGGAACCGTCACCCAGCTGTCACAAAGTTGTCAGGAAAACGATCCTCTCATCCTTTTGTTGGCGACCAGTGTGGGCGGAGCCTCAAGCAGACTTCAGCCATATTAACCTTGCCGATTGGCGCATCATTGCACATGACCAACCGTCAACCTCACTATCATTCCTTCCTTATCAGAGCGAGATGCAACCCCAAATCAACACAGGCCTGGCTTACGATGCCACGTTTGGGGTGCTGCACGAACGGCAGAAAGCAGCCATTTGCCAGAATTACTGAGCCAAAACGTGAAGCGCTCATAAAACGTCAACGGATGCCAAACGTCGATGAAAGATATGTGGGTGAGGTCAATGATCCACAGCCGTATTTGACCATCAGAATAACTGCTCAGGAAAAGCCTGCGGTGTGCTCAATCAAATGTCCTGTAAGTCCAAACTGTAAATAAATCTTCCACCTCCAAGCCAATGTGTCCTGATGGAAAGGGGATAGATGAGCCTCCGTTTGGGCTAACGGCTATCTCACGTGCATGA
The DNA here is from genome assembly GCF_056783735.1 of Eptatretus burgeri. Classification (NCBI taxonomy): domain Eukaryota; kingdom Metazoa; phylum Chordata; class Myxini; order Myxiniformes; family Myxinidae; genus Eptatretus; species Eptatretus burgeri. The sequence goes on from NC_140964.1 coordinate 53,315,194, forward strand.
ACATATTGTAAAGAGGAAAAGACCATCCCATAAGAAAGGCAATCTGTTCTATACCCTTCTCCAACGCATCAAAGTGTTAGAATCCCAGCAGACATGCGGATGGGTCGATCCTGAACATGCATTTGTGGAAATAACTGTCTGAGGCACTGAATGTTGTCTGCATTAGGCGGATCCGATTCTGAAATCCACAAATACATATATATATATATATATATATATATATATATATATATATATATATATATATATATATATATATATATATATATATATATATATATATATATATATATATATATATATATAAAGCCTGGTGTTGGCGCAGTGGTTAGAGCAGCGGCTTGGGATCCAAAAGGTCCTGAGTTCAAGCCCCGTTGGGCCACTGAATTAATACACCAGGGGTTGACTCAGCCTGTCATCCTTCTGAGGTCGGTGAAATGAGTACCAGTATACTGGGCCGGTGTATACCCCAGTTAAAATAGGTGTACCATATCCCTGTGTCGTAAGAGGCGACCAGGGTTGCGTCAGGAAGGGCATCCGGCGTAAAACATGTTCCAAATCACTATGCGGATCATACGGATGATCCGCTGTGGCGACCCCTAACGGGAGCAGCCGAAAGAAGAAGATACAGTATATATATATATATATATATATATATATATATATATATATATATATATATATATATATATATATATATATATATATATATATATATATATATATATATATATATACACACATGTATATACACATATATATGTAATTACGTATATATATATATATATATATATATATATATATATATATATATATATATATATATATATACACATGTATATACACATACACACATACACACATACACACATACACACATACACACATACACACATACACACATACACACATACACACACACACACACACACACACACACACACACACACACACACACAGTGTAAAAGTATTAATCTCACTCCAAACTTTTGCACTTTTTGATGCCACTTGAGTTTATTACCTGCACCATCGAAGGTGAAAGGTTATATTTTCTCCCCTGTTTGTCTGTTTGTTTGTTACTGGACAAAAATTTTTTACTTCAAGTACAGGATGTCAGTCTATCACGTTTGTCTGTTTGTCACATGATTTTTGGCCACAGTTTTCAAGCAATCGATCTGAAATTTTTGTGTGTGTAGGTGACTGGTCATGGACAGCAACGTTTAAATTTGATGAAGATCCAAATCAGGATCCAGATCAGAGAATTTTTAAGAGATTCTTCACCATTGGGAGATATGACCAAAAATGATATGTAGCACGATATCTCAAAAAGTTGTGCATGGATTTGGATGAAAGTTGGTCGACACGTTGGGTGTGTGAAAATAATGAATTGATTAAATTTTGGTGAAGACCCGAATCCAGATCCGATAATTTTTTTTGAAGTGATTCTTCACCAAAGGGTTTGGTCGACCATACCTCCCCTGTCAACGATTCCGAGCGAGAGCAAGCTATTTAAGCAAACCAGTGAGGACAAAGTGAGCAGGCAGACACTCAACCCTAGCATATACCTTCTTGGCATGACTCCACCAAGTGGCATCGGTGACCAGTCAAGCAGCCTCGGCCCTATGGCCTCTTGAGGAAAGCAATATGGCTGGCTGCAACAAAAGTATGCCAAACAATGATAATAATCAGTCACAGAAAATGACAAGAGGGATACGGCTAAAGCCGAGATATAGCACGATATCTCAAAAAATTTGGACGGATTCACATGAAACTTAGTGGATGGGTTGGATGTCTGACAAGGACGAATTGATTCGATTTTGTTGAAGATCCGAATTCAGATCCGGATAGGAGAATTTTTTAATTCTTCAAAGTGATTCTTCACCATTGAGAGATTGGGCCATAAATGATATATATATATATATATATATATATATATATATATATATATATATATATATATATATATATATATATATATATATATATAATATTTCACGAATTTAGTGGACTCGATATGTTCTTCTGGATCAAGCATTGCGTGGCGGAGGTATGCGCTCTACCGAATGCACTCTGTCCGAGATGGGGGTCAGTGTCCATCATTCAACAATATCCTGTTGCCTTCACAAATCTGGTCTGCATAAACAGTTGGCAAGAAAGAAGCCATTACTGAAAAAGACTCATCTTAAAGCTCGAATGGAGTTTGTGAAAAAAGCATCTCAATGATACTGCAGACATGCGGAAAAAAGTTTTGTGGTCAGACGAGACAAAAATTTAACTTCAAAGCGAAATTCAGTGTTACGTCTGGTGCAAGCCTAACACTGCACATCACCCAGTCAAGATCATCCCTACCGTCAGGCATGCTGGTGGCACCATCATGTTATGGAGCTGCTTTTCATAATCAGGGACTGTCAAGCTTTTCAGGATAGAAGGGACAATGGACGGTGAAAAGTACAGGAGAATCCTTGATGAAAACCTGCTTGAGTCAGCCATGAATCTGAAACTGGGAAGGATATTCACATTTCAGCAGGACAATGATCCGAAGCACAAAGCTAAAGCCACACTGGAGTGGCTGAATAAGAATAAATGTTCTTGAGTGGCCCAGTCAAAGTCCTGAGTTGAACCCAATTTAACATTTATGATGAGTCTTAAAGATTGCAATCTATCGACGATCCCCATTAAACTTGGCAGATCTAGAGCAATTTTCAAGTGAAGAATGGACAAATATTTCACCATCTCACTGTACAAAGCTGGTCGAGACCGACCCACAAAGACTCGTCGCAGTCATTGCTGCTGCAAAAGTTGCTTCCAGCAAGTCCTGACCTCAGGGGCTGCATACTTTTACAACCAGTGAATTTTGATTTGCACATGTTTTTTGAGGGTATTCCTGACATGTAAACTCCTTCAACTCTCACAGTGTTTTGGTTGATCTCAGTTAATAATAAAAAAGTTCATTTGGAAAAATTGTTTCTACATAATAGTAAGGTTGGGCATACAACCATACTTTTTTTGAAAGGAGTGTTTTTTATAGCCAAATTTCATGCTGATCACGAATCCGTTGAACTTTTTAACCTAGGATGATGTCTTAGGTTAGTAAAATGCAAAAATTCAAAACGGCCGCCAAATTTACCCATTTTCAGGTAAAATTTGATAATTATGGCTTACTAGAGCATGTGCTATGTCATTTCTTATGTTTTCAGGGTCACTGATATCGAATATGAGGTCAAAACAGTGACACATGATGGCTGTATGGATTTATCGCTAAACATGGGTATTTTCGATGAAAAATACCCACTTTTCAATTTCATAACGAATTTTGAATTGATTAATCAACTATATCCTTTGTTTTTGATGTTGTACGTTTTTCGTGTCGTTAGACGTTACAGATAATCAACATTGATGTCTGCTGAGACTTCTAGTGTAAGAAGCATGGAGGTCCAGTGACTCCTATTTCCCTTTACTCTCTTGAGAGACTTAATGAATCACAACTACTCAAGGAAATAGGCAACCTTAGATCGACAGTGGCGCCCGATATACGCCAGAAGCGTAGAGTGGAATGTACCGACGGAACAAAAACTTTCACGCTTGAGAAGTTCAGTGTAGACGAACTGAAAACATCTATCAGAAATGCTGTCAAACCAGAGGACAATGTTTCTGTCGATGTCGATATATTGCTGAAAAAAGTGCTTTGAATGTTGAGATGTTGAGGTGATGATTAAAGTAGTAGTTTACGGAAATTTGTGATATCTTAATTTGATTCTTTGAAATTTGGGTCACGCTCACATTTTTGTGCTGATTTTATCGCAATATGCATTGTGGGGCAGTCTGGTTGACCTGCACAAGTTTAAAAGTATGATTATCGATATCAGCGACCCTGAAAACATAAGAAATGACATATTACATGCCCTAGTAAGCCATAATTATCAAATTTTACCTGAAAAGTGGGTAAATTTGTGGCCATTTTGATTTTTTGCATTTTACCAACCTAAGACATCATCCTAGGTCAAAAATTTCAACGGATTCGTGATCAGCAGGAAAAATGGCCATAAAAAACACTCCTTTCAACGGGACAACAGAGATAAAGTCGATGTGTGCCCAACCCTAATAATATGTAACTCATCTAAATGGGACATTATTGGGTGGGGGTGAATACTTTTTCAGGCCACTATGTTTCGATACACTAGAAAATCTTAGATCCTCTCCTCCACTTTGCTCTTACCTCTCTTTTCAAAATCCTGAATTCACCTATTGGCAGGGAAGGATTCACCTATGCCCTCCCCTGCATCAAATTTCCTTGTTTGTTTGGAAAAATCAGAAGAAGGTAAGTTATGCAAAACATGTTCAGTGATGATGGTGATAGAAAACGTTACTAAAGCCCTACCTTTTCATCCCCTTCAAGGTGCTCATTCACAAGAAAAGAATCACCACTTGAGAAACAATGACTACTTAGGCTGGTTGGATTTCCGCAAGAGGAAAGCACCTATGTATGACTACTAAGCATGCTTTGTAACCTCAAAAGTGTTAAATCCACAATGTATGCTAATCTGAGATTTGTTTCCTTGTATTTTTAGTTCCATCACAGAAAAGAAAGTTCCAGTGTGCTAGAAAAAAGTGAATTCACCCTCGTCGTTATAAACGACAGGAGTTGTCAGTTGATTAATTTGGATTTGGAAAGGCAAGAATTTGACTTTTAATATGCTCTTAAGAAAAACCCAAAACATTATCTGCTCCTTTATTCCCAATGATTGACTGTGAGTGTTCTTATCTCAGCTTATTTGACATTCGGTGAATGCAAACCTTATTGTAAATTTCACCTTTAATACCCATTAAAGCTCATGTTCAAGTGTTCTCTGCTGTGTGACTACTTCATAACATACTTAAACAGAGTAAAGTGTTACGACCTCACCCTTAAGAAGGGGGCACTCGGGGTTCTGTAACTACTGGCTCCGGAGGGCCAAGTTGATGTGCTTGGGAGATCACTACGTTGCCCGTTTGTAGATCATGCCATGTCAGCAATCAGATGTGACAGAGTGGAATTATCATCTGAACGGTGGTGCTGATTTAAAACTACTGTCACCTTGTATGCTGTTCAAGCACAGTTGTGCTTGACTGTACCAAGTCAAACACTGGTGAATAAATGCAAATCCTTCACTTAAGATTCGGAAACAGGGTACTGTTGTAGAATTTTGTAGTTAACTGACTCAATGTAAAACCTGTTACTCAATCTGTTTGAAACAATTAATTCACTGTCCACAACGGAAAGTACATTACATCAGATAATTTTATTAACATGATACCATGGAGTCCAATCCACTGAGATGGTATACATCCACAATGATTTGCACTAAGCTAAGATTAGATTTCCTGGCATTTATATGCTTTTGTCGGAGCGGAGGGGGCTGATAAGCATTAGGCAAAAGAACTCTAACTGCAATACGTGTCAAATTGGTGAAAAGCGAATGACATAATCATGGCAAAAGTTGGTGTTATCAACCAGGTCACTTTGTTCCATAGCAAGACATTCCTTTTATCAACATTTAGGTCAAAATACTCTTGGGTAAAGGGAAGCATAACTGACAGCCAATTTGACTTATAGCATAAAAATTAAATTTATAAAGCACCAGCAACAATTATAATTGAGAGTACATTAATATAATTATTTTCTTCCACAATTCCCCCCTTTTTCCTTATCAGGAAAATTTGAATAATTATATTACACATGATCACCATACCCCGTTCCTGGAGGAGAAAAAGATATCTGTTACACAAGTTCAATCAACAATGGCAGCGAGTGCTCATATCAGAAGAATGCTGGATAACGACCATTTCAATCGTGTCCCAACCAGGTGAGTGAGTGCGTTTCCATTTAATTCATGGCCTGTTCATCAGCATGTGTCACAAATTGAAAAGACATGCTACCCGAAGTCAGAAGATAAGCAGGTCAGGGTGTAGATGGAGCAGCACCCAACGGGAAACACAGTCGAGGCACTCCTTGAGCTGCATACAAGGTATATCTTGGCAGGTATGAGCTTGGGCTCGACACTGGGTTTAAGGAGACGAAAAGGACTCGAGAGGTGACCCAGAGATCCAGCCCCAGTAGTGTTTGGGGCCTCGCAGCAGCAGTTTGTGCAATCAGGTTTGATTCACCAAGTGAGCTGTGCACGTTGGATGCAGCCGCGATGGCCGCACGAGCCCCACCCGCACCATTGAACACATGTTGCAGATGACTTGCGGTGTGGACCTTCAGGGCCTTCGTCGTGCATTGAAGCAACCACGGCAAGTTCACGATGTATTTGCAGAGCAGCAATTTGTGAGTGTGGTTGAGGACATTCCTCCAGGCTTGCCTGGCCTGCCTGGCACCACGCAATGGTGACGTTAAGACTTTGCCTTGTTGTGGTTTGACTTGTCCAACCTTGTCTTCAGTGGGTTTTTTTCTTTTTTTCCTCCACATGCTCATCTTATCTCCTCAGGAAGGGGGTAGTTTCATGATCACGTGTTGAATGCCCAATCACCCAAATCTGGGTTCTCCCCATCGTCCCTGAGGTTAAGCATCGATTAAACATGCCAATCCATAAACGTCATGGGCTCATGTATTTCAACAAGACTGACAAAGGTTCTTGCAGAAGCATTCAACTTGCATTATTTGTCATATCAATATTTTATGCCTTTCCTTATTATTTTTTCACACCTAAACAACATGCTAAAATATACATAAATCTCAGTTGTATGTACACTCAAAACATTCATCTCATTTGCTATTTCCATGTCACCTGTACAATAACTATGAAAATTAGCTACTTTCAAGTACCGAATGCAAAGCAATTCAATTTTGCACAGTTACCATTATTTATTTCCAGCTAACTTAGCACTTCCGTACTAATGAAAGATGGTTGTCAGTGTTAGAAATACTTCAACTTACTCAAGTAAACGTACAATAAGTACCACTTCATCAAAAATCACATACTGACCCAATTAAACAGAAGACAGATAACACAGGTAATATTTAAATTGGCTTGTAGCATCATTGCACTTTTTTCGATAATATAATTCCTTTATTCTTACCGATTTAACATTTATTTCACATGGTCATGTCTTCTGTACTCTGCATAATTCTTGTTTATCCTTTTATTTGTCTTTCTACAAATTGTAGAGGTATTTTATTTAAATTACAGTCAGGTCAGTACTGGCTCCTAATCAGTGAGAGCAATACAGTTACAATACATGGTACAATTCCTAATTCCATTAAATTGATTTCATAATTGCTGTTGGTCTCACCACTCTTCCAGTCATTCTGCATTATGGTTATGTAAATACCATGCTGTTTTCCCTCATAACTTGATTTTCCCTTGCAGTTAACTTATGATTCCTAATATGTAATGTTGACCAATCTGTCGATCAATTTAATAATGCAGACCCCACTTCAATATTATGTAAGTACCTTAACTTAATATATTATCTTGATTCAATTCTCAGTAACTTTTCCCTATCCTCAATTAACAGATCAACAAGGTCCATAGGTACAGTGATTGACAATATATTAATCAACAAATACAAGTTATTAATAACCAGCGGCGTACCCCACTGATATAACTGATCATTCACATCTGTCCCAAGTTACTGGTTTAAAGATACAGACTCTAATTACTCCGCAAATTTCGATCCATTCAAGAAGAAGTAAGGAAAAAGATAGGAGAATAGTCTGTCACTTGAAGACCCCAATACATTTAAATTAGGATTATGAGACTTATATGATAAAAGGTTTCTCAATTTGTAATCTCAAAGCAAAAGTTTATATTAATTATAACCAAAAGAAACATGATGGTTCGTTCTAAATGTTCTCAATAAGTTCCTTTTTTTAAATGAGCTTAGTCTGAAAGTAATTAACACAGTTACCATACACAACCTCCATGTTTATGTATTTGACAACCGATCCGGTAAAAAAGGTGTGTGAAAATCATCATTACAACACAGGTCAAAGCACATTGGTGTACTGTGGCTCGGTGTGTGCAAAACAGTGTGCAAAACACACCTGTGTGCTAGGTTATTATAATTCACAAAATAGATTCCCAAAATAATTCAAAGCTAAGTTGCACATTCTTACATTAATTCACAGGAGTAATTAAACAAGAGTAGCTTGGCTATTGTTTTAGTCACTGGGTGGAAGTCTTTCTCAGGCTCTCCGCTCTGCACTCCCCCATAAGAGTTCCACGCCGGTGTTGTCAGCATGGCATCATTCGAGTTGCCGAACTGCAGACCACACTTTGGCTGCAGAGTGCCCACTTGGGATCAAAAGCTCGACAACACGGTTACAAAATTTCTCCAAACAGTTTAAACAATACCAAATGCTAACGTTGTTTAATTAACCTGATGAGCATCCATTTCTTTCATGGTCAATGTAACTGAAATATCTCGGAAAAATAATGTTTAATCAACCTCTCTCACCACTATTCAGAATTCCATCAACATTTTAAATCTCTGACATTGTCCATCTTGTCCATTTCTCTCTCACCAAAACAGCAACATGCTGCAATATAACCGACTCACTTACTCAAGCCATCTAATCACGTCCTCTGACCTTTCAAATACGAATCCATTTCCTTTATCAAAACAAATAAATACAGTTTAAACCTCTGTTTAAAACAGTGCATTATTCATCCAACCTTGCTTAAACAGCTTTATGGTCTATCATTGTGACAATAAAAATATTTTCTTTGAAAATCAATAAATCAAAAATAAAAACTTCAGCGTCTATCCAAGGTCGGGAACACACATCTATTCTTCCCTGCCGGTAAAGCACAAACGTTCCAGTTTAAAGGATTGGAATGTAGTTTTGGCCTGTTAAGGGAGATTCGTGACCTTGGTTTTTTTTCCCCTCTGATAAGGCCTGCAATGGACTGGACAGCAAGTCTGTGCACTAGCTTTGTCTGGATTTTAACCCAATTTTCTTCACCAGTCGATGCACTTCGTTAAAGGTCCTGTCACACCTTGACGATTTAGCCAACGTATGCCTGGCGTATGCAAAATTGGGCTAAAACGCCGGCACACGTCGAATACGTTATGGGTAAGTTTGTATACGTTAAGAGCACGCTGAAAAACACTGCCATACGTCGTAGTACGCTGGCTTTCATCGTTGTACTTTACGGTTGTCCTCAGATTTTAGCATGCTTGAAATTTTACGACGTATGCCAGCGTATGACTCACACGTTCCGCTACGCTGGCCATAAGTTGTAGGCACGTTATGCGATCAATGACACACGTTGACACACGTTACTTGTTACTCATAAGTCGAAACACGTCGAGGTAATGATTAGCTTACCCAAAACTTATTTATAACCTATGAGTAGCGTGTTGAAGGCACGTCACACGATCGTTGACACACGTCGAGGCACGTTATGCGATCGTTGACACAGGTCGAGGCACGTTACTTGTAAGTTACTCATAAGTCGAAACATGTCAAGGTAATGCGTAGCGTACCCAAAACTTATTTCTAACCTATGAGTAACGTGCTTTGAACCTATGTGTAACGTACCTCCAACGCATATTGATGTATGTAGACTTATTTGATTGACGTCTTGCGGACGACCACAGAACTTACTGAACGTGTTTCCAATTTACAGCTACCATATAATGGCGTATTGGCAGCGTTTAAAAAAAACAAAAAAAACAATAACCCGATATTTTGTCACGTGCCGTTACGTCACGTCCGATTGCCTCTTCAGTTTGCTCATCTTATTCTTAGTTCCTCCTCTGTGAATATTTTCTGTTTGAGGATATTGTCACGTCGACGTCGAAACTTTAAAGCAAATGTCCGAATATATTTAAAAATTCATGATAGACGCTCTCAAAAGGCACCGTCTATGTGAGGATGTGTACATGTGCTCAGTATTTCAGGAGATCCGGATCTTGCATACACAAGAGCCGAGTCCGAGAGATTAAGGTTTTGTCTTCACAAGAAGAACAAGAAGAACAAGAAGAACAAGAAGAACAAGAAGAACAAGAAGAAGAAGCAGAAGAACAATGCCGAGCTCTCTATGAGCAGCGTTCGCTATGCGAGACGCTGCTAAAAAAGAAAATGTGCCTTGATGGAGAAAATAAGTTTCGGTATGCTAAACATTGCCTCGACGTGTTTCGACTTATGAGTAACTTACAAGGAACTTGTGTTGACGTGTGTCAACGATCGTGTATCGTTCCTACAACTTATTCCCAGCGTAGCGGAACGTGTGACCCATACGGCGAGTACGTCGAAAAATTATCAGCATGCTTGAAATTTCACGACGTACTAAACGTACCACGAAATATGACAGCATACTTCATCGTTTTTCAGCGTGCTCCTAACGTATACACAACTTACCCATAACGTATTTGACATGTGCCAGCGTTTTAGACACATTTTTCATAGGTCGGCATACGCTGGCTAAATCGTCAAGGTGTGACTGCATGGTTGACACTTCCAATTTTCAGGCGGTTATGATTTAAATCGGCGTGCGGCAGGTTTTTAACAGGCTATGCCACGAGTTCGTTAGCGATACATGCAGCACGCTATGCCTAAGTTAAACTATCGTTGGGCATAGGTTGTGAACGCCGACAACAGGCTAAGCATTCGTTGGTATAAGTTATCTATAAGACAACGAAACGTTCTGTACCCGTTACTAATATGTTATGCATACGACCAACACGTTATGAATACGACCAAAACTTTAAAAAAAACATCAAAATTTCAGCGTACGCCAACGTTTTACATACATTTTTATACGTTGCCATTGCTGGCTAAATCGTCAAGGTGTGACAGCGCCTTAAACAGATCAATCATTGTAAGAGGTAACTTATTTCATTCATATATGCAATGAATTTTGCCTGCCTGAATCGATCAAAGGGTTACACTGGGTTGTTTGCCATTGCCTTCCCAGCAGTAGTTTTGGCAGGAATTTGTCTTTAACATCCATCAACCAATTAAATGTCGTTTATTAACTGTAACATTCACAGACTAATGAAGACAGCACACTTAGTTTAACGTCCATCCGAGGGATATTTGATTGATCACTCTCTACCGGAATGCTGGTGGGAGGTTATAAATCCTAAATCATCCTAAGGTACCAAATCATACACAACTACTTTACAAATCACTTTAACATCATTCCAAATCACATTTCTACATTTAGATCACATCTTTTAAGTACAAATCAAATCAAATTTTGGAAACATTTCTCTTTTTTTTTTTCCCTTGCCAACGGCATGCGCACTTCGACACAATACACCCCCCCCTTTTGAATCCGCATACGAATTGAATGGAGGGTTCAGTACTCATAAATCTCTTCAAGCAGTATGAACAGCTGCTCAGCACTTCACCCTGCCGGGCCGAGCAACTAGAGGATTTTCCCTCATAATGCCGGCGATAGCGAGCCTCCTAAATGGACTTCGCTTTCATCTCATTCGAAAGCTAAGGTGAGATTTAAACACAGTCTCAGTAGAGAGTGTTGGCCCGTACAGGGAGAGATCTCGTGACATTATCAGCACCAAACCACGGACAACCAGGCTGCTTTCGCTCCCTGCCTGAAGTTTCTTCAGTTGTTACAATATCATTTCTAAGAAGACATTCATATATGACATCGTCCAGTAATCTTCAGTTCCTTATCGAGCTCACAATCACTTCCAATTCAGATTTTCACCAACATTGAATTCACACACACACCTCTCGATCCGGTCCCAAAAAACTCTCAACAACATCCGCCCCGCACAATGAATCAACAACGCGTGCAGAGTCAATCGCCATCGTTTTCCCCTGGATTCGGCATGCGCATTTCACCTTGTCCAGAGTCTTCACAATCTACGGTGACGACCAATCTCTATCTCCATTTTCCGTCACACATGCATTCCCACAAGCTTCACAGGTCACAATACACAATAGAGCACATTTTAATCCAGTGGAATCTATTGGACTCGCACACGTTCCATTTCTCCACTCACTCAGCACCACATGCAGATCAATGCAAATTAGTGTGCATACAAATCCGTCCAAAGAGGTAACTCCCTACGGATCCGTAACACCTCCACACAATACCATGCAACAATTTCACGGCAAGCAAACTTCCAGTGAGTACAATGAACAAACAGAAATCCAAACAGGTAACTCAACAAACATTCATAACACTTATCTATTTCCCACTTAACCATTCTCCTTCCTTCGCAGCCTCTGTGGCCTTTCTGTATCGGGTCTGCACTCCAACCCTGTCACCAAGAGGATCCCTTTCTTTGCGTTGTGTCTCAGCTTCCTTAATCTTCTCTTGAAGTATTCCTCCTCGATCCTCTTCCTGCCCTGTACCATCATCTCCCACTGCGCCCATTGCGCCCGGTTCTTCGTCCTCGAGCGGCGGCGCCATTGGAACTATGATGTCGGGCCACCTATCTGACTCTTCTCCATCATCCTCAAATCTGACAGGTGCAGCTCGCTGTTTTCTCTTTGCCTTATTTTCAAGTCTTACTGGCATCTGCATGGTCAACTGTTCCAGCTGACCCTTCAGGTTTAACAGCCGCATCTTTTTGACCCTGTCACGATACTCTTCCATCCAGTTCATGTACGCTCCCCAGTGTACGTGCCTTGAGGCCTTTCTGCCCTTTCCTTTCTCCTCCAGAACTTACTTTCCTCAGATGATTCAAACAATCCCGATCAAACATACCATTCTCAGGGAAAGGCAAATTCCTGTTCATAGTGCAAACGCACCAATTTGCAATGTCTCTCACAGAATCAGGTCCGTATTTATCAAGCATACATCTCGCGCATGTCCCTCTGCGTGGCCTGTGGCATGCCACTTCGATATCCCCAATCTCATCACTTTTCCCAACACCATTTCCCATCCTGCAAACCGTTACCAGGTCACAAATACCATGAAATATGCACTTTAATATAACGAAAATACAATAAATGCTCAAAATACAATAAATGCTGGCCAGCACTTTAATTAAGTGACCTTAACATTCTGTTGATATGCACTTCATAACATCAATCCACATAACACATAACAATCACATCACACAGCGAGCTGGGTCTCGAACCCCTCACGGAGGTGGTATTCCAACCCCGCTCCCTTTGGCCAGAGGGGATTGGCCTTTCCCCAATGCCTCTGCTGTACCCAGTACAGCACCATGAGCCGAGTACCGAACTCACTCAAGGTACGGCGAAGACTCTAGCTTCCCGTCAAGACATCCATCGATCTCTGTTCAGCCCCGAAGGCTGAAGCGGTCTCTGACTGCAGGATCCTCCCAGGCCTCCAATAAAATTCTCTGACATGTACTTTCCTTCGTTCAAAGTACGTTACCCACTAAGAACAGCCCCGCTGAGTCAGTCAGGCAATGAGTCAGGGATGACATCTCGTTGGCATTCGCCATCCCTCCGGACCATGGACTGCCTCCAGGGATTTAGTACATCCAAGTCACGGCACCAAACTGTTGTCGCATTTTGTAGTTAACCGACTCGATGTAAAACCTGTTACTCAATCTGTTTGAAACAATTAATTCACTGTCCACAACAGAAAGTACATTACATCAGATAATTTTTTATCAACATGGTACCAGAGTCCAATCCACTGAGATGGTAAACATCCACAATGATTTGCAATAAGCTAAGATTACATTTCCTGGAATTTATATGCTTTTGTGGGAGCGGAGGGGGCTGATCAGCATTTGGCAAAAGAACTCTAACTGCAATAAGTGTCTACTAGGTGAAAAGCGAATGACATAATCATGGCAAAAGTTGGTGTTATCAACCAGGTCACTTTGTTCCATAGCAAGACATTCCTTTTATCAACATTTAGGTCAAAAGACTCTTGGGTAAAGGGAAGCATAACTGACAGCCAATTCGACTTATAGCATAAAAATTAAATTTATAAAGTACCAGCAACAATTATAATTGAGAGTACTTAAATATAATTTTTTTTCTTCCACAGTATGGAGAAAGGTATAGAACAATAGATCCCATTCACACTCGATAGTAATGAAATAATTAAGTAAATAACAAAGTACAGGCCACAACACAAGTTGAACAGGAGGGCCGACAACTGCACAGAACAAAGTCTTTATTTAATGCCAAGGGGGTTGGAGGGGCGGTAGGGGGTGGATGGGGAAGCAAAACAACAAATAAATATTCGCAAGGATATTAAGGAAAGAGGGAGTTAAGAGAGGAAAGGAATTCAGGCCTGTCTGAGGTGATGGTCAAGTGGTTTCATCCAAGCAGCAGGCCACAAAATTGCATTGTACCTCTCAACCATACCACTAAACACAGTGTAACCCACAACCTCCTTTTTTTCTCTTCTTCATCCTTTCCATGTCAATGATAACATGGCTTCCAACAACGCAGTCTTTACTTCAATAACACAGTTCCTCCACGAGGCCTCGCACATCCTGAGACACGTCACAACAAGCCACAAGATAGCTTCTTCCGGGTTATCGTCTCTCATGGCTCGCATCTCTGCATTGAATATGGTCTTCGATCTCTACTACGTCTCATACTCCCATGCTGCTGCTCTAAATGCAGTTTTCTACCAATGTCTCTCTCTCTCTCTCTCTCTCTCTCTCTCTCTCTCTCTCTCTCTCTCTCTCTCTCTCTCTCTCTCTCTTTCTCTCTCTCTGTTTCTCTCTCTCTCTCTCTCTCTCTCTCTCTCTCTCTCTCTCTCTCTCTCTCTCTCTCTCTCTCTCTCTCTCTCTCTCTCTCTCTCTCTCTCTCTCGCTCTCTCTCTCTCTTTCTTTCTCTCTCTCTCTCTCTCTCTCTCTCTCTTTTTTTATTTTTTTTTATTTTTTTTGTATACCTTGGTCGAGGCTCGTATGAGAGCGAACATACAACTCACAGCAAGGAGGCATGAGACAAAAGGGGCGGGAGTGGAAGGGACAAAACATTGGGGAACAGACAGGTGAACTGTGGAAGGGAGAGGGATGGGGATGGGACGGGGAACATGGCGAGGAGAAGATGGACATTACAGGGACTTTCAGGAAGGAAAGCAGGAGAATTGAAGGAAGTGGGCTTGGGTGGATTATCGGGGGTAGAAAAGATCGAGGATTTGGATGGGGGAAGATAAGAGGTGGTGGTGAACAGCTGTTTTGAAAGCCTGGAGGGAAGAATGGGAAAGAATAGAGTGAGGAAGTTTATTCCAAAGGCGGGAAAAAAGAGGAATGAAAGAGTGAAGATGAGCAGTGATTCGTGATTTTGGTAGTTTTACCAGAAGGGGGTTGTTGGCGGACCTTGAGCGCCCTGTGGAAATGTGGTTGGGACAAATCGCAGAGAGAGCAGGGGGGGCAAGGCTGGAGAGGAGTCTGTTGTTGCCTTTCCTCCATGGGCCAAGAAGCTTGTCTAAAAAGAATCAAGTTAAAGGAGGAAGCAGAGAAGACACAATTTGTTCTTCTTTTCCTCCTCAGTCAGAATAATCCAAAATATCATTAAAATTATGTGGGGGCCTCACCCATGGGAACAATGTGAAGCCCTGTGAGGAGGGAAAGATGGATAAGGATGGAATATTAACCAAAAATAACAAAATAAAATACAACAGAAAAGCATCTATTCTGGTGGAGCCTTAAGTAAACTATTCCTTAACGGGCCCTCATGCACACCACAGTAGATGGACAAGGAGAAGTATAAGACAGAAATACCAGCTGCGGGCCGAAGGTATGCTGTGATGCTACTTCTAAAGTGACCCACTTGGCAGCTGTCAGGGGGCAGCACACACCGCACTGATAGGTGCCCAGTTATTCTTGTGTAGATGAGAGGTGTCACGACAATCACACAGGTCTGGCAGCTTGGCTCCCCATATCGCACAAACCGGACTGGACTCCTTGAATGAGACCAGACCCCGCAAACTGGACCAGACCATGTCGACGATGAGAATTCTCCCGGACTGGACTCCCACTGGACCACAATATGACTGCTAGACAACCGGTCAATCACCATGGGTTCTTAAGCCTTATGTGGGCACCAAGGATGCCCCACTTTGTGGCATCGCCATACCCTGTCGGCTCCGCACCGATTGGTGGTTTGGCCGTAAATTATCGGGAAACCTCTACCCTGAATCTCCCGAGTCTTCCCAATTGCATGAGGATTGAGTTTTGGTGCCAAAACTAGCATGTCCTTGCTGTTGTAAGGCTAGACTCCACTATAAAGCACACATGAGACATTACAAAGGCAAGAACATTATAAAGGGTTTAACTTTAAAGGGATTAGCGGTCTTAGACACAAACATTAGGAAGGTTTTCGACACAAACGACAGCTTTCAATGCAAATATCAACGCATAATCCTTAATCACAATTAAATCTGATAAAAGGAACAAATTACCTTCGGGGGCAGGGCCTTGCATCAGAGTATGCTGTACTTCAAGGGCATGTTAAGGTTGCTGTCCCATCAGCAAACACTCACTTGGACATTTGAGGATTTTGAGGTCCCACAGTATATTTTGGAAAGTAAGCCATTATGTGTTCATATATGCAGGCCAAATTCCAAAATCCTTCCTCCAGGTGACAGGAAGCACCAACCACCAGTGAATGAGGCAAAACTTAATTTCCAGGTTAAAACACATGCGCGCACACACACACACACACACACACACACACACACACACACACACACACACACACACACACACACACACACACACACACACACACACACACACACACACACACACACTGGGTGCTCAATCCCATCGAGCATGGACAACCAATTGAGACTAGAAGGGCACGTGGTAGAGCGCATACCTCTGCTATGCAATGCCTGATCCAGTAGATTAATTGGTTCCCAAACTGTGGTCCGCGAGTACATGGCAGGTGGTTCAGAAGTTATTCCGCAAAAAAAAAAACAGAATTTATCTTTCAGGTTGTACGTTTTCTCAAAAAAAGGCAGGTAGCTCAATTTATCTCCTCGACGTCCGTCATCTTTTAATAGATATGTTCTTTCCAGTACTATTCCACATTTGCTCGCTTTTGATACAATTCTAAGCAGATATTTTAACCGAAACGGATACAAAGTTAACTTTCCGTTCATGTTCAATAATGACATATCACAGCCCGCCATATTGTTACGTCACATCATGTACACTGTGCAATCATTTTCTTTGTTCATGTTGCATCCCACCTAACTCGTCTTTGTATTTCCGGAGTGTATTTAAAAAAATAAAATCATGACTGGTTCAACTTGGTGAGCAGTGAGCACAGTGCATTGCAAAATGGAGAGATTTCTGATACAAGCGAGTGGTAGTGGGGACCAGCCTGGGCCTACGACTGGAATCGAGGAATCTCATCAGCCACCTTCAAAGAAAAGAAAGCAGAAATATAATCCCGAATATTCAGCATTGGGATTTACATTTACTGGATCCGAGGATAAACCAAAGCCACAGTGCATTATTTGTCAGGCGGTATTGTCAAACAAAGCGCTTAAACCCGTGAAATTTCACCGCCATTTATCTACAAAGCATCCGGAATGCGAAAAGAGGCCACGTTGAGTTTCTCCAACAAAAGAAACGGGAACTTTGCCATCAGGAGGTTTCAATGTGTAGAATGACAACTTGACTTAATAGTGGTTTGAAAGCATCTTTCCTGATTTCGCTGAGGATTGTAAAGTCCAAAAAAATACCCACACAGTTGGGGAAGATCTTGTGATACCCTATGAGAGGGATGTGTGCGAGTGTTTATTTGGCTCCGAAGCAGTAAAAAAACACACTTGCCTCCGTTCCAATTTCAAATAATACAGTTTGTCGTCGCATTCAAGACGTGTCACTCGGTATCGAAGAGCAACTTGTTCAACATCTTCGAGGTAAGAGATTCGCCGTTCAACTCAACGAATCTACAGACGTTGCTGGTTCAGCTCAATTACGCAATTGCTCAATTACAAGCAGTCAAGATGTGTGTGCGGGGTCTTTGGGAAGGTGAAAATCGTTGATTTCCTTCCTGTTCTGTAAACATCTGGAAACTCGGACAACTGGTGAAGAACCGATGGTGAAGAAATCTTCAAAACTATTGATTCCTACATATGTGTGCACATTGATTAAAGTGGTCAGATTGTATTGGGAAAGGAACTGACAGTGCACGCTCGATGATGGGAGTGCAAAAAGGTATGATTCAGCAGGTAAAACAAGTTACCCCATCAGTACGAGTAACCCACTGCATTGTGCACAGAGAAGCCTTAAGTGGGGCAACTTAGCTAAATATAGCATAACAATTGTGCATTTTGTGAGGAAAGCACCAAATTTGGCACACTAGTAACCTATCATATTATGAACAGATTTGGATATTGGGCCATCTCAAATTCAGCTGCTGATGGCTGTGGCAGCCATTCTCCACTGCCATCAAAAATTTTGAGATGGCCCAATAACCAAATCTGTTCATAATATGATAGGCTACTAGTGTGCCAAATTTGGTGCTTTTCTCACATAATGCACAATTGTTATGCTAAGTTGAACCACTACTTAGCAGCTCGCCATTTGGAGCGAGAACTATACACTGTCTTGACAGATACAGTGATAACAGTAAACTTTGTTAAAGCAAGGCCACTTAATTCTTGTCGTCTTCCTACATTATGCAATGAAATGGGAGCTGACCGCAGTCCAACTGTTGCTGCACACCCAGATCCGCTGGCTCTCATGCGGACGAGTCTTGCAATGTGTATTTGAGCTGCACAAGGAACTGGAGAAATTCTTGACAAACGCAAGCTACAGCCATGCAACATGCAAGGCAATTCCAAGACCAACTGTTTCTTACTAAACTTGCATATTTATCTGATATATTTAACCTTCTCAATGATCTCAACCTTTCACTGCAAGGCAAAGACACGAACGTTTCGATGCTTAGCCATAAAGTGATGGGATTCAGATAGAAACTCGATGTGTGGCGAACTCGCTTGGAAAATGGAATTACAGTACTGGAATATTTCCTTTGCTCAGAGAATTTCTCAGTAATTGTGAGATTGGATTTCCCAGCATCAAAGCAGTTTTGACCGCTCACTTTAATGCCTGAGATACACAATTTGAGACCTACTTCAGAGACATTTCAGATGACACATGGCAGTGGATCCGTGCTGCACCGTTCTCCGAAGATGTCGTTTGAAACACAAACCTTGGCTGCCATCCCAAGATCAGCTGGTGGATTTGCCATGTGATGGCAGCCTGAAGGTAACATTCAGAGCAATCTCTCACGGCCTTTTGGCTCTCCACTGAAAAGGACTGAAGAACTGCCAGGTGAAGCAATAAAAAATATTGCATCCATTTGCAACAAGCTGTACTTGTGATGTTGAATTTGCTTGCTCAACAGCCCTAAAAACAAAGGACAGATCTCAGCTCCAGCCAGAACATAACTTGTGTTCCTGCCTATCCATGATTTCTCCTTGCATTGATGAACTGGCATGGAAGATTCAAGCCCAGAGCTCTCATTAAGTTGAGTAAGTTATGTTCATACTTTACTCTCTACATGTACTTGTATCATTTAAAATGTGTAGCAATAATACCACAATTCTTAAGTTTCGTACTGTTATCATTTTAAAACACCAATTTGAACACATTTGAAAGGGTCTGCTTTTTGACAGACTACACACAAATGCTTGTTGTGCGTGACATCACCATTAGTCTGGTATATGCACTTAAAAATTATTTTTTAAATATTGTTCTGAAAAAAGAGGGGGTAAGTAGTCTGTAGAAAAAAATATAGACACTAAGGTGGTCTGTGTATTGAAAAAGGTTGGGAACCACTGCAGGAAAACAAATCTGGTCCAATACATTTTTGAGATATCGTGCTCCATTCCATTTTTATCCCAATCTCTCAATGGTGAAGAATCACTTAAAAAATTCGAGTGGTCGGATCTGGATCCAGATCTTCACCAAATGTCAATTCTTCCTTGTCAAACACCAAAACTGTCCACCAAGTTTCATCCGAATCCGTCCACAACTTTTTGAGATATCGTGCTATATATTACTTAAGGCGTATCTCTCAATTATGAAGAATCACTTTAAAAATTCTAGTAGACGGATCCGGATCTTCACCAAAATCGAATCACTTTGTCCTTGTGACACACCCAACGTGTCCACTGAGCTTCATCCGAATTTGTTTAGGCGTCATGTCAAAAAAACGGCATGGGTCAGGGTCAGGTGTCTTGTCTTGACATCTGAAAAGCCGGATGTCTTGGTATGCAGTCAATTACCTTTGTGGCCACGAAATCCCTTAAATCTGGTGGGGTTTTCTTTTTTTGCCTCGTTTTCAATGGAGCAGTAAAACCCATAGTCACCGAAGAAGTGTCCACCTGCTCAGGTGGATGTGAACTAGTGGGTAAGTAAGGCTTTATTTATTTATTCATACGCAGCATGTGGCTATCTGGTTGCATCATTTTCTGGGAGCACAGCTGTGCTACTGTTACCAGTAAGCTGGTACGAATTTTGCTGGCCTCAGAAGGATGATAGGCTGAGTCAACCTTCCTGGTGTTAATTCAATGGTTAAGAGGCTTGAACTTGAGACTCCAGAGTGTTAAGCCATCTTAAACCAACAACCTAACCGTGAAGCCAAGTCCGAAATAAAAGTGAAGAAAAGAGATTTTGTTCATCTGAACCTTGAGGAGTTCGAGGTTCGAGGAAAGACGAAAGAAGGTAAGTCATTCCAAACTCAAACTGTATGGAGAATGAGAGAAGGTACATGGTGACGTGTTGCTGCATTCTCAAACGATACAGGTTATATTGGTCCGGTGGATTATCGCACACTAGCAAATACCCATCGACGTTATTGTTGGAAAACTTTGAGTTGACTTGGTAAACCAGCTGTAGGTCCAATTAATCTACGTATACAGAGAAATGAGTTCCAGCTCGGGTCTGGCATTTGTCTTGACTTCAGATTTTCTGCTTTGAAAGCACTACAACTAATGCTTTTTAATTTATCGTTTGGCAACAGGACTTGGGGGTATGTTCAGTTCCCAAGTTTCTTGTAGAGCGTTCGTAATTTGTTTATAGCACCGACGATAGCTCGCATAGTCTTCGCAAAGGACTCCATGGGATCTTCAACTTGTCCACCTACTAATGCCAGCAGATAAGGATGCCCAGTTTAACGTCCATCCGAGGAGTCTGAGGAACTGCACACACATTGATGCCTCACCTTGACTGCAAGACATCATCTCGGCAAAGAATCAAACTCGGGTTAGGCGGCTCAGAGGTGAAAAGGAGTTGATGGTTGCCAATTGTGATGTCACAGTGTTCATATCAACACGTGATTGTTGAAGACAACCTGTGATCGTTGTGCTCTTCAGCAGGTTTGTGGAGCCTCGACTTGACTTCACACTCATGTAATTATGTGCAAGCACTAATCACTGTCAATTAGCTCATTTTGTGTAGGCTCAAAGAACAGGTTTCACCATGATTTATTCATTTATTTATTCGGACATAGCCTGTGGCTGCTCGGCTGCATCATCTTCTGGAAGCGCAGCTGTGTCGCTGATGTAGTGCCCCTTGTTACCAGTCAAGTGGTACTCATTTTTGCCGACCTCGGAAGGATGACAGGCTGCGTCAACCCCACCTGGTGTTAATTCAACAGTTAGACAGGAGCTTGAACTCAAGACGCTGAGATGTTAAGCCAACACCAGGCCTTCTCCGTGATTGATTTTGCTTGAACACCGGTATATTTATGCGGTTACAGAGCAGCCAATGACATGTAAAATTGTTATTATACTAAATGTCTGTGTCCAGACGTTAAACGTCAACTTCTACTTGATGACGTATAAAAGTAGAATGTTGTGATAACGAATAAATACATTCCGTTGACAGGTTGTGTTGCAATTTTAATGTTATACCCGCGCCCCCTCTCGTCCACAAGGTGTGAGTACAACAGGGCACTGTGCTCTGGGCCCAGTTGACAATGGCACCGTGCCCACATTCAGAAGAGGGCCGCAACGAGCAAAACTGTTATTAAAAAAAAACTATTTGAAAGGTGTGCCATTATACATTTTAAGCACCATCATCATGTTGTCATGTTGTTGTCGTTTACATTTCGTTTACGCACTGTCTTCACTGGTCCTGACGTCACTGCACTGTAACTCACAACAAATTGCAACAGAAGGTTTCTCTTCGATTTTATTATTCGAAATGTGTGCAGAATAATGTATTAAAAGTCAAGGAAAATTTAGTTTGGCGAAGATCACTTTTGTGCACAAATTAAAGATGGACGCCACACAAACTTAACTTGGCGATATCGACTTCGAATCGATAGTTTTCGATGATTTTTGAATCATAACCGATGGGTTTTCAGTGTGAACGAAGGCATTCAAACATAATGAGCTGATTTGGTATTTCCTTCATATACATTCATTCAAAATGACCCTCAACTCCTTACCAGAATTCAAGGACCCCGGTGTGGTTGTGTTTATTTGTCACGCTACTTACTCCTCCTGCAGTTCTGGGCCGATGACATACAACCTTGCAACGTAGGATCAGCATCACCCCAAGTAGTGCATAGGGGTGTTTTCATCTTTTCTAGTGGTCTTGGCGGGGATATGGGGATGCACATTCTCTATATAAATGTGTATCGTGTGGTGCCACCTCCAGGTGGGAGAGGGTATTACAAGGCCCCACTCTAGTGTCGTCTTCCTGTCACCATGTTTTCCATTACATTGAGGTGTTTTGAATTATGCAGCGAAATGTATTTTGAGTTTCACATTTGAACAAGGATAATCACCTAACCACCCCCCCGCCCCCTTCTCGACAACCATTTTTTAATTATCAAAATTTCAATAAACCGTGCATTTAGTTTGATGATAAGCCTGGTGTTGGCTTCGTGGTTAGGGTGGCTGTCTTGGGATCCTTGGGTTCCTGAGTTTGAGCCCCGTTGTCTGCTGAATTAACACCAGGTGAAGTTGACTCAGCCTGCCATCCTCCTCTGGCCAGTGAAATAAGTACCGGTGTACTGGTAAAAGGGACACAGCATCAGTGGCACAGCTGTGCTCCAACAAAGTGGAAACCCATCCAAGATTGTGTCAAATAGCCAAGGAAAAACTGCTTCAGCAGTGTCAATGCTCTGTTCAAGAGTACGGTCCACTGGACTGGAGTTTGATGATGCATAAAACTATTGCATAAGAAAGTCACAAAAATAAAAATCAGTTAAATTGTTTTATGAAAAAAGAACTGAACTGAAGGGGCCATTTAGATATTATGTAACACATTTTTTTGCCCAAATGTGACACCCTCCACCCCTGTAACGCTCCGTAACACTTCAAAAGACACCCCCTAAAATAGAACGTAGTTTTCCAGTAGTTCCTGTAGCCCTGATCCTGTCATTCGGTACCAATGCAGTCGATAAGGCTCATCTTTGTGTGGAATCCACATAATATCAACACTATGGAATGTAATGGGCTGTTCTCTAGTTCGCTCTCGATTATACATGTAGGGCTTTCCAGCAGAGTGGATGGTCAAATGTTACGATATGTGTTACTTCATAAAGGCTAACATGCTGACATTTGATCTGAAGGGTTGAGCACAACTCTTGCGATCTACAGTACACTACCTAGATCAGATTGAAAAGCAAACATTGTATTGGCATCTGAAAGTGTGAACAATGTATTTTGTACAGAATAGCATTTATAGCAAAGTTTACTGGCATAGATTTTTCTAGACTTTTAGTGTGTAATTCTGGAGACCTTTCTGATAACAAATCCAAAGAGAAACAGTTATTGCAACTTGTGATGGGTTTAGCTATAATTTACCATAGATTGACTGGACTACATAGACAACTAGAAGGGCACTCAGTAGAGCGCGTACCTCTGCCTTGCAATGACTGATCCACGAGAACATATCTGGCCCAATACATTTTTGAGATATCCTGCACACAGACAAACAAACAAACAAACAAACAAGAAGACGACGTCGTGCAGAGCACGGTACTTGCAAAATCCATAAAACAAATTTGACCTCAAAAACAATTGGTGGTTGAATTCAATGACCAAATATGCAACTCCTCTTCAAATATCAAGTGATTCGGATGAAAATCAACAATTTTAGAAATACGGCCTGGTGACCTTTTGGCCGACGTGGACATCAAAAATAATTCACTGGTTTTATTGAGAGACTGGAAATATATCTATCCTCTTCAAATTTCAAGTCAGTCTGGTGAAAATTGAGGATTTTAGAAATACCACCTTAGTTGTTGACCTTTTGACCGAAGTTGACCTCATAAATCATTGGTTGAATTCAGTGACCTAAAATAAAAATCCTCTTCAAATTTCTCGTCAATTGGATGAAAAGTGATAATTTTAGAAATTTGTTGACCTTTGTCCTATGTTGACCTTTTGACCTCAAACAATAGGCTTCTTGCTTCTAACGAACTCTACCATGCGGTGAAGTTTCATGAAGATCGATTTACCTGAAGACCAGTGACATAAAAAAGGCAGACAGACAGACAGAATTTAACACACGCAAACCAACCAATATACTTGAAAAATCTTCGATTTTGCGAGTAACAAGACAAACAGACAGAAAGGGGTGAAAACATCACCTCCTTCACCTTCGGTGGCAGAGGTGATAATGATGAAAAAAAAACATTTAAATGGCGCTCAGAAACACAAGCATAAAACAATGAGATGAATATAAAGCAGGTACTTCAGTAACAGTGCTTCGTCTGTTGATGCCGTTTCTGATGAAATTATTACAATAACGTACAAAAAACCTTCAGGGAAATAACCATTGCTGGTTTCCTAAGGGCAGCCACCTCCATCTGCAAATTAAACTTGTGAATATTGCAAATAAAACCTATGTGCTGTGTTAAAGAAACTTCTGTGTCCATCTTTCTTTTACAATGTTTCCCCAAATTAGTTTGGTACCAGGCCCACAAAAGGTTAATCCGGCAATGATTCAGAATAAAAATTAACCTAATAAGCGGGATACTCGAATGGCTCACCGTTCCCAGCAAGCTGGTACTCATTTTGTACCAGTTTGTACCTCTTAAGATCGGCCTGGTCGAGTTTGTACCTTTTAAGGTACTGTGCTTTTCATGTTTTCCTTTTAAAAAGATGTTGTGATATAATTTACAATTATTTATGAAGTTGAAATAATCCAAATCATCTAACATGTTCCAATCATCACTTTTTCCCCCCACATTTGGAATAAACTCTCACACTCTCTTCATTCAATCCCATTCTTCCCTCCAGGCCTTCAAAACAGCTGTTCACCACCACCTCTTATCCTTCCCCATTCAAACCTCTATCTTTTCTACCCCCATTAATCCACCCCAAACCTACCTCCTTCGAATTCCCTTCTTTCCTTCCTGAAAGTATTGTACATCTTGTTAGCCCTGTGTACCCCACCCCATCCCTCTCCCTTCCATCGATCTCCTAATGTCTCTGTTCCCCACTGTTTTGTCTTTCTCTCTCCCACCTCTCTTGTCTCCTTCCCCCCTTGTTTGTGCATTGTTTGTTCGCTCTCATTTGAGCCTTGACAATGTATACAAATATATATATATATATATATCAAAATATTATTGGGTTGGGTCATGCACAGGGTTACCGATCATGGGCTGTTTCCCTGACTTGGCACAAATGTTCATGGTTTGAATGAAGCAGTTTCCCACGTTGGTAAGACTGGTGCTTGCTGCTTGAACGTGGTGAGCTATTCTGGAGAGTGGACACTCCCTTTAACCTTAGTGGTGAACGGCATGAAACCCACAGGCCGTGAACGTTGATGTGCTGCACATGTACACACACGTACATGGCATACAGAGTTGGCGCAGACATGAAAGATTAACTTTCTGGTTTTCCAGGACTTATAATATAAACTAGAAGGGGTACCTGCCGAAAAATCAACTTTCACCCTTTAAAAATTGTGCAAATAAATCATTGAAATATCAGCTGTTTTTTCGTATCCTTTTCTCACCTGTGTTGCAAGTAGACCGAAAGGCAGTGTATAACCAGACACACTGTGTTGATATATTTATACTGTTATATGAATAAAATGGAAATGTTGAAGAAAAAAAAAGTATTGAATATAGCAAGCATTTTCTGAATCTAATCGATATGATGAATGGGATTGAATGAGACTCACCATTATTATAAGGGAAGAAGAAATAAGGAAGGACGGAGGAAGAAGAAAGGAGGAAAGAGGAAGAAGAAGGAAGAAGTTAGAAGCATTTTTTGTTTTAATAGAATTGAAACTGGCCCATCTATCCTCACTTTACTCAACTATATCATATTGTTTGCAGATTGGGCTTGTTTAGTAGTAATCTAAAGGACAATTGCTGTGGGCCGAATGCACGTGGGCAGGCAGACAGGGAGGAACAGATGCAGGCACGCTGAGACAGAGATGCTTTTTAAAAAAAAGATTATAGATGTTTTCTGCAACGAGTGACATTGGCATAAATCACGAGAATAAGAATGAAACCTTGATCGTTTTCTGGTATTCCATTGAATATTTCAGTAATACTACACATGTATGCCCACAGACAAAATATACAGGGAGTCTTCTTTATACGTACGCTCAATCGACCAAAGCTTTCTCACATTAGCGCTTAACGAGAACTTAAGGCCCGGTCACACCTTGACGTTTTAGCCAGCGATGGCAACGTATTAAAATGTATGTAAAACGCTGGCTGACGTTGAACTTTTGATGTTTTTTTTTTTTTTAAGATTCGGACGTATTCATAACGAATTGGTCGTATGCATAACATATTAGTAATGGACACAGAACGTTTTGTTGTGTTATAGATAACTTATACCAACGAATGCTGAACCTGTTGTCGGCCTACACAACCGATGCCCAACGATAGTCTAACTTCGGCATAGCGCATTGCACGCATCGCCGACGATGTCGTGACGTAGCCTATTAAAAGGCTGACGCACAACGATTCGAATCATAACTGCCGTAGAAATGGAAGTGTCAACATCGCGGTCACACCTTGGCGATCTTGCCAGCGTATGCCGACCTAAGAAAAATGTGTCTAAAACGTTGGGGCACGTCAAATACGGTATGAGTAAGTTTGGTATACGTGAGTACAACGCTAAAGTACGCTATCATACGTCGTAGTAAGTAGAGTACCTCAAGAAATTTTAAACATGTTCAAAATTTTACGACGTACTCGGCGTATGACACACGTTCCGCATGCGATGGGGATAAGTTTTACACACGATATGTGGACGCTTACACACGTCCACAAAGGCTACTTATAAGCTACTCATAAGTTGAAACACGTCGCGGTAATGTCTTTTTTACGCGAAACTTATTTCTAACTTATGTTTGACGTGCTTTGAACCAATTCTTTACGTAGTCCCAACACACATCGACGTATGTAGACGTATTCCAATGACGTCTTCCGGTCGACAAAAAAAATAAATGAACGTGTTTCTAGCTTACAACTGCCATATAAAGACGCGTTCCCAGCGGTTTTGGGAATTGGTATATAAAAATGCTGTTCATAAAAGGGGAACCCAACAGTGTTTTCGAGTCCTTTTTGAGTCGATGTCCATGTCAGCAGTATCAGTATCAGTATCAGTATTAGTATTAGTTTGTTCATGTTGGCAGTAGTAGGTGAGTGTGAGGGGGAGGGTGTGGGTTATGATGGATCCTCCTTGCGCCCGCGTGTCCACGGGTAGGTTCATAGGCTGCCACTCAACGATTTAAATGGCTGCATCTCCACTATTGAAAGTAGACGCTTGCGCTCAACAATTGTATTTTTTTTTACACTCAACGACTTTTAAACGGTACCACTCAGCTATTTTCATTGTTTACAATGAACGATTTAAATTGCTGTCACTCACCTTTGTTTTTTGGCGCTGGCGCTCGGAAATTTTAATCGTTTCTATTGAACGTGCTAAATCGCTCAAACCCCACTATTGAAAGTAGACGCTTGCGCTCAACAATTGGATTTTTTTTTACACTCAACGACTTTTAAACGGTACCACTCAACTATTTTCATTGTTTACAATGAACGATTTAAATTGCTGTCACTCGCCTTTGTTTTTTGACGCTGGGGTTTGGAAATTTGAAGCGTTTCTTCTGAACGTGTTAAAACGCTCAAACTCGACTACTTTAAATAGACGCTGCCGATGGACAATTGGAATCAATCATAGCCAAGCTA
The DNA here is from genome assembly GCF_056783735.1 of Eptatretus burgeri. NCBI lineage: Eukaryota > Metazoa > Chordata > Myxini > Myxiniformes > Myxinidae > Eptatretus > Eptatretus burgeri. The sequence goes on from NC_140964.1 coordinate 53,343,245, forward strand.
GACATCGAAGTGTGAACATCCTCGTCATGCCGAAGAAAAGTTTGAAGAATGCTGCAAATAAGTGTCCTGGCCGTGGCCGTGGACGCTGACGCAAGGACGATCCGTTATACCGACGTCTTTCAGCCTATGAGTAACTTAAAAGTAACGTCTGTCGATGTGTGGCAACGATCGCGTAACGTGCCAACAACACGTTAATCATAGGTTAGAAATAAGTTTCGGGTACGCTAAACATTACCTCGGCGTGTCTCAACTTATGATTAACTTACAAGTAGCATGTGTTGACGTCTGTCAACGATCGCAGACCGTGCATACAACTTGTGGCCAGCGTAGCGGAACGTGTGAGTCATACGCCAGCATACGTCGTGAAATTTCAAGCATGAAAAAATTTGAGGACAACCGAAAAGTACAACGTTTAAAGCCAGCGTACAACGACATATGGCAGTGTTTTTCAGCGTGCTCTCAATGTTATCAAAACTTACCCATAACGTATTCAACGTGTGCCAGCGTTTTAGAAAAAAAATTCAAAAATCGGCATACGTTGGCTAAAACGTCAAGGTGTGACCGGGCCTTTACACCAGTTTTCAGTGAACGCATCGTCGTTTTGGGGTTAACGCTTTTTCATGGGGGCGAATTTGGTTTTTAACCTTCTCCCCAGAAATATTCTGTGCCGGAACCTCTCTGCTCACATTTTCGTTACCCTCGGAATGTCAGAGAAACACAAGACACCATTAAAAAGAACAAGTGATGTTTGTGCATAAAAAAAAAACACCTCAAGTCGGAAATGAAATTAGACATTATAAAACAGTCTGAGAGAGGGAACTCCTTCAGATTGTACGTTCGCTATGCTCTTAACCGGTCTACGATCATAAGATACGCGAGCACAGGGTGAGAATGCTCGAACATGTGAAAGGATCTGCACCGATGATAATTATCAAGAATAGGAGTGGTGTGATCGCTGAGATGGAAAAACCTTTCATTTTGTGGCTCGAGGACCAGAGAACAGAATCAGCGAGTGTTGATGTTGTCAAAGATTTCCTATTTAAGCATTTGTAATTGGTGTGAATAAAGACATTGTTCCTCACTTATAAAATATCACGTAAACTTCAGTAAAATGCTGCAGTCGAGAGGATTCCATGGTAAACATGATTAACCATGTATTCTGGTACATTTTATTTCTGTAAAACATACATCTGCCTTCTGTTGGTAATGATTTGTCATTTTTTTTTGATTAAAACTATTTAACAACCTGGAAATGTTGCATAAGTTCCAGTAAACCCTTGTTTTATGTGGAGGGTGGTTACATTTCCTCTCACCGATGAATTTATCGGTCATGTACTGGAGCTGTTTACCGGAATCACCCTCGCTTTCGGTGCAAAACCAGAGCGTTCACTATCCCTTGTGGTTTCTGCGCATTTTTTGAAAACATTGTTGAGGTTCGTATAAGAGCGAACACACAGAACGTATAACAAAGGGTAGCAGGAGACAAGATGGGTGGGAGAGGGAAGCACAAAACAGTAGTGAGCAGACATTAGGAGACCTGTGGAAGGGAGAGGGATGGGGTAGGGTAAACAAGATGGACACTAAAAGGACTTTCAGGAAGGAAAGTAGGGAATTTTCAGGAGGTGAGTTTGGGGTGGATTAATAGGGGTAGAAAAGATTGTGGTTTTGGATCGGGGAAGATAAGAGATGGTGATGAACAGCTGTTTTGAATACCTGGAAGGAAGAGTGTCAGAGTTTGTTCCAGAGGTGGGAAAAAAAGAGGAATGAAAGAGTGATTCTTGATTCTGGTCATTTCACCAGGGGGGGGGGTGCTGACTGACCTTGAACGCCCTACGGAAATATGGGGGGAGGTGTGAGAGATCACCGACAGTGAGGGGAGGGGGTGAGATCGGAGAGGAGGCGGTAGAAGACAGACAGACCACCAACCTGCCTGTGGTTGAGAGAGTGAGAGACCCAAAGGCTCAGCTTCATCACGGGAGATACCAACGATCCTAAAAGCCTTGGTTTCCACAGCGTGAAGCTGAGAAAGATGTGAAGCGGGAGCACTAGCCTGGAGGGAAGAGCAGGACTCCATCAGGCTGTGGATAAAAGCTTTGTATGTGGTCAGAAGCTCAGGTGTGCTAAGAAAGGACTTTGCACGACGGAGGATACCCAGTCAGCAACGAGCTTTGGAGGCCAGATTGGAAATGTGACTTTTCCAGGAAACATCATGGCAGATAGAGAGATCCAAAAGCTTGAATGAAAGGACTTCAAGAGGATTGGTGAGAAAGTAGATGGGAGGGGTTTTCCAGACGGTCCTTTCGGAAAAATATCGTGAGATTTGTCAGCATTGAACAACATGTCCCATGTGTTTGACCAGCAGGTGATTTTATTCAGGTCCACAAAGTGAAGAGGCTGCTGCTTGCCAATATGAGGGATGGCAGATGGTACAGCAGATGGTGGAGTCGTTAAAGAGATAAAGAGGATTTTCCAGAGTCAGAGAGATCATTGATGAAAACCAGAAAAAGAACAGGGCCCAGAACCTTGCCTTGAGGAACTCCAGCCTGGATAGGAAGAAGGGATGAGAGAATTCCATTAAGAGCCATGCATTGACTGCAACAGGAAAGGAAGTCTGCGAGCCATGAGTGGAGATTGCATTGGATACCATTAGAAGAGGGCAGGGCAGGGTGCCAGACCATATTGAAAGCTTGTGATGTGTCGAGGGAGATGGCTCTGATCTCATGTCTGGCATTGAGGATCTCCATCCATTGTTGGGAGAACAGAAGCAGCATATCCAGGGTATTTTGACCTGGTCTGAATCCAAATTGATGATCAGAAATCAAGCCATTGGAGAAGAGGAAGGATTTAATGTTGGAAGAGATGATGGATTCCATGACCTTGCTGATGATTGGGTGCAGGGATCTGTTTTTGCACCTTATTTATGTAGAGCGGTAATGTTTGCTGATTTCCAAGAAGAAGGCAGATGACCTTGCACAAATGAGAGGGTGAATAAAAGAGAGGGTGAGCAAGAGGAACAGAGCAGGATTTTAGGACACGTGGGCTGATACCACCTGGACCAGTTTCAGAATCAGAGCCAAGGTTTGACAGCAAGTGCTCCACCTTCTCAGGAGAAAAGGACAGTCAAGGAACAGCTGAATGCGACTGGGTAAGGTGAGCACAAAAAGTGGTTTGGGACAATATTTTGAAGCAAACACAGAGATTCGGCATTCAGCTTTTTCACGTGCAGTGTCAGCTGTGAAGCCGTTTGAGGGAAGAGGCAGGAGCCAGAAACAGACTTAATGAGATGCCACTAGGATTTGGAGGGGGGAGGGAGGGGGCTACAAGTTTGAGAGTTCAAACTCGAGATTAGAAAGATGTTCTTTCCTGGCTCTCCTGTTCGTATCTTGTCTGTACCAGTTTGTGGTGAGGATGTTTCAGTCACAGAGAGATTCACTTACCTTAGTAGTGACATCCATGTCTCCGCTGGCTGTGAGCCAGAGGTCAATAGATATCTGGGTCAGGCCTGGGGAGTCATGGATTTACTGGATCATGGGGTGTGGAGCTGTCGGTGCCTGTGCAGGACGACAAAAGTCTGAGTCCAGTCTTGCTCTACGGATGGGAGACTTGGACCCTGCCCAGGGATCTGAGACAGAGACAACTCCTTTGGGACCAGGTCTTTTCGAAGATTCCTTGGCTATCGCTGGTCAGACCATGTCAAACGAGCGGTTGCTGAGACTCGGATGAGATTTGTTACCTGCATAGTCCGTGAGCATCAGCTGCGGCTGCAGACATGTGGCTCATTTTCCCGACACTGATCCTGCTTTTTCAGTCATTCTCTCAGTGAGGGAGGCTCATGAGTGGAGGAGGCCAAGGGGCCAAACACTTGCCCAGTGGTTGCAGCAGGTTGATCGGCATCTCAAGGAGATGGTGAATCATCGTGATCAGCGCCGAAAAAAAAAATTGGCTCAGTAATTTTGAAAATATGTTCATACGGCTAACAGCTCAGACATTGGGTGTTATAAAATGTATTTTTGCTTTGAAACTCACAAAGAGAAAAAGATATAACCTTTGTAAAGCACACCCAGTTCATATAAACAAATTGCTTTTGAAACAGGACAAAGGAAAACGTGATCGTTCGTACACTGCTGAGGTTAAAAAGTTAAAACCTCCACCCATCATCATAAGACAGGATGAAACTTTGCCACCACTGTACCCATAACCAAGCATGCAGACATGAACACACACCCGTGGAGAATCCCTTTACATATCCAAATCTACACCTACGTACCTCTCTCGACCTTGTAGCAACTGCCGACTGCATATCCTGATCGGGACATTAACTGTACCTCGAGCAACTGTAGGGCGCTCGGCAAGCATATTAAGCACTCCAATTAAATGGTTGATGAGATATGGCTGGCTTGACAAGTGATAGCAAGCTGATGGGTAATGGCACACCCACAAAAAAACTAAACCACCGATTTCTTAATGTTTTCATATTTCACGACAAATTTCAAATTATTTAAGCCACATTATCTGATCCTCAAAACTCAAATTGTATTTAACGGCTGGCTTGGCAAGCGATTGCCGATCCATCATATTGTTATGTTTGAGGGGGGGGGTATGCATTCAAAGGGTAATTAGGATGTTTAATTAGGTATGCCATGCTGTTCGAGTTTACCAGGATCTCGATGTAATAAGTAGCAATTCAGTGGTGATAAGTTGTCTTGTAAATGTCCATTTCTTCAAGGGGGAAATGATAATTGTCACGTAATTAGATAGGGACACGGGATAGGGTAAGTGTGTCTGCGTAAACCCCTTTTAGTAGTCCCTGGAGGCTGGCCGTGACGTCACAGGACAGTGCTGCGGATGGCTCCGCCCCGTGATCACGATTGGCGGAAGGCGACGGCGGTGGGCCAATAAACGGCTCGATTGGAAGTGACGAGGACGGGAGGATAAAAAGGTTCTGTTCGGGGTCGAAAAAGGAGAGGAAGAAGATCGGGACAAAAAGATCGTGTTTTTTTGGGGGTGGAGGTTGTTGTGCTGGAAGCGTGCTTGTTGTTGCATGGATTCGATCCTGTTTTTCATTGTGTCTTGGAGCCTTGCTGAGCCTCGTGCCTCACCTTGGTTGGCTCTGGGGTTCTGCTGACTCGGAGTACGGGGTCGAACGGCGCGCGGACCTGCCTCCCTCTCGCAACTTGGCGCCAGAACTGGTTCCCTGGTGGCTGTGAGCGGACTTGGGCTAGGACCAGGAGGTCGACAGCACCACGGTTTCTCCTGCCCCCCTGACGAGAGCAAGGCCAGCTCGTCCGACGCCAATCCAGGGACAGTTGCGTCCACACCACGGTCCAGCCTGACCACCAGAAATAGCTACGTTTTGTGTGTGTGTGTGTGTGTGTGTGTGTGTGTGTGTGTGTGTGTGTGTGTGTGTGTGTGTGTGTGTGTGTGTGCGCGTGTACCTGGCGCCTTAGAGGGTTTGAGAATTGTATATTCATTGGAATTGTCTGTGTTATCCCCACGCCCGATCCCACACCATCCCGTCGAATCGCCCCGGATCCCTCTTCTTGCCGAGTCTTGTTATTTCTGGTTAATAATAAAAACAAATAAACATCATCAACTCGGTGAAAAGCGACTCGTGCCACCTTCCTCGTCCCGTTTGCGGTAGAGCGATTAGAACCGCCATGTTTGGGTTATAAATAAATAAACCGCCTCCATCGTTTCGGCTCATTCTACGTTGGCGGGACTGTTCAAGTCCCGTGGACGTCACAATATTAATCACCTCCTGGAGACGCACCTAAATATGAAACATGAACACTTTTATTTTTTGCAGCAGTCAGAACTGTTGGCAAGTTCCATTCTGGAGCTGAAATTTTGCAATTCAGCTTAGTTTAAGAGATTCTAGAGGTGATGGCATGTGCGGAAATGAAATAAAGCCACAAATGCTGGCGTCGCCAGGCGTTTAAAGAGCAGGTTTTGGGTCGCTGATGACTTCGCGTGATTCAAAGGTTGTAATCACATAATTGTTGGGCAATTATTTTCTTACATTTGAAACTCAAAATATGCTAAAATTAACTTTAAAGTCAAAACTTCTCTCAGTGATCGAAAAACAGACCGGAATTTACCGAAGATGCAATGATGTCACGTTCTCCGAAAACTTTGTGAACATTCGGAAACAGCATGTGAACAATGATGAGATGCAAATCAGAGAGCGATTTCAGTGGCGATGAAATAGAGTGTTTTTATTCTGATATTGCCAACTGGGTTAGCAACCAACAACTCATGTTCACAGAGTGGTGATCAGATGTGTTTATGCCTTCGTAATCCTCGGCTGTGAAATGGTCACCATAAATGACAAGTCCATCCAAAGGGTCCTCTTTACCTGTTTTCTTTGGGGGAAAATTCGCCCGTTTTGTTTGTACAAATCTTATCCACTGCTGGAGAAGGTTTGATTCCTTCGGGAATCGGTGGGAGCGATTACCCGTTTTCCAGCCATTTTCGCAAAACATGACACACATATGAGGCATGATGTATAAATATCCAAATAACTTTGTTCTACAATAATTCAAAACCAGAATGGTGTCAAAGCCACCCAATGTTCACCTGTTTATACATTTATCGCTTTTAAAAGACTAGTCTAATATTTTTTATAAAGCATTGCAGTGAAGTCTGATCCAAATAATTTTAAAGCAATATAAGTATTTGTATATTGTAATCAATAAAAAAAGTGCGATAGATAAAAACATTAGAAAGGAAATAACTTACACCAAAAACGTTAACATTTTCACGCTGACGCTCAGGGTATTGCTATAGCGCTCTGTTCTTCGAACAGGCGAGATAATAAAAAAGGATAGACAGTTTCAAGCTCAGAGCCTGGTGTTGGCGCAGTGGTTAAGGCAGCGGCTTGGGATCCAAAAGGTCCTGAGTTCAAGCCCCGTTGGGCCACTGAATTAATACACCAGGGGGTTGACTCAGCCTGTCATCCTTCCGAGGTCGGCAAAATGAGTACCAGTGTACTGGGCCGGTGTATACCCCGGTTAAAATAGGTGTACCATATCCCTGTGTCGTAAGAGGCGACCAGGGTTGCGTCAGGAAGGGCATCCGGCGTAAAACATGTGCCAAATCAGTATGCGGATCATACGGATGATCCGCTGTGGCGACCCCGAAAAGGGAGCAGCCGAAAGAAGAAGAAGAGACAGTTTCAAGCTCAAAAAAAAGTGAAAGAATGGCCCGCTGAACTGGATACTTCTTCAATGAGAGTGAGCACCGCTTTGTTTTGGAGAACGTGATGTCAACATCCATATATGGCAGGCGGCTGTTTTTCAACAGCCTCGAGAAATAACTTCGGAGTTACATTTCATTAATTTTCCCAATAGTTGGCATCGAACTATTTTATGCACATATAATCATATTGATAAATTTTCAGAACATGTTTGGTGACCCGCAACGTGCTCTTTAAGCCCATGCAATGTATCCAGCCATTCAATCATACGAGTGAGGAAAGCGACAAAAGAAATAAAAATCAAAAAAACACTATCATTAATTGTTGAGGCCTGTTCCAAGTCAAAGCATTGTTGAGCAAACTGAACAAAATGGCTCAGACCCCTGTGAGGTAACCCAGGAAATACCTTAACACCCCAAAGAGAACAAAGTGACTTAAGATGCACCTGATAAAGGAAAGAATTAAATAAGGGTGCAATAAATTAACCCAAACACCCAATTTTCACTCATGCACACCCTTGGAGTTCCCTTTGTGCGCATGCAAAGTTTCAGGCTGTTAGGTTTCATAGTTTTAGCGTTATGGAGGCAAAACACTTCCAGGGCCATAGAAGATATCAGAACAAAAGGCTGCTAATCCTCAGATAAAATAGCAAAGGACAAAGGAAGTCCAGCAAAGGACTGGACAAAAACGCATTATGGATCAAAGCGAGAGACGTCTCAGAAAATCTTAAAGGTATCAATGGAAGACAGCATGAGGTGATACTAGGAAGCAGACCTGAATGAAAGAGCATGAGAGATTCAGAAAAAGGCAATGCACAGGCAATATTAGATGGGGCCAAAAGAATGACAGTTCGAGGACGGTTAAGAAAATTTCTCGTAGGATGTGAGTGGTTGGTGTTGTGAATTTTCTTGGCAGAGAATTAATTGAATGGTAGGGTGGAACATAAGATACAGTAAAACTGCAAGACTACCAACCTGCCAGCAGTGAACGAGAAGTAAACCCTTAAGGCCCTGTCACACCTTGACGTTTTAGCCAGCGTATGGCAAGGTATCAAAATGTATGTAAAACACTGGCGTACGCTGAACTATTGACGTTTTTTTTTCCAGTTTTGGACGTATTCATAACGAGTTGGACGTATGCATAACGTATTAGCAACGTAAACAGAACGTTTTGATAACATATAGATAACTTGTACCAACGAATGCTGAGCGTGTTGTCGGCGTTCACAACCTATGCCCAACGATAGTCTAACTTATGCATAGCGCGGTAGCGTATCGCCAACGATTACATGGCGTAGCCTATTAAAAGGCTGCGGCTCGACGATTCAAATCATAACCGCACTAGACATCGAAGTGTCAAGCTGCTATCACCCCTTGACGTTTTAGTCAGCATATGCCGACGTATGAAAAACTTGCCAAATATGTTATGGGTAAGTTTTGTATACGTCAAGAGCACGCTGAAGCACGCTGGCATACGTCGTAGTACGCCGAGCTCGTCGACAAATTTTAAGCATGCTCAAAAATTTGACGTATGCCAGCGTATGACTCACACGTTCCGCATACGCTGGCATAAGTTGTAGGCACGTTACACGATCGTTGACACGTCGAGGTAATGCTTAGCGTACCCGAAACTCATTTCTAACCTATGAGTAACTTGCTTTGAACCTACGAGTAACATATCTAAAACGCACATTGACGTCTTCCGAACTTACAGCTACCGTATTGGCAGCGTTTAGGGGAATTGGTATATAAAAATGGGGTTCACACAGGAGGAACCCGTCAGTGTTCGACTCCATGTTTTTTTATTTTATTTTTTTCTTCGGCATGACGGTGATGTTTACACTTCGATTTCTATTGCGGTTACGATTTAAGTCGTGAGCGGCAGCCTATTAATTATAACTGCACTATAAATCGAAGTGTCAACATCGTCATGCCGAAGAAAAGAAAAGGAAAAAAAAAACAAAAAAAAAAACGGAGTCTGGAACACTGACCCTAAACATTACCTCGACGCGTTTCTACTTATGAGTATGAGACTTCAGAGACAGACCAGAATATTTGCAGGATTATGAAAGTTACAGTCCTTTTGAAAATACAAAGCAAGACTGAACCTTTCATGAATGAAAAGGCATGCTCCAGGTGGATGACCACTTGCACATTTCCTCTTGCCTGAAAGAATTCCCAGTCTGCCTGGTGGAGAAGTGAGGAAACATGCACAAGTGGTCATGTGCAAATGATAGAAGAAACTAGATTAAAATCAAGTGTGGGATTGGTTCCAGATCATCAGCTTGAGATACACGAGTTGTTAGAGTTAGAAGACAGGAGAGAATGCCAGCCAGAAACCTGTTCGTAAACCTGACAAGCAAGATTGCTGTGTCCAGTTTGAGACTGAGGGCATCTACCCATTTATTATGCAAGTAGTAATACAACCTATCACTTCGCTGACAGGAATATTAAGGTGGGGGGGGGGAGAAAAGGACAGGAGGATGAGGAAGGAGAGAGTGGATAGGTAGAGGGTGGGAGAGAGGGAAAGGAAAGGCAGATGGATGAAAGGGAGAGTGGGGGGTGAGAGGGGATTCCTGCAGATGTGACGCCCAGTTTAACCTTCATCTGAGAGACAGCACACACATTGATGACACCCTGCCTGTGAAACACCGGGGTGCCAGTTTATAACTGGGTCAGCATTTGAACCCAGGCAAGACAGCTTAGAGTAAGCATGCATACCTCTCGGCTATCCTGCCGTGATCTGGCGATTCATTGGTTAGGGGAGGGGATGGGATGGGGAGAGACAGCACAAGGGGAGGGGAGAGACAGCACGAGGGGAGGGGAGAGACGCAGCATGAGGGGAGCGGAAAGGCAGTGCAAGGGGAGGGGAGAGGAGAGGCGTGACCTCTGTCTGAATCCGCTTTGAGCCACTGCAGGCTATTTACACATTGCAGAAATTAGTGCATTTACATTAATATTGTCATGAAGGCAAATCTCACAAAACAGGAAAATAAATTTAGTGTGCAATTGCTGAAAAAAAAAAAAATAAAATAAAATAAAAATAAAAAAAAGACCTGTCGACCATCATGGATTGTAAAAGCAGGCTCGAGAGCACAGCGTTGCACCTAAATGAAGTTCCACTTTCTGCACATTTTCATCACTAAATATAATTTTCCGAACAGTAGAAAAAAAAGTTAAGTTGAATGCTTTTCCTAAAATAGTTATTAAAAATAAATAAAACAAAAAACAACAATAATAATGGCTATTTGTTTAAATTTTATAATATCACTCTACATTGACATTTAGTCCATCTGATCCAATTTTCAAATCAGATATAATATTTAGATTACATACTTTAGTCTGAGAGCAGACTGTTTTCAAAGCAAGGAATGTTTGAATAGGTCAAACGAAAGATTTAAAATCCCAGCAGCAAGCTGACAGAGGGCTGACCAAGGATAACACCTTGATAAAGGACATAATTAAGTAAGGCCGTTAATTATCTTCAAAAGTGGTGTTTTACTTAACCAAACACCCAATTTTCACTCTTGCACTCCCTTGGAGTTCCCTTTGTATGCATGCAAAGTTTCAGGTTGTACGTTTCATGGTTTGAGTTATGGAGGAAAAGCACACGCACGCACACACACTAGCATAGATGTGAAACTTGGTGTCTGTTCATGTGTCCGTTTGTCTATCTCGGTTTATGGTGGCTGCTTCCCAGGCTGCGTTTGAAAAGCTCTGCATGCGAAGCTCAACATTCAACCAGAAGAGCATACCAAACGATATACATTTAAAAATAAAAGTATAAAAATAATAAATATGGGATTACAATGAAACCATAAATGTTTTTGCACTACAAAAGCGACGTTTCAGAAAACATCACTTTTGGCAGTCATGTTTTCTGTAACACTGCACCTGAAAAACGTTTAGAAATCATAGTTTACCTTGCTGGACCACACTCTCTATCGAGTGCATCCTGTGGCTGCTGGTTGCATCATTGGTTGGGACGCGGCTGTTCCGCTGATGGTGTCCCCCTTGCCAGTACACTGGTGCTCATTTTGCCGACCTCGGAAGGATGACAGACTGAGTTAATCTCCTGGTGTATTTTCTTTTTAATTCAGGACCCCAGGATCCCAAGCCTCCACCCTAACCACGAAGTAAACATCAGGCTGCTGGACCACACTAAGATGGTGACATGAAACAAAGGGATCAATTTTCAAGTTGGTCACACACAAGCTCCACTAAAATTCCTGTGCCTTATTTTATACAAATCAATTGGCTCAGAGCCATCCTCATCGAAAAATTATGCAATCGTTCCCATAATGTCCGTCAGCAGAGAGGTTTTAATTTTTACAAACAGGTTTCAAACCCTTACGTATTCATAGATAGCATACATGCACTCGATATTCACAAATGGCAATTTTTAAAAAAAAATTTGTATGATAGAATAAGGGGTTTAGTTTTGTCAGGGAAATTTCTCAACAGTCAATGACCATTAAACGTAGGTAGCAGGCGAGCTAGCCAAGTAAATATTGCCATCGCACCGCTGCAGGGCAGGCCTAGGAGTTCCACAAAGCACACGCTTTGGCAAAGCCATCGCTGTTCTTAGCTATGATTGGTGGGACATCATGCGGTCCAATCAGTGCTTTTAATGGCACTTCAACTTGTAAGCGATTGTTTTAAAGGTGAAAGTGAGATCAAATGTGTATACACGTTAAAATGTGAAGTAGTAATTGATCAACACTTCATCGGCCTCTTTGTTCCACTCATTCCATTGGTCAGTAGATTGAACCATTGAAAAAGGGATAAAACTAGCAACAATTTCACCGAGCAATTATCCAAAGAAAAGCAAAAGCAAAACAGGTTCTCATGTTGCAGCACATAAAGTCCTCGATTCAATAATGGAATGAAATATTTAAATGAGATCAGTATACAAGCCTTATTTGATATTACATCTTAAGCTGGTATAAATAGTTCCGAATTTAAATAATCTATGTACAATTCCAGCAATCTGTGTGTGTGCGCGTCTGTACGTCTGCGACCGCCGGTCCGATCTGATTGAAACTTGCCAGGAATATTGCCGGGGCCCCGCAGATGTGCCTTTGAGGTTTGATGTCAATCGGACGAGCGGTTCAAGTTACGGCCATTTTATTGCTTTTTTCAGTGTTGAAAAGGTGTATATTGTCGTCGTCGTTGAACATTTATACAATATTGTATAAATATCATATACGTTGTCACATTTATACAATATTGCTGGGGACTCGCGGATGTGCCTTTTCAAGGATTCATATTAAATCAGACAAGCGGTTCCCAAGTTACGGCCATTTATCTGTCGACCAATGACAAGACACGGTGCTACGACATCACGAATGACGTCACAATGTTTATTTATTTTATTATTATTTTTGCACGATTGAAACTTGCCAGGAATATTGCTGGGGACCTGCGGATGTGCCTTTTGAAGGTTTGATATTAATTGGACGAGCGGTTCCCAAGTTACAGCCATTTATCTGTCGACCAATATCTGAGAGAAGGGGATGGGAGGGGGGATGAGAGTGGGGGCGAGATAGGGCTACACATACTGGCACGCACCTACGGGCCCGCCCCTAGTAATAATAATAATAATAATAATAATAATATACAAACACTAATGAGCTACCTCATTCCAAGTGTAGGAGAAAAGACAGATTACCTTTGGTCATTGCGAACACTGCAAGCATGGTTACCGAGAAAACGGCGAGTGCACGATGCATGCAACGCAAGGCACAAAGGAAGGGATTACCGTGACTAATCACACCATTTGTGCGTGTTAAGAGATCGGAGGAAAATTCGAAGTGGTTTTTGAGTGGATTTTTTTTTCTTTGACATTGAATTGATAGCATGTATTTAAGGATTGTAAACAACTGATTTGTTGGTGATGACATATTTGGAATACCAGAACCTCGATATGAAAATTATGCAGATAAATCGATTACATCGTTGAAGCTGACGTTGCCAAGTATATTTCAGGGCATTTTATGAAAATGCAAAGTATGCACACCAAACCTTAACCTCAAGCAGAATTTACCTCGATTGCTGTTTGGTTAAAAATAAAATAAAAATTTAAAAACGACCTACCACCTTTGAAAACTCAAGTATTGCCCAATGAAGTAAAAGTTTTGTTATTCTAAAAGGGGACATACAATAGGTTACCTAAGGGTAGGTAGATCCAAATTGCTTCAAAATTTCAGAAATTGAACAGAGAGAGACTGGGTGCCATATTCAACAGCCAGGGATAAAGTATGGCATTTGTCCCACTTCAGGTATTCTCATGTACTGACGTTACACAAATTGCAGCAAAATGTACTGGAACCAACATTGAGCAAATGAATATCCTGCTCGATCGCAAAGCCGCTGCAGACAAGATCCATCTTTGAAATGCCCATACACTGTACAGAACGTCAGTACTGCCAAAACGGTCTCCTGGGCAGGTCGCCACTGTGACACAGGATACTCGAATGACTCAATCATTCCACGAGGCTGGTACTCATTTTGCAGACATCAGAAAAATGACAGGCCGAGTCACTTCAACAACCGAGCAGGAATTGAAATCAGGACCCTAAGCCTGCCACCCTAATAAATCAAGCCATCACCAGGCATGCCCATTAAGTACTCAGGAGGCAAATTTTAATATTTGAATGGCTCAAACACCCTGTTGAATCCAAAATGATTAATAAGTGCCCTACTTAAGAAAAAAAATAAAATAAATTACAAGTTGGGTAAAGGAAGGAAATTTTTTTTTTTTTTTTAACAAAATTATATATATTATACATATACAACTACGAGCTGGCTGGTTTACAATCAGAGCCTTACAAAGTGGTCCTCAGCCAGATCAGAAAAACTTGCATACTATGGACCGACCACTCAAGAACCGGAAATTGAACAAACTTTCCACAAAACTTGTTCATATATTTATTAGCGATTAAAAACTGACTGCAAAAATACAACACAAGAATACAGGAAGCAGACAAAAATGCATGGCTTTCAGCAATTGCTACAATCAAACCTAAGATGGCCCTAACCAACAAAAGAGCCAGAAGGTGGACACACTGGCCCAATGTTGTAATAGAAACAGAACTGGCTCATTTGCCAAAAATAAATCATTGCCTGGCAAGGGACCAGTATGGCAACCAGCCGTTAAGGATAACTGCATTGTAGAGTGGTTCTAAAATGTGCAGGATTCAGACGGTACTAAAGCATGAAGTATCACGCTCCACTGAAAAAGGACATCTGCTTCCAGAATCAAGCCAGGACACAAGGACAACCCACCGTCACTGCCCACAGCATCTCGATAGCACAACCACGACCTGTTGCAACTAGCCGGAGGGCCCGTAGGCCTATGATACAAATGCCATCCTGAGTTAAAGCTAACTGGATAAAATCTACTCAGTCAATTCACCATTTTGAAATGCCATATTCTATTTGGCCACTGCACTCTTGCATTAGCCACATCTAAGTCAAATTAGGAGGAAAAATTAACACAAAGCAATAATGAATCAGTTTGACTTCAAAATCCATGAACCTTGATCTGGTCATCCTTGGCAATTCCAATCTGCAAACAAAATTACATTACACATGTACAGTAGGCAATTACATAAATGCAAACGACAACAAAATCCCAGTTCAAGGGTGGAGGAAGCAGTTTGGGATGAGTCACCAAGCAACAGGGGTCAGCAGTTATCACTCAAAGGCAAAAAATAAAAATAAAAACAAAAACTTTCTGCGTTGCTCCATCCATCATGAACCAGAAGGCATTACAAATAACAAGTGACTCACTTCAAGAAGAAACTGGCAGATGCTCTTCCGCTGGTCACCTTGAAGCTGAATCACTTCGCCGTATTCTGGATGGTCAATCACAGTACCATTGCAGGCGAATTTCTGGCAGAGTTAAAGAGCCGTTAGAGGACTAATCATCGAACCTGTAAAATGTTACGGGAGTGAGGGGGGGGGGGGGGACAAGAGCAGAAAACACACCTTCTTGAAGGCCCGCACAAGCCTTTTCTTGTCGTAGTCCTCAGCAATGCCTTGAACTGTGGTTAAGGTCTTGCGACCATTCCGTTGTTGGATCCTTATGTGGATGTAATCATCTGTCCCCACCGAGAGGCCGTCTTCAGCCTTAAGCACATCAGTGAAGGGCTCTAACAACACACAAAAGTACAAGATGGTAGCTGGGTTAAAATTACAAGCCAATACGTCAGACGAGCACGAAGATATACATATATATATATATTTTTTTTAAACAAGAAAATACTCCACACGGACATCCCACACCCGAGCTTGTACTTTCGATATCAAATAAAAAGCCCAACCATCTGGCGAGTTCACAGGTATGGGGAAAGAGGATACAAGATTACACAAGCCAGGAGGCGACGATGGCTCGTGGGCATTATTGAGGAAGCCCTACCGTAAAAATTGACCAAATCAAATCGGATTTTTTTTATATATTGCAGTTATGGACATTACGCACGGCTTCGAGGAAGAAAAAAATAAATAAATAAATTCAAGTGGGCGTGGCTCCGCCCACAAGTGGCGTGGGACGCTCATACAAAAAAAAAAAAAAAAAAAAAAAGACAACTGGACCATGATATCTAGATTGTGTCCAAGTTTCATCAAACGTCACGGAACTATGCTCTCTGGAGAGAGTCACAAACAGACACAACGAAAATAATGGTCACTGCTGGCGTCCGCGAACAAATATATATATATATATATATATATACATCGAAATGCCACGAGTTGGGTACGTGGGGAAGGAGTGAAATGAGGGAAACAGATCAAGCGGACAAAGGAATATAAATAAATAAATGGCGGCATCAGTGTCGAATGGCAGAAAAAAAAAAAAAAAAACCAAAGAGCGATAACAGGCACATCGAAGGATTCCAGAAGAAATGAAAAACGTGATCAGCAAAATACGAGAGAAAAAATAAAAAATAAAAACAAACGAAATCAAAGTGAGAGGAAAAACAGGTCGGGCGGAAAACGCGACGCCATTTTACACGATGTCCCACCGTCTCACCCCGCTCGACAGCAGGCGCTTACCGAAATGTTGAGGATTGAAAGCGGACATACGACAGACGTGAGTTTACGTTCGGTGGTGGAACTAGAGGCAACCGCAAGGGCGAGCAAGCGCAGATTTATAAGCCTTCTGTAAAACGTTCCACGTCTTATCCTGAACACAAAGCGCCGGCAAACAACTGGCAAACGCCGATGACGCAACTTCCTGCGTGACTCTTCAACGTTCACTGACGTATTCCCAACGATCTCTGTGATTGGTCTATAAACGTCACGTCCTTCTCAGCGCCGTCCAATCAACTTGCTGATTAGTGCACGCACCGAGCGCGATGACGCACAAGGTGAGGCGAAGGCGTAAATCGACACGTGACCCAGAGCTATAATAAGAAAACAAAAAACCAACACTGCGTCACATATTATCTGACAACGACGACGACAAGGGAAACAGTTAAAATAACATTATCATCACTAACAGCCTTACGTACGGGCGGTTTTGAACAATTCCTGTGAAGGAACTCCTTTATAATTGTCCCAAATAGTATTCGTTTCGAAATATGTCCAAAATATCAGCGCAGGATCGGCAGAATTGAAATATAAATGTACTTAACGATCATTCTGAATGAAATAGGTACCTCGATGCATAATTGCAGATATTGTAGGACTTAGTGGTACCAACTTGGTGGTTGCTGGTTGGTGGTGGTGGTTTCCCTTCAAGGATACCTAGTACTGTGTGGGCATGTGATGATACTGTGGTTGGTATGCAACGCAGGCACGATGGACCGAATGGCCTTCCTCCTGCGACAATGTTCCTTGTGTATCCCTCCCTACTGGCCAGTAGGGCAGGCACTACCCCCTCCTTGGACACACAGCGGATCAGAAGGTAACAGAACCTAAATGAACCGGAGAAAGAGAGGAGGTAATGGGGGTGGGGGAGGGGATCATACCAACAGCAAGGTTGAGGGCCAAAATCGAGGGAGACTTCACCGAAATAAAAGGTGTGGGGAAGAATGATGGCAAGAGTCGGACACAAGGGGTGAACAAGATGGATTCAACTGCAAGCTCTCGATCACATAAGGGCAAGCAAAAACTGTTAACCTGGAAATAGGTGGGGTTTGGTGCGTGTTAATGGGGGTAGAAAACATCATGGATTTGGATGGGGGATGATCTGAGATGGTGGTGAACAGCTGTCTTGAAGCCTTGGAGGGTTAAAATGAGATTGAAGAGATGAGGAAGTGAGATTCACAGGCAGGACAAAAAAAAGAGGAACAAATAAGTGGAAGTGAGCAGTGAGTCTGGATTGTCGTGGGCTTTTCACCAGAAGAGGGTTTTCTGGCAAACCATGTACACTCTGCCTTTTTACTTTAATTGATTTTATTTATGAATTTTATTACACCCAGTTAGCAGAAGTATCTGCAGCACACTGTGTAGGAAGGAGAACTTAGACATGTGGAATAGTGGGATACAAATGTTTATGTAGCATATATATATAAATATATATATATATATATATATATATATATATATATATATGCTACATATATATTTGGTGTATTCTCTACATATATATATATATATATATATATATATATATATATATATATATATATATATATATATATATATATATAAAAAAAAAAATTTTTTCAAAAAAGAGCACTTCACTCGTGTGGCACACCCATTTGTAATCACTCAATCATCTTTATAACTGTTGATATGCTCCATTTATGGGAATTATGACACATTCGTCTTTCGAAACTCCATTCATAACTTTAGTCCAACCATTTGTTCATGTTGCAACGATGCAACGACCATTTTCCACTCTGCATTACACCATTGTTACCTTCAGTAACGGCTTAAAATTGGTCATGAACCACCATGGATCTGGCAACCCATTGGCCACAATGGATCAATGGTTGCACTTTTTAAAGCTACTCAGGTCAGGAATTTGTAATTTATCGAGGGTACCGGTGATGGATTGCCTGCAGTACTCTTCTTCCAAATACACCGTGGGATCTTCAATGTAAACCAGAAATCAAAATGCTAGGAGACAGGTTTCCTGCAGTCCACGCGAGGGAAACATCATGCTTGGGAAGCACCAATCACAATTTATACTTCAGCTTGGAATCGAACCTAGGCCATCCTTCCATCTATCCATTGGAACCATACTCTGTACAGAGCGTCGGTGCTGCCAAAGCAGTCTCCTGGGCTATTGGACATAATCCTGGACAGGTTGCCACTCGAACATAGGATACTCAAATGGCTCAATCATCCCAGCAAGCTGGTACTCATTTACTCATTTTGCTGACCTTGTAAGGATGACAGGCTGAGTCAAGCCAACCTGGGATTATTTCAACAGCCATGTGGGATTTGAACTCAGGACCCTAATATCCTAAGCCCATCACCCTAACCATTAAGCAAACACCAGGCTTCTATACAGCTGAAAGGTACGATATGGTGTGCTACCTCTGCACTATCCTATCTGATGGGGCTGGCAGGATAGCCTATGCTCCAGAGTATATGCACACTCGCCTCTGGGCTGTCTAACCTGGGTTTGAATCCTGACCCTGCTATAAACTCTCATGTCAGTGTTTTGCAGGCACGGCGAGTCATCAATGTGTGTGTCGTTCTTCAGGTGGACGTTAAACTGGGTGTTCTTTCCACCAGAATTCGTTGGGAGATGTTAACGATCCCACGGTGTCTTTTGCAGGGAACAGGCGAGCTGTCACCGCCCGCCTGAACAAATTACAAATCTCTGCTCTAACCGACATGGGGCACTACACCACCAACACATCCGCGCCCCTCGCAAATGCTACTACCTGCAGCCATGTACTGCAGACAACAGAAAAATTAGGAACATTTTTGAGTTAATCAGTGAATAGTTGCCCAACTTGCATTATAATGAAGGGAAGGTTTGTGGGTAAAGCCAAATATGCGCAGAACGCACGACGATTTTCGGGGGTCGTTCGGGCATGCGGAGAACGCACCACGAATTCCGGGGGTCGTTTGCACATGCGCAGAACGGACCACGAATTCCGGTGGTGGTTCGAGCATCCGCAGAACGCACCACGAGTTCCGGGGTCGTCCGCGCATGTGCAGAACGCAGGACGAGTTTCGGGAGTCGTTGGCGCATGCGCTGAACGCACCACGAGGTCCAGGGGTGGTTCGCGCATGCGCAGAACACACGACGAGTTTCGGGGGTCGTTCGCGCATGCGCAGAACGCACCACGAGTTCCGGGGGTCGTTCGCGCATGCACAGAACGCCCCACGAGTTCCGGGGGTCGTTCACGCATGCGCAGAATGCACCACAAGGTCCGGGGGTCGTTCGCGCATGCGCAGAACACACCACGAGGTCCGGCGGTCGTTCGCGCAAGCGCAGAACGCACCACGAGTTTCGGGGGTCGTTTGCGCATGCGCAGAACGCACTACGAATTCCGGGGGTCGTTTGCACATGCGCAGAACGCACCATGAGGTCCGGGGTCGTTCGTGCATGCGCAGAACACGCGGCGAGTTTCGATGGTCGTTCGCGCATGCGCAGAACGCACCATGAGGTCCGGGGTCGTTCGTGCATGCGCAGAACGCACCACGAGGTCCGGGGGTCGTTTGCGCTGCGCAGAACGCACCACGAGTTTCGGGGGTCGTTCACGCATGCGTAGAATGCACCACGAATTCCGGGGGTCATTCGGGCATGCGTAGAACGCACCACGACTTTCGGTGGTCGTTCGCGCATGCGCAGAACGCACCATGAGGTCCGGGGTCGTTCGTGCATGCGCAGAACGCACCACGAGTTCCGGGGGTCGTTCGCACATGCGCAGAACGCACCACAAGGTCCGGGGGTCGTTCGCGCATTCGCAGAACACACCACGAGGTCCGGCGGTCGTTGGCGCATGCGCAAAACGCACCACAAATTCCGGGGGTCGTTTGTGTGATGAAATAAAGGATGAGGTGACGCGCGATCACGTGTAGTGCAGCTCGCACACGGGACAAATAAAACCGAGATGCCGCGCGGTCGGTGGAATTGTCCCTGGGGCAATGTCATTTACGGCGGTGGTTCACTTGGTGCTCGTTGAATGGTGAGAATTGAGAGTATACCGGACTCCGTGCTTATGCTGGCTAATTGCTGATTTATTTTGCGGTGATCGACTGCACATGCATTCCTTGCTGCGCATGTATTCCTTGCTGCACATGTATTCCTTTAGGTGTCCGTAGAGCCGGCTTCAATCAAATGAAATAAAGCCTACACTCCGAAGGTTTTTCCCTCGCATTCACTTCAATTTATTTCACTTGATTCCTTCGGCTGCCTCAACCGACTATGGACAAGATCTACAAGCCGGAGAGGTTCGATGCGGACCCCAACGCTACTGACTCGGAAATGAAGTGGTCCCATTGGTACCGTTCCTTCTCACACTATCTGACCATCATTGAAGAGAGAGCCGACAAACTGGCCGCACTTGTAAACCATGTCTCGCCCAGTGTATTCAGGCTCTTCGCAGAGTGCGACACCTACGACGCAGCGATCGACGTGCTGCGGGCGCTCTACGTGAAGCGCAAGAACGAGGTATACATACGACACCTTCTCAACACACGCAGGCAAGAAGTCGGTGAGACAATCGATCAGTTCCTGCAAGCTCTGAGGCAGTTGGGCAAAGATTGGCAATTTCCGGGCTGTAACCGCCGAGGAACATCGAGATGAAGCGACCCGAGAGGCGTTCATCCAGGGGCTCAGGTCAGCCCCCATTCGGCAACGCTTACTGGAAAAAGCACAACCCAATCTTGAAATGGTAGCTGACCAGGCCCGAGCTATGGATACGGCTCAGCAGCAATCTGAATCATATGGGACACCGGTATTGCTAACGAACGCTGCTACGGCGGAAACTCAAAGAACCCCCCGGGACACCTCCGACACTGAGGATGGAGATAAACCCGAGGAATCGGATACCCAGACCTCGTCAAACTCCTCAGCAACTACTTCGGTTGGTAAATGTTTCTTTTGTTGGTATAAAAGACACCCCCATAACAAATTCCCCGCCAGGGATGCCACATGCATGAATTGTGACAAGAAAGGGCATTATGCCAGGGTATGCAAATCTACTCTTAGAAGAAATAAACCCACTTCTGCGGCTCTCTACTCACAAAAGAAAGTAACAGCAGCTTCACCGGGGAATCTATCCAAAGTTATCATCAACGTACGAATTAACGGGTATATGGCTGAAGTGCTGATTGATACCGGTAGCTCTGAAAGTTTCGTCAACAGCTCACTAGCGAAGGACAGGAAATGGAAGATCCACCCGACAGACAATACAGTATGCATGGCCTCCACATCACTACAGTCCCACGTACGAGGGTACTGCAATGTTGAGTTGGACGTAAAAGGCTACACACATCGGGATGTAAGGGTACTGGTGCTTCGTGATTTATGCGCAGATGTAATTCTGGGTCATAATGTCCTCAAGCAGCACACGAGCGTCGAAATACCCTTTGGAGGAAACAAACCTCGTCTAATTCTAAATGCTCTGACCACTGCAGAGGTATCGTCCCCCCTGCTGTTTGCTAACTTGTCGCCGGACTGTAAACCGATAGCGATCAAATCGCGACGATACACCGCCGCCGATATGAACTTCATCACTTCTGAGACCAAGCGATTACTGAAAGAAGGTATTATAGAACCGAGCGATTCGCCATGGCGCACGCAGGTATTGGTGACCATCAACCAGAACCATAAGAAACGAATGGTTGTCGATTACTCTCAAACGGTCAACCGCTTCACCCATCTCGATGCCTACCCTTTGCCGCACATAGACGAGATGGTCGAATGCATGGCCAATTCCAAAATATTCAGCACCATCGATTTGCGAAGTGCCTATCATCAAATTCCCATTCGAGAGGAAGACAAACCTTACACCGCGTTTCAGGCAGGTAGACGCCTCTATCAATTTAGGAGGATTCCGTTCGGTGTCACTAATGGAGTGGCTTGCTTCCAACGAGTTAGGGACGACATCATCTCGGATGAAAACATCAAAGACACTTTTGTTTACGTGGACAATGTCACGGTGTGCGGTAAGGATCGGGGGAAACATGATATGAATCTGGACAGATTCTTGAGCATTGCTAGAAAATATAATCTGACTCTCAACTTCGACAAATGCGTATTCTCGGCAAAGTCAATTGATCTTCTCGGCTACACAATAGCCGACGGCGCGAGTAAGCCCGATCCTGAACGATTGCGCCCCCTCCGTGAGCTACCTCCACCTCATGACCTGCAGACATTGCGTCGGGTGATTGGGATGTTCTCGTACTATGCTAGATGGATTCCCCAATACTCCGAGAAAATACATCCCCTGGTGCATTGCAAAAACTTCCCGCCAGATGCCGCTGGTGTAAAAGCTTCCCACAGCCTCAAAGATGATATCAGTAATTCCGTGGTATTATCGATCGACAGCACTGTGCCGTTCGTGGTGGAAATGGACGCTTCCGATCACGCGATCGCCGCGACGCTCAATCAGTCCGGACGACCCATCGCGTTCTTCTCAAGAACTCTCTCTGGAAGCGAGCAGAGACACTCGGCGATAGAGAAGGAAGCGTATGCTATTGTCGAAGCCCTACGTAAATGGAGACATTATTTACTGGGCAACCACTTCACACTCCTCACGGACCAGCGATCCGTTGCCTTCATGTTTGATGGGAAAAATAACGGGAAAATTAAGAACGAGAAAATAATGAGATGGCGGATAGACCTATCCTGTTATAGTTACGACATTGTTTATCGGCCCGGGAGGGAAAACCCTGCTGCAGACACCTTCTCTCGGGTCTACTGTTCGGCGACAATCGGTCGGGCTTTGCAAGACCTCGATGTGTCTCTGTGCCACCCAGGGGTAACCAGAATGGTACATTTCGTGCGCAGACAAAACCTTCCCTATTCTATCGATGATATTAAACAAATGAGTGCTTCTTGCCCTGTTTGTGCTGAACTAAAACCCAGATTCTATGGCGCCGCTCCTGGCAGATTGATCAAGGCCACTTCCCCCTTCGAGAGACTAAATATCGACTTCAAAGGGCCCCTGCCGACCGAGACAGACAACAGATACATACTCACGGTTGTTGATGAATACTGAAGGTTCCCATTTGCATTCCCGTGCTCGGATATGACCTCGGGCACTGTCGTGAAATGTCTCTCTGACCTCTTTGCCATGTTTGGGAAACCTTCGTACATACATTCAGACAGAGGACCGTGTTTCATGTCAGCCGAGCTCAAACAGTTCCTTTATGAACACGGCATAGCAACAGGTCGAACGACGGGTTACAACCCACAGGGTAATGGGCAGGTGGAACGGTATAATGGAGTCATTTGGAAAGCCGTAACCCTGGCGCTGAAATTGAGAGGACTGGGGCCCGAGTGGTGGGAGGTTACATACGCCCTGAAGCCCTGAATTCCATACGCTCTTTGCTCTGTACGTCCATCAATACTACTCCACACGAACGAATGTTTACTCACCAACGACGCTATACTGACGGCCAATCGGTGCCCAACTGGCTAACCTATCCGGGAACAGTGTTCATGAAGCGCCCGGTACGACAAAGCAAGTATGAACCAATGGTGGAGAAGGTCGAACTCATCAATGCGAATCCTGAGTATGCTCATGTTAGACTTCCTGATGGCAGGGAGACCACTGTGTCGGTTCGCCATCTGGCTCCCGCATGTACTCCTCCTGCAGGTACTCCTCCATCTGGTACTCCTCCCTCTGACATTCCCTCCCCAGGTGTTTCCCCCCCAGGAACTCCACCCGAGAATCGTGGCGACGGAGCTACCGCATTCCATCCGAGAGCGATCGAGGAGTCATCCCTGGCACGAGTCGAGGCTCCCCAAGAGGATCGGAAGCCTCCCTCAAGTGAAACCACCATTTACTCCCAGAGACGTCGACGGATAAAACACCCTCGCCGACTCGATCTGTAAAGGGGATTATCGGCATCCCTCGATGGCACCTTACCATGCTCCTATAACTCAAAATAATCCTCACTGCTTGAAATGTATGCTTCTGTCGTTTGAATAGTTCGCACTGCTTGAAATGTACACTCCTATAGCGTTGAAGTAATCATGGTGCGTTAGTTGAGCCTCTAGTTACATTTTAAAGATGGGGAGAATGTGATGAAATAAAGGATGAGGTGACGCGCGATCACGTGTCGCGCAGCTCGCACACGGGACAGATAAAACCGAGATGCCGCGGGGTCGGTGGGTTTGTCCCCGGGGCAATGTCATTTACGGCGGTGGTTCACTTGGTGCTCGTTGAATGGTGGGAATTGAGAGTATACCGGACTCCGTGCTTATGCTGGCTAATTGCTGATTTATTTTGCGGTGATCGACTTGTATTCCTTGCTGCACATGTATTCCTTTATGTGTCTGTAGAGCCGGATTCAATCAAATGAAATAAAGCCTTATACTCCGAAGGTTTTTCCCTCGCATTCACTTCAGTTTGCACATGTGCAGAACGCACCACGAATTCCGGGGGTCGTTTGCACATGTGCAGAACGCACCAGGAGGTCCAGGGGTTGTTTGCACATGTGCAGAACGCACCACGAATTCCGGGGGTCGTTCGCGCATGCGCAGAATGCACCACAAATTCCAGGGGTCGTTCGCACAATCACTTTGGAACTCTTGCAGCTGTGTCCTTGTTTTTCTGGTGATTGTAACCAAATAATCACAACTATCTTTACCAATGTCAGGTATGATGTTAGTCATTGAAGATAATCCCTTTGATTCTCACTGATGTTAGTTATTACTACATCTCCTTGGTAACAGACTCAATCTCATGTTTCCGTTTCCCTTTGCCATGGAGGGTCGGTTAGCCAAATTGGCTTTTTCCTTTCATCAATTGCATATGTTGGTTTGATGTTTCGCTGAGTTGGTTCCACACTCTCAAGGATACCTGGTACTGCTTGAGGCATTCCTTCCTGAACCATCCATCTGATTTCATCCCAATGCGAGACGAGGATGCACTATTGATTGTTAGAGTGTACGAGGTGCAGTGGGACGCAAGAAGCACGCGGGCCAGCATCAACTCCGCTTTATTGCGCGACCAGAAGTACACTCCTGCCACCCCTAGCGGGCGAGGCATGATATACGAAAACCCAATCACGTGACACAGCACACTCCTCCCCTCGTAAAATGACCCGTCACACGATGAATGGACAATCACAACATGACCATCTGAAACCCATCAACACTCATAATCCTCCAAATACCGCGGCCGCACTCTGACCCGCCTCGGACGGGCAGCGCTACCAGACAGCCCAGGCTCAGACGCCTCCCGGCTCGGTCGAGGTGACACCCTCGCCGGACTCGCACTTTCCGCAACACCAGCCACCCCCGACTGCCCAGCCTGCTCGACGTCCCCGGGTAGGACGGCATCAGGCGAAGACCCCCTTGGCATCGGCCCAACCAGCCCCGGCGATACAACATCAGGTGCCGGCGATACTACCGGTGGAAGTCCCGCATCGTTCGGCCCGGGGAGGTGTGGGGGGGGGTGACGCTGAACAGCAATCATGCATTTGGTCCACGTGCCGCTTCCACACATCCCCACCATCAGTCCGCACCATGCAATTCGCCGGCCCCAGCACCACAGAGACCACCGCCGGCACCCATTTGGAACCGTGGAAATAATCGCGCACCATTACCCGCTGCCCCACCTCGAAGCTGCGCAGCCGCGTCGGATGCGACATCGCCCCACTCCCCGACCCTCCAGGTCGCAGCAAATCCAGCCTGGACCGCAATGCCCGTCCATAGAGACGAATGGCAGGCGAATCACCCATGACAGGGTGAACTGCGTTCCTGTAATGGAGCAAAAAGACATCGACCACCGTCTGCACAGGTGCAACACCCCCCCCCCCCCTGCGCAAAGCCCGCTTCAACATCTTGACAAACGACTCAGCTTGGCCATTCGTCTCAGGATGATACGGTGCGGACCTTAGATGTCGAATACCATTCTGGCGCATAAACTCATCAAATACACCCGCGATGAACTGCGGACCATTATCAGAGACCAGGATCTCTGGCAACCCTTTATTAGCAAAGATCGTCCACAGTTTCTCTACTGTAATGTTTGCTGATGTATGCTGCATTACTACAACCTCCGGCCATTTAGAGAATGCATCGATCACAATCAAAAACATTTTGCCATTAACCGGTCCCGCAAAATCTACATGGACCCTCTGCCAAGCTCGGTCTGGCACAGGCCAGAGACCCGAAGCTCGACGCGGGTTATCAGCATCTGTCTGGCACGTGGCGCAATGCTTAACCAACTGCTCAATGTCTTTGTCCAACCCCTGCCACCACAACAGGCTACGAGCAAGACCCTTGGTCTTCACGATGCCAAGGTGACTGACATGCAGTTCTTCCAAACACCGCTGCCTGAACCTCGGTGGAATCACCGTCCTCATTCCCCACATAACGCACCATTGGACCAACCACAGCTCCGATGCATGTGACGTGAAAGGTAGAAATGCCGGTGTCGAAGGCAGATCGCTCCAATTCCCCGTATAAATCGCCTGGACGACACGGGCAAGCACCGGATCACGAGCCGATTCCACCGCGACCTGCCTGGCCGTGACCGGCCCGCTTTGGACCTGCCCCAGCGCGAACACATCGACCCGGTCGGCCAACTCAGACACAGCTGGACCCTCTGCACACGGCAAGCGAGAGAGCCCGTCGCAGTTAGCATGCTTCTCGGTGCTTCGGAACTGAATATCATAATCGTAAGCACCCAGAAACAGACACCACCGCTGTATTCGCGCGGCTGCTACCACCGGCACCCCACGTTCGGGTCTCAGGATGAATTGAAGCGGTTTGTGATCCGTCTGCAAAGTGAAATGCCACCCCAGCAGGTATTGATGAAACCTCCGCACACCCCAGACGAGGCTGAGAGCCTCACGCTCAATCTGGGCATATCTGCGCTCTGCTGTGGACAGGGTCCGGGATGCAAAACAAACAGGCCGCTCGGAACCATCGTCCATCCTGTGGGAGAGCACTGCCCCGATGCCATATGCAGAGCTGTCGCATGCCAATAGGAGCGGACGTGCAGGCTCATAGTGCACGAGGACCGTATCCTCTGTGAGCAGCCGCTTGACGTGGTCGAACGACGCCTGGTGTGCAGGCCCCCAAGCCCAGCGCTCGTCCTTCTTGAGCAACCACGTTAACAGCGCAAGCTGTGAGCTGAGCCCGCGCACGAACCTTTGGTAATACTGGGCCATACCAATGAACGAGCGCAGCTGCGTCTTGTCGCGAGGCGGTGGCATGTGCTGAATCGCCTCCACCTTCCGAGGACCTTTCAACAGCCCTCAGGCGTGATGATGTGCCCGAGGTATTCCAAGCGCTGCTTGAAGAACGCGCACTTGTCCCTGTTCAAGCGCAGGCCACACGCTTCTAGCTTTGTCAGCACTTGGGCAATGTTCGCAAGATGCTCGTCCGCAGTTTTCCCCGCAATGAGCACATCGTCCAGGTAGGTCTGAGCGGGCAGGCCAATGCAAACCTGATCCATGGCTTTCTGCCACAAGGCCGGGGCCGAAGCAATCCCAAAACAGAGTCGGGTATATCGATAGAGTCCTTGACACGTGGTGATTGTCAAAAGCTCGCTACTCCCGGGATCCATCGGCAGGTGAAAATATGCATCACGCAGGTCTAGCTTCGTGAAGTATTGACTCCCCACCAATCGTGCATATATTTCATCGATTGACGGCAGTGGATATTGCTCCATGCTGAGCCCCGGGTTACCCGTGGATTTGAAATCCCCGCACAATCGGACGTCTCCATTCCGTTTCAGCACCGTGACAACCGGGGTGGCCCAATCCGAGCACGACACCCGTTCGGTCACTCCACAGGCCTCCAGCCTATCCAGTTCACCCTTGACCTTGTCCCACAGGGCATACGGCACCGGACGCGGTTTACAAAACTGAGGAACCACCCCCTCCTTCAAGAAGAGTTTTGCCTCCATGCCCTTGAGTTTCCCAAGGTCGTCGCTAAACAACCCTTGATGTCTTTGAAGAATCTCCTCCAACTGATCCTCCCACCGGCTCGGCACGGGTTGCACAAGGTGAACTGCGGCCCAGTCTAGCCTGATGCGGGCCAGCCAATCTCGGCCGAGGAGAGACGGTCCCCTCCCCCACACGACGTACACCCGAAGCGTGGCGACCTGGCCTTGATACCGCACAGACACGTCTGCCATCCCGACTGGCGTTATCTTCTCGCGGGTGTACGTGAACAGCGTGAGGTTTGACCTGATAAGCGCGGTCTGCTCACCGATGATCGACACAGCTGCTCCCGTATCGACCTGGAACGTGATCGGCGTTTTGTTCACTTCGACTTCCACCGTCATCAGGCGCGCCGTCGCCGGGCCAATTGAAAACAGGTCCATCAACGGCCGCTGGTTCCACCCCGGGTCGCCTCGCACATCGCCGTCCATGACCTTAACGGTTGCCGGCGCCCCACGGCACATACGCGCCAAATGACCCACCTTGTGACAATTCAAACACACGTTGCCTTTACACGGGCACGCACGGCTCAGGTGTCAACCTCCACATCCCAAGCATGTCCGCGGGGTCACCCCGCCACACGCGCGGCCGCGTGGCGACGTCCGACCCGCATCGAAGGTCGTGCGCGCGTCCCGGGGTGCCCGCGACCCCGCGCGGCCGGTGATGGCTCAAACATCCCCGCGAGTCTGCTCGACCGCTGTAGCCGTGCTGACCGCCGAGTCGAATGTAATGGCTTCATCCTCCAGCCGTAAAACCGCTGAAACCATCTTCGCATCTCGTAAACCAGCGATAAAACGATCTCTGAGCCGAGCTGGACGCTCCCCCGCCGTGAACTTGCAGGCCACGGAAGAATGCTTAATCCGCGCCACAAACTCAGCGACGCGTTCCTCTGCCCCTTTCGAGAGGCGATCAAACTGGTATCGAGCGAGCTGTAATGATTTCTCCGGCGCCATGTGTGCTTTCATCTTCTGCACAATGTCCCGAAACGACAGCTCGTCATCCCGGGGCCTGTTCGGTGCCACCAAATCACCCAGTAGCCGATAATGCTCCGGCGAAAGCGAAGCGAGCAAGATCGACTTCTGTTCGCTCTCGTCGACCACATCGTTCGCGTGGAAATAGCATTCCAATTGCTCCGAAAACAATTCGAAGTCGTCTCCGTCGAAAACGGGCACAAGTCCGTATTCAACCATCCTCGTCAGCCAACTAGAGTGTATGAGGTGCAGTGGGACGCCAGAAGCACGCGGGCCAGCATCAACTCCACTTTATTGCGCGACCAGAAGTACACTCCTGCCACCCCTAGCGGGCGAGGCATGATATACGAAAACCCAATCACGTGACACAGCACAATTGTAACTACAGTACATTGTACATTGTACATTATTTGAGTTATCAGCATGCTTTGAAGAAACAGATTTTGTCTGAAGTTTAAATGTGTGCATAGCTATATTTTCTTACATTTGCAGTTGGTCAAATTAGTTGATTATTTTATCAGCTCATGTATTTGGTATGGTTCCTTTATTATGACTGTAATAATTTTTATCTTTGAGTGCTCAGTCATGGAAGTACACGCTGTACACCTATGGTTAATATGTCAAAATGTGCGATAGCTGTTCTCAATCAACGGTTGGCAAACTTTAAAGCTAAATAATGTGATGTTTATCAGAAAATACATGATAAATTAAATAGTTAATGACACTGTTTCTCGATTGCTAAATCAATGTTAATGAAACTGTGGTCAAAAACACCAAAACCAATAATTGCACAACTGAAACAACATATGAAATGAAAGACCAAGAAGGAACCTGATGAAGTAAAGAGGAAAGATGGAGTGATCAGGAGGAACCTGTATAGGATTGGGGTTTCAGCCGCTACTCCACTACCTTCAAACCCATCCAGCTGGAGTCAAGTGAGCCTTACAGAAAAATTTCTGCAAGAATTCACTTCTCCTTAGAGAGATAGATCACGAAAGAGAGGAATAGAGAGTAAAAGAGATGAAAGAGAAGAAAAAGCAAGAATTAGAATGGATAAAAAGAATTAAGGAAAAAAATGTGAAAGGAACAAAGAACAATGATGGCAGAAGAACCTGGACAGATAGAATGCAGCAGTTACTCCCCAGGTTCAAATGCCGCAGCATGTACAAACTTACCAGATAAAAGGGGCCACAGGTGAACTCAGTTGTGGGAGAGAAATGGAGCAGCTACTAGAGGGATGACAAGCTGGAGCACGAAGAGGAAGCGGAAGAACACATAATCTATCAAATGAGATACAAGCAACAATCGAGGTGATGTCCTGGGTCAGAGTTGAGGAAATATAACTATGTGTGCTGCCATTTCTAGAAATGGTGTAATCTCCCATAATGCCAACATAGACCCATATAACTTGATGTTGTTCCAAGATTTAACGTATGAAAGTCTAGAGAGAGAGAGAGAGAGAGAGAGAGAGAGAGAGAGAGAGAGAGAGAGAGAGAGAGAGAGAGAGAGAGAGAGAGAGAGAGAGAGAGAGAGAGAGAGAGAGAGAGAGAGAGAGAGAGAGAGAGAGAGAAAAAGAGAAAAAGAGAAAAAGAGAAAAAGAGAAAAAAGAAAAAGAAAAAGAGAAAAAGAGAAAAAGAAAAAGAAAAAGAAAAAAAGAAAAAGAGAAAAAGAAAAAGAAAAAAAGAAAGAGAGAAAAAGAAAAAGAAAAAAAGAAAGAGAGAAAAAGAAAAAGAAAGAGAGAAAGAGAGAAAGAGAAAAAGAGAGAAAGAGAGAAAGAGACAAAGAGAGAAAGAGAGAGAGAGAGAAAGAGAGAGAGAGAGAGAGAGAGAGAGAGAGAGAGAGAGAGAGAGAGAGAGAGAGAGAGAGAGAGAGAGTGAGACAGTGAGAGAGAGTGAGACAGTGAGAGAGAGAGAGAGAGAGAGAGAGGGAGAGAGAGAGAGAGAGAGAGAGAGAGAGAGAGAGAGAGAGAGAGAGAGGAGCCAGAGCTGACAAACTTTGTCATTGTATGGGACAATGTCAGCTTCCACCTCTCTTCGCTTGTCCGAGGATGGTTTGAAGTTCATGCATGCTTCTCACTGCTGTTCCTCCCACCCTACTCTCCCTTCCTAAATCACATTGAGGAGTTTTTTTCCACCTGGCGCTGGAAAGTGTATGACCACAATGCCCATGAGCAGGTAACATTGTCAGCAGGCCATGGAGGAGGTATGTCAAGACATCACTGCAGATGCATGCCAGGGGTGGATCCACCATGCAAGTTGCTTTCGTCCAACATGTGGGGCGAGAGAAAACATTCTCTCTGATGTTGAAGAGAACATGTGGCCTGCCAAAAATCAGAGGCTGGATGTTGAATCACTGTAAAAATTCCTTTTATCGTCAAAAAATTTGTTTTTGTTGTAATTGTTGCAATCTATGATTTTATGTACAAGTTTTCAGTGATGTCTGTGTCATCTGGGTTAAGTCTCCTGAAAAAAGATATGCACTTAGAGGTAACATGCATGGTCACATGACACAATTTCCAACTATAAGGGCACTCGGTAGAGTGCATACCTCTGCTACGTAATGCCTGATCCACGAGAACATATCGGGCCCAATACATTTTTGAAATATCATGCTATATATCGTTTTTAGCCCGATCTCTCAATGGGGAAGAATCACTTTGAAGATTAAATAACTCTCGTGTCCAGATCCGGATTTGGATCTCCACCAATATTGAATCATTTTGACGTGGTCACACTCCCAACCTGTCCACCAAGTTTCATCTGAATCCATCCACAACTTTTTGAGATTTCCTGCACACAGGCAGACAAACAGACAAACGAAAAATCACTCATGGAGCGACAACTTGGCGAAAGGGAACACCACTCGGAAGAGCACATACAGTCCTTCCACCAGGCTAAATAGTTTACATTTTGTATCCCACTGATAGGCCTGAACCTATCTGAATAGAGTCCTGAACGAAAATCGAATCAGCTTGTTCTTGTTACCGAACCAACTCATCCACCAAGTTTCATAAGGATCCGTCCACAACTTTTTGAGATGTCATTCAATATCGTTTTAAGCCCCATCTTTCAACAGTGAGGAATAAGTTAAAGTTAAATAACTCTTGTATTCAGATATTCATCAAAATTGAACCAATTCTTCCTCGTGGCACTTCCAACATGTTCACCAAGTTTTGTGCGAATCCATAACATTTTGAAATCCTGTGCTATATTGTTACGGATTTGGAAGCCATCTGCACGCAGATAGTTACAGTCCCCGTAGTTCAGTTATTTCGATAAGTATGTGTTTATAGTTAGAATCCTTCCTTCTGTGTAATGGGAATTACATGTGTGCATTACGAGTTATTTTCTAGTTAGTTTTTTTTACATCTTCAACAAATACATCCTCTACATCACCAAGTACAACGAAAACGCCATCGCCCACGTGCATCGTGTCACGTACAGGGGTGAGGTTCCCTCCGCCCACCGTGAGCTCGTCAAATCAACGGCGGCCACGAGTCGCCCGACAACCCCTCGTCCAATCCGGAGGCGAGTACCTCAGAGCGTTTCCCTCGACCCGCAAGGGGAGGGGAAGGATAAGTCGAGTGGTGAGCAGTCAATGGGGCCGATTGGCTTGGTCGACGAGGGTTCTGCAGAGTGATCGTGGCGACTGCAGAGTGGTCATGAGGAGCAGGTTTTTCGGCAGACCGGCGTCTTCGTGGCGACTGTGGAAGGTCTGCAGTCCGGTGGCGATTTGCTTCATCTGCGGCCGTGCTGGCTAGCGTCCGTGGTGCCATTCTTGGTCCCCAGAGCTTGGTGCGGCGTTGTTGGCGGTGGGTTCGAGTCCCGCCACTGGACAAGCTCGAATCGACCGCACGATGCGGGACAGGTACCCCGGCCCGGCTGAGGACCGAAATAGACCCAGTTTCTTTGTGTGTGTGTGTGTGTGTGTGTGTGTGTCCGTCTGTCCGTCTGTCCGTCTGTCCGTCCGTCCGTCCGTGGGCCCAGTCTGTTAAGTAGAGCTGTTAAGTGTTTTTGTTCATTGTACATTACATTTCTTATTTGGATAACTCTGCTTTTTGTGTGCTTCCCTCCCCGATTATTATTGTAAAATAAATCGCCTGTTAAATGTTCCAGTTTGTTAACCTCCGCCATCGAAGATCAGAGGTTACTGTTTTCACCCCTTTCTGTATATTTGTTTGTTTGTTTGTTTGTTTGTGAACAGTATTACGGAAAATCTCCTCGACGGATTTCGACGAAACTTGGTGGGGGGATTAGGTATGGCCCAAGGATCATGCCATTAGATTTTGGACTTGGTCCAAAATCCAATATGGCCGCTATGGCGGCCATTTTGAAAAAATATTTGAATTTTTTTTTTGCATTTCTACATGTTTTAAGTGATTTCCACCCCCCCCCCCAAAAAAAAATTGTTAGAGAAAAAAAATGTTCCAACTTTTTTTTCAACAAAATTTCGATTTTTTTTTTTTTTGCATTTCTACATGTTATAAGTGATTTCCAACAAAAAAAAAATGCCAAAATTATAATTGCGGCTGATTTTGGAACTTCAGGTGGATATACCCACGTAAAATCAATTTCTGTCTCAAGGAATCTAGTTATGAAGAATGAATTGAGAATGTAAAAGTTAAAAGTAAAAGGGAAAGTTGCAAACTATAACTCTGTGAGCAATGTTGACATCAAATTGAATGAATAGGATATCAGGTTCACTTGAGTGACCTAGCAGTATTGGCGGCGGAGGTTTTGCACTCTATCGAGTGCTCCCCCTCTAGTTGTTCGTGTTTACCTTCATTGACCCAGCATGGTTTGGACTTGAGAAATAGCGAGGCCGTTTGGGCCAGTAAGTTGTCATTGGGACCGGCGCGGCTCTGGTAACTCCGCTCGGTTACGCTGGATCCGAGTCGGTAAAAACGACTTGGTCCGGACAGAGTCGTCCGAGGGTGTGGTTTTTCCCGGTAGTTGGATGACATGGGTACTTTGGTATATTGAAATTAGGCAATTAATCCTATCCTACACCATCGAAGTATTGGCGACCATGGTCTAAGGGACCCGTGACCTTCGGACTTATCCGAGAGTCACGACCTAAATTCCAGATATTCGGTGGGAGATGACTCCACTGCTCCACCTAGTGGTCGTTTATCGCCACCGAACCCCGGCCCACAACAAATTGGTGTTCAGGAGTGGGATTCGGCCCCTCCGCCTCTGTAGATTAAGAATTAACGGGATTCGGATCAGGGGTGTACGGAGCAACCCCCCCCCCCCCCCCCGTTCTCCAAATTGAGAGCGAGTGAAATTTATTCTCAGATGCACCATGGCGGGCCAAGATGAGCAGGCTCAGGTGGGTTCTAATTTAAATTTAGAAGAATCCATGGTCCAGAACACCCCCATGCAAGAAGACGTGCCCCCGCAACCAAACCCAGAGGTAGCAATGGGCACGGGGGCAGCAGAGAATAACCCCCTCCTACATCAAATGTCCCTCCCAACCCTTGACGGATCAGCGCCCGACCAAGGCGAATCGGTTTCGTCGGGGTCACTCGACATGGGCCGATTAATGGAGTTGTGCTGGTGCAGATGCAAAGTCGCACGGATGTGAATATGCAAACATTGAGGGGAGATGTGCAACGGATGGAAAACGAAATGGATGAGATGAGGGGCGATATGCGAACACAGCGGGGTGAGATGCAGAGCATGGGGTTGAGCCTGCAGGCGAGTCTGGAAGAGGTGAAAGGCAAAATGGCAGAGGAGATCGGCTCTGTACGTGGGGAGATGACCGAGTTAAAAGGGAGTGTGGAAGGTGTTTGGTCCGTGATGGAGACGGGTAAGGGAGAAGTAACGGACAAAATGATGACGGTTGGACGAGAGGTCGACAAACTAGGGCAAGGGGTAAAGGAAATTAAAAAAGGACAAGGGCAATTAAAGAAAGAAATGGAAACAAACACGACGGCGATAGAAAGGTTTAAAAGAAGGCCAGCAGAAAACGACAGGTGAATTGGAAGCCGTGAAAGAGGGATGTAAATTAAGACATGAGGAAATGACTGAAATAGTTAGCGACATGGGACGGAAGGTGGAGACTGAGACGCAGCAACTGGGAGAGCAATTGGACAAACATTATGGCAACACGAAGGAGGGGTAAGAATGACGAAGGAAGAATTTTCAGAGACGCGAGGGGAGATAGAGCAGGTCAAGGACCAATTGAATAAAGTGAAGGATGAGCAGGCACAGATGGAGGGGAAGGTAAAAGATATAAAAACGGAGCTGGTGGAATGTATCGAGACCAGATGCAAGAGGCAGAATGGCCTCCTTCAGGAACAGAGGGAGAAAATACGCTCCCTCGAAGCAGATCGCGACCAGGCGAGCCCGGTGAGACCGAACGAGGTAGGGCGGTCGAGTGATGCGAGGGGGTACATGCCGAGTTTGGGGGGGCAGAGATTTCAGGGTCTATTGGCCTAATACAGGCCCCCATTATCATTGTTCCGGAGTGTATGCGGGAATGTGAGAGGGATGGCATGGGGGAGTACGCAGGGTGGTGCGGGGTGCACACCGACCCAGACGGGGGTTGACAAATTGTCCGGGCGAATGGCTCGGGCTCCGTGGGGGTAAGGCACCGCCGTAATCTGGGGTTTCTTTGGCCCTCCATTTGTCCATCAGGGACTGGTGAGTGGGGTTCGAAACCCAGGAGGCCGGACGGTGCCGCTGGCTCCGTACGAGGGTAAGACCGACCTGAGGGCGTATTTGGCCCAGTTTGACCACGTGGCCAGGGGTAATGGCTGGAGCGTGGAGGAGAGTGGGATCCACCTTGTAGCGGTGCTGCGCGGTGCGGCAGCCGAGGTCCTGACCACGATGCCCCCGGGAGGGATAACATTGGCAGGCCTCCGTTCGACCCTAAACAACCGATTTGGAGTGGAACAGCAGAGCGAGCTTGTTAAAGCTCAGCTCAGTTTGCGTAAGCAGCAGCCCCATGAAAAGATGGGGGATTTGGCATATGACATTCGCCGCGCGGTGGGGATCGCGCATGCAAATATGGCAACGCTCTACCAGGAAGACCTTGCCCTGGACTATTTTATCCAGGCTCTTGCGGGCAATGGCACCGGGGCCCTGCTGACAACATTTCGCCCGGAAAACCTCCAGAAGGCGGCCGACGCTGCCGCCAGATGGGAGGCAGCAAAGCCACCGGCTGGAGGATCCGAGTGACATGCGATGGCTGTCCGGCAGGTGGGCCCCGTGGACAACCGTGCACCAGGTGCCGGGTCTGGTCTTGGCTCCCGACCGGAGCTGGAAGGAATGGTCCGGGACATGGTCGACCACCAGTTAGCGGGGTCTGGGCCATGGCAGGCAGCTCACAAGCGGACACGTGATGGGCCATTGGCAGATGCCCCAATTCAGAATGAGGGGGGGTATAATTTGGAATACCGGAGGCATGCACCTAACCCGGTGAGGTGTTTTAATTGCGGTCAGCAGGGCTACCTGCAGCGGCAGTGAAAGGCCCCAGCCCCTCGGACCACCAACTCCGCCCAGTACAAACCGGAATAGCCGGCCCCCAACACCACCACCCCGCCAGTCCCAGGAAAACTAACAAGTGCCGAGCATATGGGGCCGTGTTCGACAGACCCAGATGGGGAAGAGCCCTCAGAGCTGCGACAGGTCATTTATTGTGGCCAAATTGACACTGGTAGTTTGACAATTAGGTACGAAATTGCCGGCATAGGGGTAGACGCCGTTGTGGACACAGGAGCAAGCGCCACGATCATCAGCCCTGTGGTCCTTAATTTGAGTGTGGATGGGTGGGATGAGATCCACCATCTGCAAAATCATAGCTTGCAGCTAGCTACTGGGGCGACTGCCCCCATCATAGGGCGTGGATTTGTGACCCTTAAATTGGGCACTGTTAAAAGGAAAATAGAGGTTTGGGTGGCGGAGGTGTGCAACCCATGTCTAATAGGGTTGGATGTGCTGACCGCCGGTGGTTGTAAAATCGACTTAGGCCGAGGATTCATGCAGTTGGGTGGTGAGGAGTTGCCGTTGGGGGACATGAGCACGGATGAGAGGGTAGACCTGGAGGCTCCCAACTCCATGGTCATCCCCCCGGGTGCCGAGGCAGTAATTCCGGCACGGTGGCGGGAACACCCAACCTGGCAGGGTTCCTGCGGCCTGGCCGAACTACTGGCGGGGCAATCGACCCCGGGTTTAGTCGTGGGCCGCAACCTGGAAATACCGACCGGCCTATCATGCCCGTCAGGGTAATAAATGTGAGCACAGAACCACACACTATTGGACGGTGCACGAAGGTGGCAGATTGCACCCCAATGGTATGAGTCACAGAGCTGAGGGACGAGAACATTGAGTTGGACTGGCCCCAGAGGGGGTCTCCAGAACCTGTTAGGAATTGGCCCGATCCCATTTGCGAGATGGTAAATCGGAGTAGTGTAGATTTGGAGGACGCCCAGTGGGAGGCCTTACACAAACTGGTCAACCGACATGTAGAAATCTTCTCCTTGTCACCCGAGGATATTGGACGTACGGGCCTGGCGAAACATCAGATCCACACCGATGGGGCCCGGCCTGTCCGTTAGCCCGCTCGACGGCTCCCTTGGAGCAAGAGAGAGGAAGCTGACGAACAGGTAGAAAAGATGCTCAATGCAGATGTCATTGAGCCCTCGGGAAGTCCTTGGATGTCACCGGTTGTGTTGGTCAAAAAGAAAGATGGGACCACGAGTTTCTGCGTGGACTATCGCCAGCTTAACAACGTGACACTCAAAGACTCCTATCCCCTGCCTACAATTGACGATGCCCTCGATTCCGTTTCAGGCTCTAAATAGTTTTCAACTTTGGACCTCAAGAGTGGGTATTGGCAGGTGGAGATGGATAAGACGGGGAAGGAGAAAACGGCATTCTCTACAGGGAAGGGACTGTATCAGTTCACTGTAATGCCGTTCGGTTTGTGCAACGCCCCCGCCACCTTTGAGAGATTGATGGAGCGTGTGCTGGACGGCATGCCATGGCAATCATGCCTGGTGTACCTGGATGACATCCTGGTACATGCGCAAACATTTTCCCAGGAAATAGCTAATTTGGACCAGGTGTTTGGGCACCTCAGGCAGGCAGGGTTGAAGTTGAGCCTGGGGAAATGTACTTTGTTTGCAAAGGAAGTCGCCTATCTCGGACATGTGATAGGCCGCGATGGGGTGAAAACCGACCCAGGGAAAATTACAGCAGTAGAGGAGTGGCCCGTACCTCGTAACGTCAAACAGGTACGGGGTTTTTTGGGTCGCTGCTCCTACTACCGGCGCTTTGTGGCAAAAATTGCGGAAATAGCTAGACCCCTTCACCGGCTTACAGAAAAGGGGTCGAGATTTAATTGGACAGGGGAATGCCATCAGGCCTTCCTCAAATTAAAGGGGTGTTTGACATCCGCACCCGTTTTAGCATACCCCACCGATGACGGGATGTATACCCTGGACACGGATGCAAGCCAGGAAGGATTTGGTGCAGTCTTGTCCCAGACACAGCGGGGCGTGGAAAGAGCGGTCGCATTTTACAGTCGGGCCATGAGTCAGCCCGAACAAAATTATTGCATCACCCGCAAGGAACTATTGGCCATGCTGTCTGCAGTGAGCCATTTCCATCCGTACTTGTACGGGAGGAAATTTTTGGTTCGAACTGACCATTCCTCCTTGCAATGGCTCTTGCGGTTCAAGGAACCGGATGGCCAAATTGCAAGGTGGTTGGAAAAGTTGCAGCAGTACTATTTCAATGTGGCCCAGAAAGCCGGTAAGGCTCATGGGAATGCCGATGCACTCTCATGACGCCCCTGTCTGGGAGAAAACTGTAAGTATTGCACGTAGCATGAGGAGAGGGATCAATTGGCGGACACCTCCCAGAAGCTCCTTGCCCGTGCGGCCCGGGAGGTAGGCCTAATTTTGCCACTAACCGCAAATGAGGAATTTGGCGATTTGGCGTGGAGCACGGCCCAGCGGGAAGACTCCGTGATAGGGCCCATGTACGAGTGGTTCCGGGTAAATAAGAGACCCAGTGGGGAGGAGGTCACCCCATTCGGAGCGTGAACAAAGGCGTACTGGGCTCAGTGGAAAACTTTAGAAATGAGAAACAACATCTTGTACCACAAGTGGGTGGAGATCCCCTCCGAGAGAACTTCTTGGCTTGTTGTAGTCCCTGACCGATTTAAAACCAAAATTTTGGAACAAGTGCACGGTACCCACCCCGGCGGCCATTTGGGCAGGACCAAAACAACATCTCGGGTCCACCCGCAGTTTTATTCGGTCAACATGGGGCGCGATGTTCAGGACTGGTGTCGATCTTGCGACGTCTGTATTGCTAAAAAAAAGGACCGGCACAGAGGATGAGGGCCCCGCTTCAACTGCATCAGGTTGGGGCCCCCTTTGAGTGAAAGGCCATGGACATTTTGGGACCACTGCCCCCCCCCCCACTCGCCAAGGTAACCGATACATCCTCGTAATTATGGACTACTTCACTAAATGGCCGGAGGCCTTTGCCCTTCCCAACCAAGAAGCCGGGGTTGTGGCACAGGCCTTTGTGGAAGGATTTGTATGTTGGCACGGGATTCCGGAGGAGCTGCACACCGACCAGGGCAGAAATTTTGAAAGTGAGTTGCTAAAAGAAGTGTGCAGTCTCCTATCAATTTGAAAGACCATACAATGCCCCCAAGGCCACAATCTGATGGTATGGTGGAGAGGTTCAATAGAACCATCATACAACAATTGGCCCTCTTCACCACCGATTGTCAGGATGACTGGGATGAACATCTCCTGTGTTTGCTGATGGCCTATCGACCAAGTCAACATGGAGCCACCGCCTTTAGCCCGGCGCTGCTCATGTACGGACGGGAGTTGCGAGCCCCCGTCGATTTGCTGTGCGACCCAACGCCTGAGCGTCCCGATGGAACCCCAGGGAAGGGCTATGCACATCAGTTGGAGGAAGGCATGGAAAAAGTCCACTTCACTCGCCACCAACTCCAACAGGCAGGTGTGAAAATGAAGCGCTGGTACGACCACCGGAGCCAGGCGAGTGAGTACCCCCCAGGGGATGAAGATTTGGTTCTTCAATCCCCGGAGGAGGAAGGGCAGATGCCCAAAACTCACCTCACCCTGGCAGGGCCCGGGGGTTGTCCTGGCGCAAATTAGTGACGTGGTCATTAAAATTAAGATGGGACCCGGGCCCTTCCCTGTATCGTCCACGAGGACCGCATGAGACCCTATAAGGGCGACCTTACGCCCTCATGGATGGATCGGACCGGAGTAGCAGGAGCTCGGACCACTGCTCCCGTGGAGACGAAAGGCTCGTAGAGCCTTGCCCCGAGTACACAACACTGGCCAGGATGTGGCAAGCATGCTCGCTTGGGCAAAGGAGAAATAGTTAGTGGGAAGGGTTTAGCGTAGATAGACCGGCCTCATGGGGCATGAACAGTTCCTCATGGGCCCGTGGAACAAGTTGGTGGGAATTTAGGTTGGAATTACAAATGGATTTTTGGAGACACGGACCGAGATGGAATGTGTAGTGGGGACGTAGATTAGCTACGTAGAGTTAAAAGGAACGTGCATTAGAGTAAGGGATGACGGGGAGCCCGAGTTAGCTCGGGGAATTTAGTGAGCAGAATGGCAGTGTTGAGCGATATGAGTGAGTTGAAAAAAAAATAGTGAGATATGTGGGACAGCGGGCCCAAGTATGAATGGAGCGAATGTGGAATGCATGGTGCGAATGAATGATTGGGGGGGGAGGAGTGAATCCCACCCAAGGGACCCTGGGGTCAGTATAATGTAAGTTAGTGGGTTAGTCAAATTTAGCAAAAGGAGGTCGTTTTGTTGTTGGTGTGGGAAGAAGGCTCGAAAACTTTTTTGTAGGGTGCAGGAGTTCATTGACCGGCTGGGAGCATGGCTGTGGAAAGGTGAGTATTGAGTAGAGGGCACCCCGGGCACCGGACTAGTCGGCCAGAGTAGGCCAATGGTTCAAGGGACCGGGATAGTGTAGTGGGCACGGGCGACCCTCGGAAAGGGACCCGGAGCACCAAAATGCCACGTGTGCATGGAAGGGGGGCAATGCCAGGTTAGGGCACCCCCTCTCCCGCGTTCATAGGGAGCAGGTAGGCTCGGAGACAGCCTCAGGGCCCGGGGGTGCCGTAGTTTGAGTTCGGCAGACGAAAGGCCCTGCCAGTCGAGCCACGCTGCCTAGCCACGAAATTGTGCAAGGGCACGAGAGAAAATTTGCGGACAAGGCCCAAATTTATAATGGACACCAACACAGGTGACGGGAATCATGGTTTTTGGAACTGATAGTTTAAAGTGACAGGTGTTTTGAAAAGCCCTGGGGATAGTTTAAAGTGTAATAAATGCAAGGTTAGTTAGAAAAAAAATGTACTCCTCTGGACCATCCAACCCTTCGCTCTCCGTAGGCCGCTGGACACACCTTGGGAAAGATTGCTGAATGATGAGGAGGTTGTTCTGAGGCTTTGTTGGGCCTCGAGGCAGGACACTAGTCTATCCCCTTCTCCCCTCCAAAAAGGATCTTCGGGGTTGGGAGTAGGCTAGGTTAACAGGATAGTTTAGCCGGATAAGGACAATAGGAGGGTTAGGGACACTTAGAATTATAAAGGAAAAAATAAAAATAAATTAATAAATGTAAAGATGGGTCTAAATTTTGTTTTCTTGTTGCAAACCAAGGGAGTGGGAATGGACAAAGACAGGCAAAGGCGATAGGTTGGGGGTGGGGGGGGGGGAGACAGTATGGTTGGTCCGAGCCCGTTTTGGCCGGCACCACCGCACTCCTTACACAGAACCTCACGGACCAGACAAGAGGCCGGCCAGCTTCACATGCCGGTCTGTTGTGCTACAGCTGCTGGTCCGCACTTGCCTTGCCTTCACTTGCCTGCCTTTGCCTTGACCTCGTGCCTGCTGCCCCTGTTTGCATTTGCCCCCGTGTCACTATCTTAACCATGTGCGCCAGGACCATCCATCTCTTCAGTGTGTTTGCAAGGACTGGCCTGCAGGCAGTCTCACCACAGAACTGCATTGCGCAGCCTGTGCATCGTTGTCATTCCATTCACTGTGTCAGAGAGTGCATTTTAACCACAAACTGTTGACTTTGTTGTGCATTCCTTTCACAGATTACAGGTCCTGGGCCATGGTTAGTGTAAATATTAGAAATTGTAAATACGTTTTGCTACCCACCTGTGTGTCTGTCTAGCGCCGGCAATTTAGTTGAGTTGTCCGTGTGAGTCTTAGTTTAGTTACGCAGCGCACTAGGTTATTTATTTTTGGGACATGTATACAAATGTCGCATTCAGGGATCCGTAGGTAAAACGTACTATGGGGAAAAAAACCTACACCTGCATGGCACACGAAAATTTGACGACTCGGGACGTGTCTGTAAAAAGGTGAGGGGGGGTAGTGTTACGGATTTGGAAGCCATCTGCACACAGACAGTGAGCAGTCCCCGTAGTTCAGTTATTTCGATAAGTATGTGTTTATAGTTAGAATCCTTCCTTCTGTCTAATGGGAATTACATGTGTGCACTACGAGTTATTTTCTTGTTAGTTTTTTTTACATCTTCAACAACTATATCAACAACTACATCCTCGATGTTACCAACTACAACAACAACGCCATCGCCCACGTGCATCGTGTCACGTACAGGGGTGAGGTTCCCTTCGCCCACCGTGAACTCGTCCAATCAACGGCGGCCACGAGTCGCCCGACAACCCCTCGTCCAATCCGGAGGCGAGTTGCTCATAGCGTTTCCCTCGACCCGTGGGGGAGGGGAAGGATAAGTCGAGTGGTGAGCAGTCATTGGGGGCGATTGGCTTGGTCGACGAGGGTTCTACAGAGAGGTCGTGAGGAGCAGGTTTTTCGGCAGACCAGTGTCTTTGTGGCGACTGTGGAGGGTCTGCAGCCCGGTGGCGATTTGCTTCGTCTGTGGCCGTGCTGGCTGGCGTCCGTGGTGCCGTTCTTGGTCCCCGGAGCTTGGTGCGGCGATGTTGGCGGTGGGTTCGAGTCACACCACCGGACAAGCTCTAATAGACCGCATGATGCGGGACAGGTACCCCAGCCCGGCTGAGGACCGAAATAGACCCACGGGGTCCAGTTTCTTTTTGGGTGTGTGTGTGTGTGTGTGTGTGTCCGTGGGCCCAGTCTGTTAAGTAGAGCTGTTAAGTGTTTTCGTTCCTTATACATTACATTTCTTATTCAGCAAACTCTGCTCTTTGTGTGCTTCCCTCCACGATTATTATTGTAAAATAAATCCCCTGTAAATTGGTCCAGTTCGTTGTTCGTGTTTTCATTCGTTGACCTAGGATGGTTCGGACTTGAGAAATAGCGAGGCCGTTTGGGCCGGTAAGTTGTCATTGGGACCAGCGCGGCTCTGATAACTCCACTCGGTTACGCTGGATCCGAGTCGGTACCTGCGACTCGGTCTGGACAGAGTCGGCCGAGGGTGTGGTTTTCCCCGGTAGTTGAATGACGTGGGTACTTAGGTATATTGAAAATAGGCAATTACCCCTACCCCACGCTGCCGAAGTATTGGCGACCACGGTCCGCTAAGGGACCCGTGACCTTCGAACTTATCCGAGAGTCACGACCTAAATTCCGGGTGTTCGGCTGGAGACGACTCCACTACTCCACCTAGTGGTCGTTTATCGCCACCGAACCCTGGCCCACAACAATATATCGTTTTTGGCCCTATCTCTCAATGGTGAAGAAGCACTTAGACAATTCTCAGGTCCGTATCCGTATCCGGATCTTCACCAAAATTAAGCATTGCTTTCCTTGGCTGTTGAGTTAATACCAGGTGGAGTTAGCTCAGCCTGTCATCCTTCTGAGGTTGGCAAAATGAGTGCCATCATGCTGGTATCCTGTGTCGGAGTGGCGACCCGTCCAGGATTGTGCCCAATAGCCAAGGAGACTGCTTAGGCAGCACCAACGCTCTGCACAGAGTATGGTCCCGATGGATGGATGTCCTTGGCT
This sequence comes from Eptatretus burgeri, assembly GCF_056783735.1. Classification (NCBI taxonomy): domain Eukaryota; kingdom Metazoa; phylum Chordata; class Myxini; order Myxiniformes; family Myxinidae; genus Eptatretus; species Eptatretus burgeri. Next base: position 53,387,438 of record NC_140964.1, read on the forward strand.
GTACACACACAAAACATTTCAGAATTATTGTTTGAAAACTGTGCCCAGAAATCATGTGACAAACAGACAGACAGACAGACAGACATACGCTGCAGAGCAAAATACTTCGCAAAAAAAAACATTTTCGCCAAGAAACAAACAGACAGAGAGGGATGAAAACATCACCTCCTTCACCTTCGGTGGTGGAGGTAAGAAAGCAAGAAGAGTAAAGAGGTAGAAATGGTATGAATAAATAATTAATGAAGAAACGGTTAAACATTTTGATGTTGATAGTTTGAAATGATTGTGAAATGGTTGATAATGTGAGCTTTTCATTTGATGACAAATGTATTGTTTTGAAATGATTATTTGATTTTGTGACATGTATTTTGAAATTTGACAACATTGTTGTATTGCATTTTGCAAACGACAAGGCCGTTCATTCTGATTCGTGTGCTTAACTGTTTCGGTAATGTAGGATATTGTTTCAGGAAATGTGTTTAATTCATCGAGATAAAAACAACTCTAATCCATCGTCTATTTGGCATTCTTATCGAGGTTATAATTTTCATCAACCTCCTTTTACATAAATACTCCACTAGAGGTCAGTGCAGGATATGCTTGATGTAGTTTTGTTCACTTCTGAAGTCCACTCGTCCATGTCCAATGTGTACACAAAGTACAGTGGAGATGGTGGGCTCCCTGTAAGGTGCATTATGCATTCATGACCGACCTACAAAGCTTTACGGTGGTTGCTTACACTCTCAGGTCCGCAAGCAAAATCCCTTTTGTGCAGCAACCATAGATTTGCAAGATATACAGAAAGATTATTTTAAGTTTCTGAGGTCAACTACCTACTCTCTTTTTATTCACTGAAACAAACCGTTTGAGCCTGAATCTCCGACTGTCCCCCTAATTTCAGTCTTGCAAAGTTCCATATGCCTCAGGATCATCATCATCATGCTTTAGCAGCATCATCCAAAATTTCACCTGGATTGCATTAATTAACAATCCATTAGAATGCCGCATCTGTCGAATATGAGAGGAATGAAATTTGACGTTAGGACAGGAACCGTTTACAACCTCAGAAGACGTTATCAAGCCACTGGATCAACGAGATGTGCCAAGAAGTGGACGTTCCGTGACAAGAGTCCCTCTTAGGAGTGATACATTCGCATGACCTATCTACGTAATCGGATTCAAACTGCCCAGAGTACTACAAACACACTTGCTGGACCGCACTGCAGTGATTGATACCAGAAGTGGACACACCATACATTGAGGTTGTTACTTTCACATTGGATCTTGATGTGAAAACATTCACCACAATGCAGCATTACATCATTAGCTCACAATGAAATGGACACGTAATTATTCAGCATTTATCTCTGGCAGAGAGGTTTGCACCTCATCTGTGTCCTGTAATGTCACATAAATGAATCGCATCAACAACAATCACATGTTCATCTCTTTATGGCAGAGAGCATAGATCCTTGGCCTGCAGACTCTACTCCTGATCCAAGTAGGCTTATGGGTGAGCTCAATTAGTAGAGTTGTGAAAGTGTGATCCAGTGATTTCAAGTTGTTATCCAAACCACAATGGGAAGGCAAGAGCAAACTCACTCAATGTGTTTCCTGTCAAGTGCACATTAATATTACTTGATCCTCACCAAATTTATGTTTCACCAGGAAATCACCATGAAGGAAGTGCCTACTTCGTAGCCATCCAGTCTTCAGTTAGATTTCAAGCAACACAATGACTCGGACATAAACTATCGTCTCGTGCACCTCGAGTAAGGGGGCACTGCATCATGATATGTGCACACTCTTGAAGGTATACAATTCAAGTTTCTCATCTGCACAATAGTAGGCCTTTGGGATGATGCACTGGCAAATTTATGAATTGCCTCGATGGTAATTACCGGCAGAGACCCAAGTCTGAGATCTGAGGTGTACCACACTCTCTACAGAATGTCGGTCCTGCCGAAGCAGTTTCTTGTCAAAGGTTATGCTGGGTTGTTTGCCATTGCCTTCCCAGCAATCAGTCAGGACAGGCAATTGCAATTTGTTCAGGGTGTCGGTGATAACTAGCTACTCTTCCCAAAAGACACCATGGTAATCATTAATGCTACCTACTAATGCCAGCAGACCAGACGCCCAGGTTACCATCCATCTGAGGGATGGTGCACACATTGAGGGATCACCTGCACATAAAACACCAGGATGACAGTTTATGGCTGGGCCGAGATTCAAACCCAGGCTAGACAGCTCAGAAGCGAGTGCGCATACCTCTTAGCTACCCTGCCAGCCTGAGACCCAAGTAATTACTGGAAAACTGTGGAGTTTTAGGAGGCATCTCTTTATGACGTACATAAACATCACAATTTTTTTAGCCCCCCACCCAGGTAGGTCAGGTATGGGAGCATGTGCCAGAACAGCGCGTCGCTGCGTCCACTTTCCGCCGGTACTCCAGGGGCCTCCGTCTGGCCATCCCCCAGGCAGATGCCAGGCCCATCCCCATCTCCTTGAGATGATGGTCAACCGGCTGCAACCACGAGGCACGTGGTCGGCCCACTGGCCTCCTCCACTCATGAGACTCCCTCACTGAGAGAATCTGGTGAGCAGGATCAGCGTCAGGAAAACGAGCCACATGTCCATGCAGCCGCAACTGACGCTCACGGACTATGTAGGTAACAAATCTCATCCGAGTCTCTCTCAGCAACCGCTCGTTGGACACAAAATCCGACCAGCGATAGCCAAGGATTCTCCGAAGAGACCTGGTACCAAAGGAATTAAGTCTCCGTCTCAGATCTCCAATAGCCAACTCTCTCCCAATATTGTCTCCTCTCAAATGGTATTCCCTTCTCCTGTCCCACCCCCCCACCCCTACATTCCCATAACCTGTTTCATCTCAACCTTTAGAATTCTACTTTCCTTCCATTCCTCGATTTCATTTTTCTCAATTTTAAGTTAGCCGAGAAATTGCAATGCAATTGGCGCTCTCTGATTCTAACAGTTTACACTCGAAGGTTCGGCCAACATTCTGGCTTCGATTTCAGATGAGCATCAAAAAGAGCAAAGTATGACGTCATTGTATCACTCTAACACCACAATGACTGTTATGGTGTGCTGCAGTTTTCCGTCACAACTCAGCCAACCCTTCATCGTGCAGTTTGCCTTTTCTGGTACTGATTAGACATCGACAGGGAAGGTTTTGATTTTCAACTCGGGTTTGTTTGTTTTTGCACAAAAACATATCCCATTGCTATGCAACATCTTTGCCTGCACATAAAGGGTTAAAAACTACATCTTGTTTATACAATATCATCATAAAATCAATAATATATTCCACTTTGGATACATCTTCTAAATATGTTTTGTTAATTACTTCCAACATACAAGAGGCCCTGTGCTACTTGTATTCCAACAATCCATTCTTTCAATAAACAGTAATGAGTTGCAATTGTTTCAGATTTTCTGCTCCATGACTAAGTTGACCTTAACATCGATGAATGCTCACAAAGGCTGACTCTGTGATTCCAAAGACTGGCGGACAGTTCACAGTTCAATTTGATGACACAGAGTACTAAATTAGACTGACGTTACACAAGCAACATTGTGAATCGGAATAAATGAAAGAAAATTGGTTTGAAATCATTCAAGTTAATGTCGTGTGCAGAGGCACACACGTAGGCCCTTGGCTTTTCAAAATAAGAATATTGTCTTCCATTTTGTAAGATACATATACAAATTCCAGGTACAAATTCCACGAGTGAAGACTTAGTGGAAAAGCATCCATCGGATTAAACCTTTTTGGCACATGTTTGGGCCCTCGAACGACTCATTGATTGGAGCAACACGATAGGTTCAATACTGCGATGTCCCAAGTTCCCGATTTGGATCAATTTATGTTTCAAAACTGACGTTCTAGTCGACAGGAGTGGAGTGCCCACTTGCAGAGTAGAACATCCTACACTTTGGAAGCATGGAAGTCGAGCTGCACTACTCTGTCGCAGAGTGTCAGTACCGCCAATGCAGGTTCTTGGCAAGGGTTATCCTGGGTAATTTGCCATTCATGTACCATGCCCTATGGAGAGAGTTGGTGCTGCTGAAGCAGTGACTCGGCTACGACCCTGGAAGGGTCACCACTCTGACTCAGGAAGTCAGAGCAGGAGTTTGGAATTTGTTCAGGGTGCCGGTGTTTGCTTGCCTACTCTTCGCAAAGGACACCGTGTGGTCTTTAAGGTTAAGGTCCACCAACTAATGCTGGCAGATTGGACAACCAGTTTAATAACCATCCGAGGGACGGCACACACATTGATAAATCACCCTGCCTGTGAAACACCGGGATGACAGTTTACAGCTGGGTTGGGATTCGAACCCAGGCTGGACAGGTTAGAGGTGAGTGCACATGCCTCGTGTCTATATCATCCTGCCCTCTCAATTCGTGTGAAGATATTAATAAATACAATTATGGTATCTTTTGCAAGTAACATTTAAGCTGTTCAGTCTGTCTTGGGTTCCTGACACAAGTTTAAACTGTCAGATTTGTGCTTCCCAGGCAGGGGGTTGCTGTATCACAAGGTACCTCGGATGGACGTTAAGCCGGGTCCCATGTGCTAGCATTAGTTGGTGGACGTTAAACATCCCAGTTAAACAAGGAACATGATAGTGAGAAACCAGGTTGTAAGTCTGAGGAATTACATTTTGTATCATTTCGAAGTATTGGATGGGTTCGTGTGTACCGGAAGCATCTTAGATCATTTTACCTTGAATGCATCACGCCAAACGTTCAGACTGCTGGAGGTGAAGGTGAACTGATGGAGTACTGTAATGTCTTGTGGCACGTTTCATCTGCAGTCGTGTATCGGGCCTCTCATCCTCTTGCAAGGAAAGGGGAATCCAGGCAAGATCATCGGGATCACGGCTGACCTGGTCCGTGCTTTCATTCTCGTCCGATATGCAGGTAATGATGGATTGTTTTTTTCAGGGTGACAATTCGACCACCCATTTGTCCCTTCTCATGTCGGAATCATTTCTGTGAAACATGATGAGAACATAAACCTGTATTACCTCTTTACGCAGAGTAACTCGTACGTAGATGCATTCGGTCGCAATGGCACCAAACATTGCAGAACGTCATGGTGGAAAATTCAAAAGCAAAGCCAACTCGAGAATTGTTTTTGCCAAAAGAGGGACAAAAGGCTCAGGCTCAGAGGGACTAACACAGCCCATCTCCAACAGGATGATAGCACAAGTCGGGATGGTAGTTTGATTCGAATCCCAACTAATAAACTGCCAGCTTGGTGCTTCACTAGAAGGCCATTGCATCACAAAGTGCACCGTTCTACGGATGGACGTTAAACCAGGTGTCCCGTCTGCACACTTTAGTTAGTTGGTCGATGCTAAATATTCCACGGTGTCTTTAAACCAGGATTAGGTGAAGTATTGCTGGCACCAAGAACAAGTTCCTGCCTTCATATCTAGGAGCCCTGCATTTACAGCACAGCCACACCTCTTCAATGATGCAACTAGCCGGGTAAGTTTGTAATTTAATTTCAGTCAAATATGCAATCGGTAACGAAGAACGACAGGCCATGTGTACTTGGATCTTATGTTCCCTCATGAGGATTTTGGGCAGGGCAACACAGACCTGCAATAAATCACGAGAGGTAGGCAACCTGGCAAACCAAGTGCCATCATCGCATCGAGAGAGAGGGAACCTTTCTGAGCCTTTAATCCTTCTTCGGCAAAACACCTCGTTTGTTGTATTTCAACATTTCCCACTCTGTGGTTCTCAAAACCTTTGTGATTATAGATGCTCCCAATGACAAACTTCTTTGATGACCACACTTAGTGGCATAATGCTTCCAGTATCTGCCCTTGAGTTTGAGAGGTCGATGGTTACGACCCGACCATGGTCAAGTAATCCCAGAGATATAAAAATGGTACTTGCCGCTTCCTTGCTTGCTGCTCAGCATTCAAAAGCATAGAGCAAGGACAAACAACCACAGGTTGGCAACACTAGCGCAAGCTTTGATGGGCCACTCCTCCTGCGTGAGGTTCCTTGCAAGGGAACATATTATATCTCATTCACTATTGCAGATAGGTCGGTGGTTTCTCTGTCTTCAACCACACCACCTTACGCCCTGATTCATTCTATGTTCTTGCTTCTGCATGAGGCTAGACTTTGTGTAAAAAAAAAATTATATTATCATGTAGAGATGATTTTTGAGTGCAATCTCACTGGTGTTGTTGTGAAAGTTTCCTTCTGATGTAATTAATTTTTTTAGTTTATGAAATGGCAAAGTGGATGATGTGAAAACAGGAGAGGAGATAGGAGCAGCAGGATCATGGGTTGAACCTGTTCAGTTATGCCACCTGATCTCTGATTTTGGAAAAGTAAGAGAAGCAGTGGATTATCCATTCAAAAAAGGCCTAATGACCCGGAATCGAAGAAACCTGTGCACAGCGAGGTCTGGAACTGAGTTTTTGAAGATCGAAGTTGGCAGGGGATAGGATGGAAGGGGAAGGCAGACATGATTATAGTGAGAAATTCCCTTTGGTACATTATTCATTACAAGTTCTAGCCAATCCACATGTTTTTGTACATGCATGCGAAGTTGATAACGCAAAATATTTCTCCTTCGTCTCCCTTTTCTCCTGCCTGCAGATTGTTGTTTATAGGAGGGATGAGAGGGGGTGTGGGGGCTTCAACAGTCTTTTTTCCATCCCCCTAACTGTGGTCTTATCAATCCCCACAGACATTACCAATTCCTATCTGCAGACTTTTCTCTTTTTCTGTTGTCTCTTAGTCTATTAAGATACTATTTAATTGAAACAACTGAACAAAAAATTTTCACTAATAATATCTTTTCCGCAAGAACAACATTTCCCAAAACATTAGCATTCCTCAGTCCTCACCAATCAACCCTGATAGACCAGGTTCCGAAATTGGAAACGTAATATTTTTGCTTCCTCATTGGGATGTGAGGATTTTATTTGTTCTATAGCAGTTAAAATACACGACAATTAAACTTGCTCAGGAAGTCAGGGACTGCCAGGAACAGCTGGAACAGAATTCCAGGAATATATGGTCTTCTATATCAAGGATTCGCTTCATCCATGGGATGCCAACCAGTCACACCAAAGCATGATTGTGAGAATGTGGAAAGGAATTTGTCAAAAACATGGAAGTTAATGATCCAGACATCACACACATACATAGGGAGCATGGGCCACAGCACGTCGCTCCGTCCACTTTCTGCCGGTACTCCAGAGGCCACTGTCTGGCCATCCCCCAGGCAGATGCCTGGCCCATTCCCATCTCTTTTGGGATAGGACATTCCAGGAATCCACCCAAAGGGACCACCTCAAGTTAACCCGAGGAGACCGCCGTCTGGTGGACGACACCTCAGCACCACAAACCACTTCGTGTGTTTTTGCAGAGTGAAGTGTTTTTTATGTTGGCCGGAATGCAAATCCTGCCACCAACCTCCAAGGAAAGGTAACCAACTGCAGGACGACGTCTGCAGATGCAGTTGGACACCAGATATGGATGGCTTTTGACTCGCAAGGAACTCCTCCACCCTTTGACAGGTTTTGTTTTTAGTCCTGATGGGTGTCCATATCCATACACCCACCTCACCAGGAGGACCAGGTCGGGGGAGACGGTTTAGTCGCCGACACTCAACAGGCGTCACATATTCAAGTACAATTGGGACTTTCAGGAAATTTCCTTTGCATGGTTGACAGTTGAATGTTTTATACAAATGCAGGTTTATGGCTGCTTTATATCGAAATCAATAGGTGCAAGAACGACACTTACAAGAGATGACAGGATCTTTGAATTACAGATTTCACACTACTAGTGACAGCAGGTTAAAAGTGGCCCAGTTAGTGGAAGCAAGACACTGAAAACGCACACTCAGCACATGCGTGAAAGGGCTCGTTGGCATTTATTAGTCATTTCAAAAGTGCCGTATTGGAAAGATGTTAAGCCGGAAGACCCGTCCGCCAGCCATATTGTTGGTGATGATAAAGTAAAGATCCCATAATATCTTTGCTGAAATTTGTTGGACTGGAAGTGGTCTGATCTTGGAAATTCCATGACACCAGGTTACACTGCTTGCTATCTCAGAATGTGGTTGTTCCATGGACATCAGCTTTCACACTACAAACAAACTCGCGTTCCCAGATATTCACATGTGTTACTTATGAGTGGCTGTCTTTGGCTGTGAAGAGCAAACTATGAATCAGGAGGGTAAAAAAAAAGTGGAAGGCCATTGGCATGCAAATTTAGGATGACTGTAATGACTTCAATGACTGGAATGATCCAGAATGGATAAAATCAAATTAAAATTCCCTCAAAAACCCGTCATTTAAATTAACTGTGATTTTTGTGTCATTCTTCAACAGCCGCTCCATTTCCCGCTCCCTATCCCGCTCTCTTTCCATCCGCTCCATTTCCCAACTCCCTATCCTACTCCTTCTCCCCCCAATCACTACCACACACAGTGAAAAAAACATTTAGGAAGGAGAATAACATACACGTGATTACATATTTTTGCACAGTCATCAGTTTTAAGGTAAGGAAATATCTGATGACGATGTATCTTCGTGTGGGTTCTCTTTTCTGAGCCAGTTATTTTGATTTGAACACACGCTGTACGTACCCGTCAACCAACAGACCTTGTGGGGATATCAAAAATGGGTCCACTGTGTGTCCAACTCAGTGGGCAGGTGGCCAGGGAACTCTGTGGAGGAGGGGATGGGGGAGATGGTTAATCGCTAGGACAAGGGGCTCCTGGGGAAAGCGCGCTGCTGTGGCAGTTCAGCTGCACTGGTTCAATTAGATGCAGGTTTTCCTAGAATCGAGTGCTCTAGACTCCGACCACTCGCCTTTCCGATGTGTCTTAGTTTCACGTCGTTTTGACAGCTGTTAATAAACTGCAGCATTCGAAGTGTGTGTCACAACTCATGTAAACCACGGCACAGTTTGAATTCTGTTTTGTTTGCAATTATCTAAAACCCATGGAGGAGCTTGTTCACATATAATCACAAGCAGGACAAAGACAGTCATTGACTTCAGTGTACTTTAACATTAATTACAAGAACATTTATAAACAATAGATAAATAATAAATTTGGGAACATGGGATTTGAACTTGAGTTTGTAGCATCATGAATTAGATGTTCGGATAGGAAACGGACAACCCAGTGACCATTGCCCTGCTGCGTGAAATGGCAGAATTAATATTCGTGCATATTAGACTGGGACCCATTGGACCTCAGACATGTTTACCATGTGAGGAATTATTGGGGGGGGAAAAAATTGGCTTGATCAGCCATCTTGGTTTCCAAGTGCTGTTTGCAATATGATCTGAGCAGACAGCTCTGATATTTACTCTATAAGTTATGCTCACCCATAACCTCTGCCTCATTAGGATGAGTTAGGAATGGACATACAGTCAATGTAATGAGGGAGTTCTCTTGGTTGTTGCAACAATTTATTTTAGGCATATTCTCAAACTACTACTACTACTACTACTACTACGACTACTAATCCACATGCCCAACTTAGGGGCGTAGCAGTCCCCACAACTATCAATCTTCCGCCTTCTGCCAACATTCTTGTGGGCTAAGGCCAATGCCATTGTGCACTTGCATCGCCAAAATAGTTTTGGGTGTCCCTGAGGACAGTGCTAGGTCTAATCAAGTCGGTGACTATGGTAAAGACTCGGTGAATTCCAGGAATATATGGGCGGGTACATGTTCACTTAAATGGCAGATATGTCCAAACAGGGAGTGGCATTCCCTTGCAATATCAAGTGTGACTGGGCCAAGTTTAGTGATCTCACAAATACTCATGTATAAGACTCGGTCATACCAGCAAGCCCCAAGGATGTGGCATTGACATCACATATGGAAAGCTTGCAAAGTGTCTTGGTCGTTTTTCAGAAGTGTCCAGGTTTAATAACCATAGAGGAGAACAGATAGGATGCATGTTGCATAAATATCAGAAAAAGCGATAAGTCGGTGTCCACTTTAATGCAGGCTGTCGTGTCTTTATGGAAGTTCTGGATCAGGTCGAGTCGTGATAATGGAACTCCGTTGCCTCTCAACACCTTCTATACAGATGTCCGATCGACTGATTCAAATGCGGCCTTGAAGCCGTCGATGGATGCCACATTTAATGGGTGCTGAAATTCCCGATGAACATCTGCAAGAATGTTCATCTTTTTCACTCATTTGTTCCTCTTTTTTTCTTGCCTGTGGAACCAAGTTCCACATTCTCTTCAATCCCAATTTTCCCACTAGGTCTTTAAGACAGCTGTTCACCCCCATCTCAAATCGTCCCCAATCCAAATGCATTATATTTTCTACCTTCGTGAACAAGAGGGTGCTGTTAAAATAGTAAAAAATAAAAAAAGAGTTAAAGTAGCTAACAGCGAAGTCAGAGGAACTCACTCTTCATGTACCAGCCGTTGACCAAGAACATTACATTACCATAGCGGATTCCATTAATATGCATTTTGTGAATATTGGAAATGAGATTCCAATTTTGGACCCAGCAAATCTTCCTGCATATCTACCATTACCTCCAAACACCATGACTAAAGTTCAACCTTGGCACATCTATCAGGAACTCTGTAAAATAAAAGTTGGGAAAAACCAAAGTCCTGATGGTATCTCGGCAAGATTGCTTCGAGAATTTGTGCTGGAGCTGAGCACACCTTTTTGCGAGATCACAATCTGTACCTATGAGCAGGGTGCTGTACCTTTCCAGTGGAAACAATCGATTGTGGTATCCATTCCCAAAACCATAGCACCCGAACTTGACAAATTAAGGCCTTTCTCGCTCTCCAACCATTTTTCCAAGCTCGCAGAGTTGTTCGTGTCCAGATGGCTGTTATCAGACATTCGACCTCACGTCGATCCACAACAATTCGGAAACCATGAAGGTATCTCAACTGCTCACTACTTAGTAGATCTCTTGAACTATCTTCAAATGAAATTTGACAAATCATGAATGGTGTCATCTCTTGTGTTCACAGATTTTTGTATGGCCTTTGACCTTGTAGACCACAACAATGCCATCAGAGAGCTGCATGAACTTCGAGCAAGACCACATTTGATCCCTAAGATATGTAGCTTTCTGTTGGGGCAAAGCCAATATGTGCGGTTATAAAGGCCGGTTGTCTCAAGCAGCCACCACCAAAGCAGGAGTCCGACAAGGGACTCAATTAGGACCACTGATCTTCGTAATGCTTATTAATGATGCACTTCACCAAGCCCGAGTCTCTTGATGGAAATACGTACTGTAGATGACTTAACCATTGCAGAAAATCGCTGCGTCACATCACCCAGTGTCATCCCGGGCGTTGTGGAATCGCTTCAGGAATGGTGCGAAGCAGTCAAATATGCGACTGAATCCAGCAAAGTGCCAACACACGAGTGTCTGTTTTGCACACAATCCACCTGTCCAAGGTACAGTGCAAATCAATGGCATTCAGCTCCAGAACTGCGACAGCATGAAACTTCTTGGCGTAATAATCCAGAAGGATCTCCAATGGAATGAACATGTCCAGTTCACTACCAGATCAGGGCAAACACGTGGTCGGATGGACCTTCTTGTTTTTATATACATGTCGATGTCGAAGTGAGGGTGGATTATATTAGGAGATCGCACAGAAGGATAAAACAAAACGATGACCTGTAAAAATAAGATTGCACATTTTCAGCGGATGAGACACCTCCCGAGACATCAACCGCACGGCACCGCAGGGCCGAACACAGGCGGAAACGTAGTCTGTCGAATCGATGTTCCCTTGAGAGCACGGATACTTTTACTGAACTGCACAACCAAGCAGCTTGTAGAGTGCTCGCCAAGTAGCTTAAGCACTCGAGCAAGCACAAACGAAACGGTTGTTCAGAAACGGCTAGTTTGGCATGCGATTAGCGACGCATTAAACATACACCCTCCCGGAAACGTCTGAAATGTCAAGCCATGAACGCTGACATCTCTGGATGTTTATAAGCACTCGATAATATGAGTGAGGAAAGTGAAAACAACTTTATCGTTAAGAAATCGTTGCGGCCTGTTCCAAGTCATTGCGTTCGTTGCAGCCTGTTCGTTGCGGCGTGTCAAAGGTAAGGTTGAGCAGGCGAAAAAACATGGCGGCTTCAGACCCCAGCGAGGTTACCCAGGAAACATTTTAAGACCCCAGACAGCGAGGTGGCCGAGGATTGCCTGATGAAGGATATAATTAAATAAGGCCATTAATTATCTTCAAAAGGGGTGTTTTAATTAACCTAAAAACCCAACATTCACTCTTGCACTTCCTTGGAGTTTTCTTAGTGTGCATGCAAAGTTTCAGGCTGCAAGGTTATATGGTTTTGTAGTTATGGATGAGACACACTGAAACACACGCAGACACGTTGCCTTATATTAGTTCAGATTTTCTCAATTCCACTCAATTTCTCATCTGGTGGCCACGATGAAAATATCAATAAAACCAATTCAATCGATCAATCAATCAAAGAGAATAGCCAGATTGATGTTCTCTCCAATATTTATAAATTACTCATCAAAATTATCAATTGAACTGGACAATTGACTCAGAGTTGCACTGGACAACAATAGATCACAGGAGCAAGCAGGTTTTAGAAGTGGATACTTAACGATGGATCATCTTCATATAATGTATTAGTTTCTGAAAAAATAACTTCCTTTGGGTGTCGCATTGATCAATTATGAAAGAGCCTTCAACAGTATAGAAACGAATGCTATCATACAAACTCTACATCACCCAAAGATCAACTCATAATACATCGATATATTAAGCAAGGTGTTATGGAGAAACGTGACAGATGGTGGAACAGCGACCTTGAAACTGCACCAGAATAGTGTCAAGGTCAAAATGGATCAGAGGCACAAAAAACAGCATTCCTTGAAATTCTGGTTATCTATCTATAATTCCAGCAATCTCTGTGTGTGTGTCTGTCTGCGACCGCCGTTTCTCGACGACCGCCGGCCCAATCTCATTGAAACTTGCCAGGAATATTGCCGGGGACCCGCGGATGTGCCTTTTCGAGTTTGATATCGATCGGACGAGCGGTTCCCAAGTTACGGCCATTTTTTTGCTTTTTCAGTGTTGAAAAGGTGTATATATGGCAGCTGAAGGTGTCGTTCCACCTTCTCACCTTATCATGCCATTTGTTCCCAAATTATTAATAACTGTCCTGTATTGGCAGAGAGTGTTGTGGGGGCATGGAGGAGTTGTGGTAGTGGTCACGTGGTTGTGGCTTCATATGTTACGACTCGCCCACTAGGGGCTTGTAATCAAAAAACTGAAATGCTACTGGGTTGGATATATTGTTACGAATCTGGAAGCCATGAGCACTCAACATACAGGTCCTATAGCTCAGTTATTTGATAAGTAAATGTGGATAGATAGCTCCATGTCCCTTGTTTAATGGGTAATTAAATATTCATGTGCTGCGGAGTTATTTTGAGAGTTAGGGTTTTTATTATTACATGACCAACATCAACTACAACAACACCAGCATCACCCTCACCTTCATCTCGCTCTGGCCGATGCCATGGCGGTAGGAGCTCAAGGAGGAGCCTCGCGTCGACTCTCGCCCAATCAGGGAGATGCGAACGAGTTCCTTGGTGGTCGTCTAATGACCACAGCCCACGCAGGATAATGTTCCACTGCCTGTTTTGAGGGCGGTCCGCCAGACGGCCGTCACGCCCCCTGCCCCCACTGGTCCAATCAACGGCCTTGGCGCCCGCTTTGGCCAATGACAGGGCGATGAACGCATTTTGCGCGCCAAAAACCATCCAGTGAGGGAGAGCGGGGAGGGAGGAGGCACCCCCCCCCCCGGACAAGGGTGAATAAGGTTGCGGCGCGATCGGACCAAGAAAAGAGTTTTGGTTGTTGGGACGAGCGCTAATGGAGCTCTCGACTCTGCTCGCGTCTTGCTGGCGCCTGGTTCTTCCATCGCATCTCGCTGGCGCCTGGTTCTTCCATCGCATCTCGCTGGCGCCTGGTTCTTCCATCGCATCTCGCTGGCGCCTGGTTTTTCCATCGCATCTCGCTGGCGCCTGGTTCTTCCATCCCATCTCACTGGCGCCTGGTTCTTCCATCCCATCTCACTGGCGCCTGGTTCTTCCATCACATCTCGCTGGCACCTGTTCTTCCATCACATCTTCCTGGTGCCTGGTTCTTCTGACCGCATTGCGACGCTAGTCCGGGTCACTCATCTCGTCGAAGACCACACGAGGCAGGAAGGTCCATGTCCGTGTGTGTGTGTGTCCGTGTGTGTGTGTGTGTGTGTGTGTGTCCGTGTGTGTGTGTGTGTGTGTGTGTGTGTGTGTGTGTGTGTGTGTGTGTGTGTGTGTGTGTGTGTGTGGCCCTGTCTGTAAGTAGGAATTGGATAAGTGCCTTCGCTGTACATTATTTACCTTGCTTTAGTCAGTTTCACTCTGCTGTTATGTGTTCCTTCCCCACCCATTGTAAATAAATATCCATGTGTTAAATGTATCAGCTCGTTTTTGTGTTTTCTTTATTGGTTTAACGCGGTGCGTGTTGGGAGAATTAAATATGGCCGTTGTTGCCATAGTGGTGTGCATTTGGGACCGACAGAAGCTCGGTGACCATCCGCTCGGGTCACGCACGGGTCGAGCACGCATACGGCTGATCCCACACAAGCGCCGTCGAGGGTGTGCATACTCGATAGCTCGCCACGTGGGTCTAGGTGTTTTGAAGTTTGGCAAATATCCCTGTACCACGTGGTGGAATTATTGACGATTCACGGTCCGGTAAGGGACCCGTACCCTCGGAGTTTTCCGAAAGGTACGATCTAGATTCCGGGTCTTCGGTAGAGTCGACCCTACTGCTCCACCTAGCAGTCGTGCTCGCAGCCGATACCCGGCCCACAACAATATAACAAAAATAATGGAAAACCAGACCAGAAGAAATACAAACTGACAACCCAGAGCAGACCCTGAAAGCAGACGTACAACAAATGTCAGATGGCGATATTAAATTGAAAAATGTCCTGGAATACATTTCATTCCATTTCAAATTCCATTTCAAATGGAATGGCCTCAAATTGCATTGAATAAAACAGAATGGACCTGGTTGAAGAAAGGCCTTTGTCATGCAGTGGACAAAATAAGTTGGTCAAGTCAAAGATAACTCGCTTACTCTTGACAAAAGTCACCGTGGGATCTTTAACTTTCACCAACGACCAGTGCTCCTCCAGCTTAACATCCATCGGATGAATAGTACACATGTTGATGCCCTCCCCGACATGCGAAACACCATGGTGACAGTTTTATCTGGATAGAGATTCAAACACAGGATAGACAGATCTGGAATAGTGTACCTATTGGGCCTTGGCTATTGTTGTTTCATAAGCAGCCTGTGGCTGCTAGGTACAGTCGCTGATGCAGTGTCCCTGTTACCAGTAAGCTGGTACTCATTTGGCCAACCTCAGAAGGATGACAGACAGAATCAACCCACTTGGTGTTATTTCACCAACATGACAGGGGCTCGAACTCAAGACCCTCAGATATTAAGCCAGCCATCTTAACCGTTAAGCCAACAACAGGCTTCTCGGCTATCCTGCCAGCTCAAAACACCTGCTGAAGATAATCCATAAAAAAATATTTATTTGTTGTATGGCGAGCAATAGGTCAGTTCCTCCTTGTTATAATGTAATTAATTACACTATTATGATAATGATGTATTTCTAATGGTATTTGGTAAGAATCGTGACAAAAATCAAAAGTACCGAAAACATTTGTAATTATTGTTTTCTTGTTTGTTAAATAGAACCATCTTGCTTTATCGCAAGCTTGTGACTTTCTCTCTCGGAATTGAAAGCTTTAAAATTCTGTTTTTCATGATTAAATCTGCTCACAGTTACTCCACCATGGCACAGACAGGATCACCCAAGCAAGACCTAATTGCAGTTTTGTTGTGGTTGACCACATTTTGATCCTAAATATGCTGTCACAATGCATCAGTCCTTTCTTAACAGCAAGGTTACCGTATTTGGAACTACATGAGCGGTTCAAATTATTTGATGTGAGATACTCGCAATAGTTCAAGAAGCGTCTGTCGTAGGTCAATCTCCAAAAACGGACGAGGCATGTAAATAAATAAATCAAAAAAAATTGACATGTTTTTTATGACAAGTACTATTTATTTAATATTCCCAATTATTCCCATTTTCTTGTGGAGTTATCCACGGAAAGCTTTTGATCCACATCTTTCAAGAACCAACTGATCGAAGTCCAGACCTGACATCCCACTGCAGGTGGCAGAAATTTGTAATTGGTTCCTTGCTTCGGTGATAATTCATCTAATCTTCGCGAAAGACACTGGTGGGATATCTAACGTTCACTAACTGATGTTACCAGATGAAACACCTGGCTTAACCTCCATCCAAGGAAGGGCACACACATTATGTGATTCAACGTCCTGCCTGTGAATTGGACTCATCTGACAGTTTAGAGTCTGTCCAGGAACCAAACTCAAGCTATATAGCTCAGAGATAAGTGTTCTATCTGTACATGATATCTTAGCAGAGGCCTGGATATTTTTCATGCTCTAATTGATGAAACTGAAATATTTTGGATATAATTTTTTTTTAATCACGAGTTAGAACGTTAACACAGTCTTAAACCTGGAGATCTGAAACCACGACCTGTAATCCCCATTTTCCTCCGTGTCTCCACAGTTGCATGCTATGGCGCAAGTCCGGTCGACACGGTTTAACTAAGAAAGATATTCCGAGGTCTTTTCGGTTTTATCGTAATCATAAAACTATGCACACCCTTTAACATGATCTGGAATGGATCATTTATTTATTTATTTATTTCCTAAAAGAGTATGGGGCCTGGGGAACTGATAAACCACAGACTCGAGTGCGGCATAGAATGCGTATAGCAAGTATTTAGGAGGAAGTGACCATAACATTATGTGTGCAAAGAGTCTAAGAGTTAGATTTTAGGATGGTAGAGTAAAGGCTATTAGATTTCAGGAAGGCAAACCTTGAGGGTATGAGGGAAGAGTTGGTGATGTAGATTTGGAGAAGCTAACAATAGGACAATTAGCATCAGATAAATAGGAAACCTTCAAGGACCAAATGTGTAGAATGCAGAGTAAGTGCATTCCAATGAGGTGTAAAACTAGAAGCAGAAAGAGACCAGGGTGGTTGAGTAGTGAGATGAGGAATGCAATTAAGGAGAAGCAGAACACATTTACTAGGTATAAAATAACAGGACTGGAGTTAGATTTATTTCACTATCGGAGTAAGGAGGCAAGTTAAGAAAATAACTCAGCAAGCCAAAAGAGTATGAGAAGGACATGGCTATGAATATTAAGCACTAGCAAATACAACCCATCGCTTCACTGACAGGGGTGTGAAGGTGAGTGGGGAGAAGAAAGAGTAAGGGAGAGAGGGAAGGGAGGCAGCGAGGACAAAGGAAAGGGAGGGGCGGAGAGAGGAGGAGCGTAAGCAAGGAGTGGGTGAAGAAGGAGAACCTAGCAAGGTGAGAAGAGCAAGGAAGAGGGTGGAGATGGGGAGAGCAACGCCTCATGAAACGCACCTCAGCTTAGCTAGGACGTGATACCCCCAAATCTGCTATTTAGCCGATGCGTACTTGGCAGCTCCGCTTGGCTGCACCTTATGCGGTGAGTAACTTAAGTAACACAAGTACACATCGAGGGCACAATTCCCCAATAAGGTGATAACGTTTTCCTCGGTAAACGGTTGTCAGACGGAGGACCCTGAGTCACGTGGTGAAGTTATTGGCATTCGTGGTCAATGAGCAACCCACTGCGACACAAAGTTATTCGTGTGTGATGGTCTGCGATTCCCAGTGAGTCCGGAGAGGAACCAGGGACAGACAATTCCTCGTGGTTCCCCCACGATACCGGGGCCGAGACAATATAATATTGTTGTGGTTCTGCAAAACTGCATGCCTCTAATGGCACCCAACATACAATGATCCCAGGCAGTTATTTCGTTAGTCTTCGTACAGTCAGACCTTCTTCTCATGTCCAGTGGGTTTATGGGACGAAGTGCGTTGCGTGGGTCTAATAGCTAGGTCTATTAACTATATCTCTATGTTCTATTCTGATTTCCATTCCAACCCTTTCCTTTTAGCAATGGTGCAAATCAAGCAAGCAAACACACCATGCAGCCTCCCCTGGGAGAATCAACATAAGAACAAACACATGATACGGCACTCGCATGGCACACCATTTCATTCAAATTTGCACGCCAATTTCCAATGGCATCTCACCTTGCTCACCCCTCGCTCACGAAAACTCACACTTCGACCGCCGACACCTCCCGCATACGGGAAAATGTTCTCGCACCTCCTCATACCTCTGTATCGATACAATTTGCCACTAGACAGAGGCGTGCTACATAACTCAGGCTGTACTCGAACCATGTGATGCGGGGACGAGCAGCGAACATTAATGGCACCGGCCGCTTCTCGCCGAGAATGTTCCAAGAGTAATCTTGGACTTTAGTATGGAGCTCGGGGCTATCACGCCGGATGTGAGAATGAGACCGCTTCCGGCCCCAGGAAGCGGCCAGGGTGTAGCCCAATAGAGAAGCGGGATTCGGGTCACAGCGTGTCGCTATGGGTCGTCACCCCACCCTTCGCCTAGGGCTTATAAAAGGCGGATCGTGGAGCCGCTCGCCCTCTTCTTCGCCTCTCTGCTTCGCCCTCTTCTACACTGCTTCTCGTTGCCTCTGCCCGTCACTGGCTCTTTGTTGCCTCTGCCCATCACTGGCTCTTCACTCCCGGTTTGTGTGCAACTGACACGTGCTTATTCCGGAGGCCCAGTGCAGAGCGCATGTTGCCACGAGCCCCAGCAAAGTGATGAAGCCGAAGATAACGCACCAACTCTTGAGGTGGGAACACTCAAGCGGCGCATCACATGGAGGTACACGCTACACAAGCAGACCTATGCATGACTAGGTTAGGGATCTTTTGCCTCACACTTCTTCGATCGTCTCTCTCTTTCTTTCCACCTCTTTATCTCGTCCCCTTTGGACGCACAAAAGAGCATCCATTACTGACTCACAATCACAGTTTCCTCTGGCATGACACCGCACTCCCTATATTGCACTACACCCCACCCCCCACTCCCAAACCTTAGACACCAGTGTCCAGTATTTCTCCCTCCTACCTCCCCCAAAGCGTATTGGGTTGCGTTGGTCGGCCGACCGTGCCAGGTATTGCTAGGCCGTTTATCCTCATCTGCTCTCTTTCTTTCTGGCTATCTAATCTTCCTCCGGTTTGTGTGTGTGTGTGTGTTTATGTGATGGCACCTGTCGTAGCATGTTAGGATTGTAGAAGTGATAACGGGATAGGTCTGCTCTTTCTGCTTTTGTAAATTGCTTGCCTTTTGCTGCACCCCACAAATTCCTTGCTATCCCTGCTGTAAATACTGTTACGGTTCTCGGAACCATGTGCATTCAACATACAGGTGTCCCAAAGTTAGTTATTCCATTAAGTATATGTGCAGATAGAATCCTTCTTTGTGTGTAATGCGAAAGCAAAAGGGGGTGCGTTGCGATGTTTTTTTAGTTAGTTTAATAAATCTTTATATCCCGTCCTCCATTGCGATCCACGGTACCCGAGTGCTTGCAGCCTTCGGTTCGCTGGCAACAACGTACCACGGTCCACCTGTTGTCTTTGGAGGCTCGGTTTTCCGAGACAGAATCTTCGCTGTTACAGTTCCTATTCGGCTTCTCCAAACGCTCCAACTCTTTCTTGATGAGTCCACACGCGTGGAGTGGGCGGGCCTCGCCATTGCCTGGCCGGGGCCCCACCCAGATTGGGTGTACCCATGGGAGCCCCGTCCAATCAGGGCGGACAGTGACGTCAGTTTTGACCAAGGCCCTGCCCCGCTGAGGGAGGTCTTCGCCCCCTCATTGCGCTAAATAAACCACGACATCATCCTTAGTCTTAAGTTATTTGGGGGTCGTTCTTTCTGTGCTTGGAGGCCGGAGATGGTTGGAAAACGAAGGGGTCCCGCTGCTTGGCTCCACTCACGTCTCGCCCCGATGGCCCGACTACTGGTCCCGGCCCACTCGTGCTCCTCCACGGACCCGAACTCCACACGGGTGGCTGTGGACCTGACTGCACGACTGTTGGCAGGTGCCGCACCACGGAGCATTCCTTTCCCCGAGACTCAGGTACTCGAAAGAACTGTGACCTCAGCCCGCCTCCCTCCCTGGCTGAAAAAGTCCTTTGCCTTCAATTGGGTTTATTTTGTCCGGGTGTGTGTCTGAGTGTGTGGCACCAGTCTAATAAGTAGAAACTGTATAAGTGTTTTCGATCATTGTAAATCTTGCCTGTGTATTCCCGCGTAAGTCTGCTCTGTGTCTTCTTTTGTAAGTTGCTGTAAATTGTCACACTACATCTTCTTTCTTCCCCCTGCATAACACCCCAATAAACCTGTTTCTGTGCCACATAAATTTCCTCGTTTATTATAAATAAATTATTGTAGAAATGTTCCCAGTTCGTTTCCGTCCTTTCTTTCATTGGTCCAGCATGGTTCGGATCTGAGTTTTAGCCGGGTCTTTGTTCCCGTTAATCTACTCATCCTAGCCAACATGGCTTTGGCAGTTCTGCTCAACTGCACCCGAACCGGAGTTGGTAGTCGGTAGTTGGAACTCTACCGCAGTCGGTAGAGTGACCCGGTTCGAGCAAGACGTGCTGAGGGCGTGGTTCCCTGGTAGATGACACCGCGTGGTTAATTAGGTCAATTGGTTCTAGACATAAAGACCCTACGCGACGCGGTGGAGGTATTGGCGTCCACGGTCGGTTAAGCGACTCGCCGCCTCACGAAGTTATCCGAGCGGACGGCGTACAATTCCGGAGAGTCCGGTGGGAATCGACGTAACTTTCCCCCCCTAGTGGTCGTTCTCACCACCGGACCTCCGGCCAACAACAATATGAATAAACCCCATTCACTGTGCCACATACCTTTCCTTGCTTGATTGTAAATAAATGCTTGTATCAAAATGTTCCCAGCTCGTTTTCTTCTTTTCCTTCATTGGTCCAGTGTGGATCATATTTAAGCTTAGCCGGGACGTTATCCCCCAACAATCTGTTTTTCTCTCTGGTACGTCCTTGGGCAGTTACGCTCGGCTGCATCTGATCCGGTAAGGTGATTCGGTTTGAACAAGGCGTACCGAGGGCGTCTCCCCCGGTAATTAGATCACATGACCGTTATGTAAATGGTATTTATTAGATGGTAGACCCTAAGTCACATGGTCGAGTTATTGGCGTTCACGGTCGATTAGCGACCCTCCATATCACAAAGTTATTCGTGTGCGACGGTCTGCGATTCCGATAGTCTGGAGGGCACCCAAGGTAGCTTCCCCCCTCCCCCTCATAGTCTTCTTGCCCCCGACCCCCCGGTTTGCAACAATATAATATAAAGGATTGCTGTAAGTGATGTTTATTTCACAACATCCTGTATTCAACTTTATTATCCTCACCTGAGGAGAAGGTGTTGCATTTGGGTCCATTTGTTTGTCTGTCTGTTTGTCTGCACAGAACTTTAGTGTTTTTCTCCATAAGCGCTTGTCAGATTGAGACAATTTTTTTACCATGGGAGCGACCTCTCAAAAAGAATGTTTTGTTGGTGATGATGACACCATTGGTCACGTGGTTTGGCAGCCATGTTGGAAAATGGAAAAAAACTTTGGACCTCTGTAACTCTGAAACCGCACAAAGGAAAAAAATTAAACTTGGCACGTGGCAAGTCCTCGTAAAGGGGAATAAGAGCGACTTTTGATGACGTCATAGATGCTTTCGTTATGACGTCACAATTGCATATGTAGAATGCTACATCCGATCAGTATGAAAAATTTGGAGTTCATCTCGGAATAAAATGGTTTGATGTCATCAGTCACGTGATTCAGCAGCCATTTTTTTTTTAATGTTGGAAAATCTTCTCCAAAGTGGTGAAACTTTTTAAGTATGACCGCCTATCCATGAGGAACATAAGGTTCACATATATGATGTCGTCAGTCACATGATTTGGCAGCCATATTGGATTTACCCAAAAACCTATAAAAATCTTCTTCTCCAGAACAGCAAGACAGATTGAGGGTAAACTTCATACAAATGTTCCCCAAGCCTTGGGTGTACAAGTTTGTTTAGGAATAATTGATAGGTCACATGGTTTGGCAGTCATATTAAATTAATGAAAAATATTAAACAATGTTTTCTCTGGAACCGCTTAATCAATCAATGTGAAACTTCAAAATTATGATCTAGTGGCGATGGGGAATACCCATTTACAACTTCAACTTGATCAGGCACATGGTCTGGCAACCGGAATTATTTATTGTATTGTTGTGGTTGACCAAAATCGCAAACCACCATTCAGGTCCCTTAGGTGAGATATCTCGGTAAGTATATGTGTAGTTAGGCCCAAACCCGTTGTCTAGAGGGAATAAATGTCATTCATGCGTGCTGCGACTCTTCAGGATAGCCGTTTTTCTTTTACTATCTTTATTTTGGACCAACCGCCATTATTACCACCACCAACCACGTCTCAACAGTCATCACAACATCAACCACCCACCACAACGCCGCTTCACCACAACAGCCACGACCTTTACCGTCACACCTCGCAACCGTCGCATCGCCACCGTTCTTGCGCCGCTTGTGGGTACCGGTATTGGACTCGTGCAGGGCGCGCACCGAACAGCGTGTACAAAACATCACGGACTTTCCGCAGAAAAACGGATCAAAAACGACTCACGCCCACTTTTGTTCCGTCCAATCGGTGAGCGAGGGGCAATTTGGCCCCGCCTCCAGGGCGTTGGAGGGCGGTCGCTATATGCAAATTCATGGATCAAAAAGCATTCACGCCCACTTTTTCTCGGGCCAATGGGGAGCGAGGTGAAAGGTCGAAGGCAGGGGGTCAAAGGCGAAGCCACGGGGCTTATATAAGCGACCGCGTTCGTCAGAAAAGGGGTGCGCGTTGGAAAGAGTGAGTTCGGAGTTCAAGAGAGTCGTCGGTGGAGCTGGAAAGAAGTGGTACTAGTCGGAGTGAAGAGGACGGAGCTGTGGAGAGGTGACGGCGGCGAAGGCAGACGAGGGGGTGCTCGCGTCGGTGCCGGGAGCTGCACACCAGAGAGGCCAGCAACGCGACCGAGGTGGAGGAGGAGACGCTCGCCGCGGGACCCGAGACAGGGTTATATCCTCCTTTCCCCGAGCATCAGCAACCCCCTCCTGTTTCCCCCCGCGCTGAGATAGTGCGAAAAAGGGGGCCCCCTTCCCACCCCCTGCCGGACACTGTCCGCGAGGCCCGCGGAGTTGAGTCACCACCGCCGCTCCGCGTCTCATCATCAGACGGGTAGGCCCGACACGGTCTCGGCCCCAGGCCCGCCTACCCCCTCATCCTGGAGGGTGGTTCTCTTTTCTTTTGCTTTGGGAATGTGTGTTGTCGGCGCCGTCTGTGAAGTAAAATTGTATAAGTGTTGCCGTGTGCTCGCGTAGTCGGTATTAGATCTGCATTGTCGCATTTGCTTTTTGTCTTCTTCTTTTCTATGTGCTTTTGGTGGAATTGTATATGTGTGCTTTCCGTTCATCGCGAATAAATGTGCTTTATGTTGAACTGTTTTCCCGCTTCGCTTCGTCATTTCTTTCATTGAATCCTCATCTTGCTTCACGTAAAGGGTTGGTCCTGGGCTAAGACGCCCGATAATTAATCGAACCGTCGAGGCCGACGATAACACCGCTCGGTTATCCCGATAGTACGGAACGGGTCGCTTAAGTGGCCCGTGTCCGAAGTCGACCTGCGGCGAGGTGCGATCGCCCGGTCTACCCTCCGTGTGGGTACTTAGGTAGGTCGAATTTGGCGAGCAACCCTATCCCACGCGGGGGCCGATTGGCTCGATCGCGGTGAGACCGAAAGGTCCACCCGTGACTGGTTCCCGGCGTTAGTCCGAGAGGGTCACGACTGGATTGTCCGTCCGGTGGGCGACGTGCCGCGATTCGAGTTACGTGGCCGTTCGCACGCCGGCGGGCGCGAATCCGTAACAGTATTTTGATCTGGATTCTTTTTGATTTTGATTTTTTTTTCAACAAGGCTCGCTTGGCTGTGTCTGGATGGGTTTGAGGGTAGAGTAGCAGCTGAAATGTGAATCCTATCCAGGTCCCTCCTGATGACGTCATCTTTGCTTTTTGCTTGTTCGGGTTCCTTTTGATGACCCCAATGCAGGACTGTACCTATTTGGTCTTCCATTTTATTTGAATTGAATTTGTTTTAATCCCATTCTGAAATGAATTGAATTGTAATAAAAAAACATCATGGGTCACGGTCAGGTGTCCAATCAAAGCGGGACGTCTTGGTACCCGGTCATCACTGCCAGCAGTTATAAAGCGGCGGTTCGAATTATGTCTCCAATTAATTACGCAATACAACAGTACACAGATGCCACACAAAATATACCACACAAAAACAGTCCTGGTGAGGGTCTGCTGTTATTATCTGCATCCAAACTGTATCAAAGACAGTACATTATCTACATCCGTAGATCCACATCCTCATTTGCGTCCATGCAGTCAGTCAACCCATCAATCCAACATCACGAATCAGACTTTACTTGCCAGAGGATTTAATGTGTTATCACATAGTTACAACTCCCATCACACATTCTATAATATGATAATACATTAAATCATGCACATCTTACCTTAAATTTAACATGTCCACCAACAAACATGACCATTCCCACTCATCTCTGGATCAAACTGTTGTTCAAATATTCAAACGGTATTTATAAACGGTTTTTAAAAACATTTACATTCAAATATATACACACACACACATACAAACATACACACACATACAGAGGAAGACACGTGGGCAAGCTTACAGACACAAACAGCCCACGTTGTTTTAACTCCACAGCACAGCAGGGGCTTGAACCCATGACCCTAAGATCTTAAGCCAACCCCTGAAGCATTAAGCCAACACCAGGCTTGAGTAGATCATTAATTGTCCCCAAAGTCTGTGGGGTTGGGGACAGTGCTTAATGAACATGAAGTTAGTATCAACCATAACTGATACCAGATGGCAAACGAACGTCCGGTCTTCCAGACTCGAGAACAGACGTGCGAACCAAGATGCCACTAATTACTCTTCTTTTTAATTTGGGTGAGGAAATGGACCAGAAACTTGAATCCATTCCAAAAGTTACGTCACCTTTCCCATAATTACCTCCACCACCGAAGGTGAAGTTGGCATTGTGGTGGTTATCATCAAGATTTCCAATGTCGGTACAGGAATTATATCTGTGACAACTGCGGTAAGCGGGAACACTTGAAGTGTCATTGGTCTCGATCCAAGTCGAATAACTTGTCTCCTGCTTCTCACATTGCGGTGAACCCTGATGCAGCGAACAATAGGTCACAGATCACAGCCTGCAGCCAAGAGTCAAGTGAGGAACTTTATGAGGTTTTCTATGTTGGAACAAAGAGCTCTGATGCTCCAATTATAGTTGATGTTACAATTGATTAGATCGTGGTGAGGATGGAAGTTGATACCGGCGCTTCCAGATCAATTATGAGCGAGAGCAAGTTCACCTCCATCTACCCTCCGAGAAAAGCTCCTGCACTCCGGCCTACATCTACTGACTTGATAATACACCAAGGAGGTGGTTCCTGCAGTTGGCTCAGCTAACGTGACTGTAAGATATGAAAACAGCACTCATGTCCAATCACTACTGATAGTGCATGGAGAAGGACCAACCCTCTTAGGCCGAGATTGGTTACGAACAATCAGACTTCATTGGAGTGACGTAAACAGAGTCTCCAACTCTGATGCTGGATACAATACCGTGCTCAACAAGTACCATGGCCTGTTCAGCGATGCTGTTGGCATCTTTGCAGGGCCCAAAGTGAGGATTCATGTTTCTGCAAATGTTCAGCCATTGTTCCATAAGGCTAGATCCGTGCCCAACATGATGCGATCAATGATCGAATGTGAGCTTGACTGCCTGCAAAGTGAGGGCATCATCTCACCAGCCGAGTACTCCGACTGGGCAGCACCTATCGTTCCAATCCTCAAAGCAGATGTAACAGTGCGCATCTGTGGGGACTACAAAATGACAATCAACCACTATTCAAAGCTGGATGGCTACCCTTTGTCCAAAGCAGAGGATCTGTTCACCACTCTCATGGGTGGCCAGACATTCAGTAAGCTTGACTTGACCAATGCTTAAATGCTCAAATAGAACTGGATGATGATTCCAAGACCTATACACGCATCAACACTCATCGAAGACTCCACATGTACTGCAGATGCCCATTTGGCATATGCTCTGCTGCACCAATCTTCCAATGCTCGATTGAGACGTGATTGAAAACTGCACCAAAGACAGTCGTATTTCAGGATGACATACTCGTGACTGGCAAGTCACAACATGAACACCTCGAGAACCTAAACAAATTTCTCAATCGGCTGTCACAAGCTGGATTACGCCAAAGGCATGAGAAGTGTATCTTTATGGCATGTTAAATTGAGTACCTGGGTCACCTAATCTCCTGTCAAGGCATTTTGCCCTCTCCGAGCAAAGTTGAAGCAATTGCGAATGCACCGATGCCACAAAACATTTCAGAACTTTGTCCATTCCTGGGTATGTTGACCTACTTTGGCAATTTCCTGTCTCAACTAAGCACAACCGTCAAGCCTCTGCATCTTCTCCTCAGGAAAGGTGTTGTTTGGGAATGGGAAGCTTCCCAAAGAAAAGTGTTCAAGGCCACTAAAACCATGCTGTCCTCCTCGCCATTACTTGTCCATTATGACCCATGCAAGGAACTTGTTCTCAGTTGTGATAGCTATTCATATGGCATTGGGTGTGTGTTGTTGCAAACAAATGGAACCAGTAATCTCCAGGCCATTGCGTATGCATCACAAACCCAATCTGATACTGAATGTCGCTGTACTCAAGTAGAACGAGAGGCGTTAGCGTGTGTCTGCGGCAACGTAAACATGTACCAATATGTCTTTGGAAGACATATTACCATTGAGACTGATCACAAACCCTTGTTAGGTCTCCTGGGAGAAACCAGAGCCATTCTGCCCACATCATCAGGTCATGTGCAACGTTGGGTGTTGACCCTTGCTAGTTATGACTATTCATTGGTTTACCACCCAGGTAAGAAAATATACTGTGCTGACGCGCTCAGTCGCTTGCCACTTCTTGTAAACATCCCATAACCTACACAATCTGGCGATTATCCTTCATGTCATGGCTCACATCATTCACGCTGAGGAGCCCGTAACCGCTAAGCAGATTGCTTGTGCTAACAATAGCAATCCATATTTGTCACAAATTAAACGCTCTGTTATGTCAGGTGATTGGGTATCACTACCGGAAGGGGAGAAACCGTACCTCATCCGGAAGGATGGGCTTTCTATTGATGCAGACTGTCTCGGCTTTGGGGTAGCCGAGTGATAATTCCGCCGAAACTCCACTGGAAAATTATCAGTGAACTCCACAATGCTCATCTAGGCATAGTCACCATGAAGGCTATTGCCTGAGCCCATGTTTGGTGGCCTGGTTTGGACAGTGACATTGAGTCCAGTGTACGCCATTGTTACACTTATCAAGCCCATGCCAAGAAACCGCCACAGTCTCCATTGGCCATGTGGTCATGGCCATCAAAGCCATGGTCCAGACTACACATTGACCGTGCTGGTCCATTTCAAGGGAAGCTTTTCCTTATCGTTGTTGATGACCACTCCAAATGGATTGAAGCTCTCGTGGTGCGATCCTCATCCTCTGCTGTAACAATTGAAGCTTTACATACCGTGTTTGCACATCATCGTCTTCCAAACTCCATTGTATAAGATAATGGATCGTCATTTACGAGTTAAGCACTACACATCTGCCCCCTACAAACCTGCCAGTAATGGTCAAGCCAAACGTACTGTTCAGATCATCAAGAATGGTCTGAGCCGCATTAAGGAAGGCTCCATTCAATCTTGTCTAGCTCGTGTGTTGCTCAACTGCAGCACCAGACCACATGAAACCTTCGGTCGCTCACCTGCCAAGCTTCTGATGGGTCGTGAATTAACAACACGGTTATCATTCGTGCACCCGGACCAAACGGTCGAGGTCAAGAATAACAAGTATCAACGGAAACGTAATCACGACCAAACGTCTGTATACCGCAACTTCCAGATCAATGATCCTGTACACGTGTTGAAGTCTGGATGTGGAACCAAGTGGTTATCTGGCATCATTATCGATAACATTGGTGATTTTTGTGAAGTTGTGTGATGGTAGATGCATGCGTAAGCATGTTGACCAACTCAGGTTACGTCATGGGGAGCCAAAAATTGAACCGGCTCAAGTGCCTTGAACTCACCCAGCTCACCCACTCCTGCATGAACACCATCTGCGTGTGAGCATGAGGTGTTTCCTCATGAAAGCTTTTCACCCATCAATGTACCTGAACTCCTTCCCAACCCTGTACCCCTTATTGAGAAACCCACAGCAGTCGCAAGCAAGGACAGCCCTCCACTAGCCTTTAGAAGATGAGCTCGTGTGTGTAAGCCTCCTGAGCATCTTGATTTGTAAAAAAAAACAAAACAAAAAAAAAACATGAGGGTGGGAGAGATGTATCAATAGTTATGCTAATGCATGCATACATGGGTGCACCGTGGCATGGTTAAGAGGAGTCATGTTAAGAGGAGTGTACTATGACTTTTTTTATTTCAATTTCTATTTGCATGCCCTTTCATATGTCCCTCAAGTCGAATTTTTACAACATTTCTGTGATATAATTATTTTTTATTTCGTTCAGTTTTAACGGGAATAATTTATTTACATTAAATTAAAACACTACCTCTATATTGTATGACTCGGGTCCGGTGGACCCGTGATAACATTTTGCACTGTATTCTTCGTAATTTGCACATGACATATTTCATTCAAGGTTCATCATCTCCGGGGGAAAGGTCCTGAGTCATTTCCGATGTATTAAAGTCATTTTGGAATCTTCGATGTGCTTTCACCATCTTGTTTTCTCAACTACCTCCTGAGTTTTTTTGCACAAGGCCCTGTCACACCTTGATGTTTTAGCCAGCGTATGCCGACGTATGAAAAATTTGGCAAATACGCTGGCACACGTCGAATACGCTATGGGTAAGTTTTGTATACATAAAGAGCATGCTGAAGCACGCTGGCATACGTTGTAGTATGCCGAGCTCGTAAACAAATTTTAAGCATGCTCAAAATTTTTCGACATATGCCAGCGTATGAGTCACACGTTCCGCATACGCTGGCCATAAGTTGTAGGCACGTTACGCGATCGTTGACACACATCGACACACGTAACTTGTTACTCATAAGTCGAAACGCGTCGAGGTAATGTTTAGCGGACCCGAAACTTATTTCGAACCTATGAGTAACGTGCTTTGAACCTATGTGTAACGTATCTCCAATGCATATTGACGTATGTAGATGTATTTGACGTCTTCCGGACGACCACAGAACTTACTGAACGTGTTTCTAACTTACAACTACCGTATAATGGCGTATTGGCAGCGTTTAGGGGAATTGGTATAAAAAATGGGCTTCACAGGAAGAACCCGTCAATGTTCCAGATTCCATGTTTTTTTTTTTGTTTTGTTTTTTGTTTTTTTTCTTCTTCGGCATGACGGTGATGTTGACACTTCGATTTCTAGTGCGGTTATGATTTGAATCGTCGAGCGACAGCCTTTTAATAGGCTATGCCACGTGATCGTCGGCGATATGCTGCCGCGCGCTATGCATAAGTTAGACTATTGTTGGGCATAGGTTGTGAACGCCGACAACACGCTAAGCATTCATTGGTATAAGTTATCTATAAGTTATCGAAACTTTCTGTGTACGTTACTAATACGTTATGCATACGTCCAACTCGTTATGAATACGCCCAAAACTGAAAAAAAAACATCAATGGTTCAGCGTACGCCAGCGTTTTACATCCATTTTGATACGTTGCCATACGCTGGCTAAAACGTCAAGGTGTGACAGGGCCCTCAACTCCGTGTTTATTGTGCGATCTTTCAAATCGATCAGCGATTCGATTTCTTCGACAAAGATAAGTATTTTGTTTTTACTTCACATGATTTTTGAATTACCAAACGCTAATAAGGTCGATAGATCAGGTTCTCCAACGAAGGTTCTTATTCAAGCCATGACACGCCGCCATACCAGCCGGGATAATCCCCCACGAGCATGCGCAGAGCCGTACATGGTAAAACAACAACAGCAACATTAATGGCGTAATTGCCTCTTGTGTCTTCCTACTGGTTACTGAAAGAACATGAACATGGACAAAAAAATGAAATTTGGAAGTCTCAACTACGAATGAAAAAATCATGAACACAGTATAACGATTATGCAAGGAACTGTATGTTGAGATACATACTACATATATGCAATGTGGGCTGTTGGAGTGACAAAATTGTTCGCACAAAAGTTGTCTTGGTCTTCCATTCGTCTCCATGAGCCACTTATCACTGCACTGCCACGCAGGAGGGCGGCGTAAGTGGAAAGATCTCCTCATTGAAGGTGGAGAGTAAGACTTCTTCGAACTGACCGGTTCAGCAGACAAAATGTCAGTGTGTGTGTGTCTGGTGGCCTGACAATAGCCTATGGTGGTGTGGGCAGCATACTCGATTCTGATAGGGCATGACCCGTTGTATCTCGTGAGACTTCTTGTTGTGAAATGGTCCCTTGACTGGGCACAATGGAGCCACGTGTGACCTGTTAAAGATGGTGGGGCGAGGTCGGCTCAGAATTGGACTCGGATCCTGAAGTTGATTATTATTGGCCTCTATCAGGGCCGTACTGGGCCTGACCCACTGTTGTAGGCGCAACAAGATAGCAGTCGCATACTTGAATGTCGTACGTTTTGCTGTGAAGCTGTGAACTGGTAAACTTTCTGAGTTGGCATCATCCATTGTCATGAGAAATCTGTCACCATGTACTTTTCACGAGCTATGCATTTGGCTCTGTCACCATTGAGGAAAACGAGGTCACTAATGCAGAAATGGGGAGTGGCAATTGTGGTGGAATGGCCGCGAGATTTCGCACCAGTGCTTGAGACATGATTTTCCTTCCTGCTCATATTCTGAATGAAAATTAGCTGTCTATCTGACATCGGTAACTGCTCGACAGTGAGTTGGTATCGTTGTGTCCAGACCTCTCTAGCGGAGAGGCCATCTCTGCGTATACGCTGATTCATGTTGCCTGTTGCCAATGCTAAGGTAACTTCAGATATAGGGTGACCCTCTGGAGACACACGTAAGCATTCTAAGCCTAGCTCTTCAATAGCTTGTTCAGCCACTGGATTTTTGTTACGGTTTTTAGTTTGGCCGACCTGTAAGTGGATGCCATGTCTTTTCAATGTCGGATCGTTAAACAAGGCAATAAATCCGGGTGCGGAGTTGACCCGTATGGTAACGGGGATATCTCCCACGAGGCGTAGCTCTGCACACATTGTAAGGATGGCGTTGCATAACTGGTCATGTCTTTCGCCATCAATAAGCTTCTTCCATGTGTGAGAGGACACGGTCTCTCAGAGGACGAAGATATTGTTGCGGTTGTGGAAATTCGCAAACCACCATTCAGGTCCCGTAGGTGAGATATCTCTGTAAGTACATGTGTAGTTAGCCCCAAACCCGTTGTTTAGAGGGAATAAATGTGATTCATTCGGGATGCGATGCTTTGAGATAGCCGTTTTTCTGTTCTATCCTTATTTTGAACCAACCACGCTCCAACCATCACACAACAACAACAACGCCAACAGCCACGATCTTTACCTTCACAACTCGCTCCCGCAAACATCGCATCACCGCCATTCCAAACGGCACCATGGTCATAAACCACCACCATAAACCCTCCACCACCTTCACCTCTCTCCTTCTGCGGCCATTCCTGCACCACCTGTGAGCACCGAGCGTCGGGCTGTCCTGAGCTCATACAAGACACGCGCCGAGCCGCGAGTGCAAAATGCGGCCTTTCCAAGGAGAATTCGGATCAGG
Organism: Eptatretus burgeri; assembly: GCF_056783735.1. Lineage (NCBI taxonomy): Eukaryota > Metazoa > Chordata > Myxini > Myxiniformes > Myxinidae > Eptatretus > Eptatretus burgeri. Next base: position 53,419,530 of record NC_140964.1, read on the forward strand.
AATGCTTCACGCCCACTTCTGATCCGTCCAATCAGCAAGCGCGGGGCGGTTTGGCCCCGCCTCCAGGCGCGTCTGTGTGGAATCGAGATATGCAAATTCTAGGATCAGGGGAGATTCACGCCCCTTTTTCTCCGTCCAATGGGCGAGCGTGACTCCGCCCCCGAGCTCATCCGGATCCGGAAATTTGCATATGGGTTCTCCTGCTGGCCTATAAAGCACCGAGCGCAAGGCGAATCGGGGCAGAGTCAGTTTGGAAGAGCGGAGCGGAGTCAGGAGGCGAGGGCGTCCCAGTGGTTTTCGGCAGTCGGCTGAGGAGAATTGGGGGAAGAGATCCGAGGAGCTCGGGTCCGAGGCAAGGAAGACTGCGGTCGGCGACGAGCTCGCGGTGGAATCGCTCATCATGGGACCCAAGCAAGCCAGCTATGCTCTTTCCCCAGAGCATCAACAATTCCCCCCCCCCTTTTTCCCTGCGCTGAGATAGTGCGAAAAGGGGGCCCCGTTCCCACCCCACTCCAAGCGGTGCCAACGAAACCCGCGAAGGAGCACGAAGACGGGGCACCGCCGCGCTGCCACCTTTGCGACTCATCACGAAGACGTGGGTAGGACCCACCCGGTCTCGCGGACCTGACCGCTCCTTCAGGTCCCGCGCAATTATTGGCCCACAGGCCCGTCTTCCCCCTTGTCTTTGAGGGTGGCCTTTTCTTTTGCTTTTGAGTAAATGTGTGTCGGCGCCGTCTGTGAAGTAAAACTGTTTAAGTGTTGCCGTGTGCAAGCGTAGTCGGTAGTATCTCTGCATCATTGTTTCTTTTGTAGCATTTGATATATGTGCATTCTGTTTGGCTGTATATGTGTGCTCTCCGTGTGCCACGGAATAAATGTGCATTATGTTGAATTGTTCCCCGTTTCGCTTCGTCTTTTCTTGAATTGAATCTCCATCTTGCTTCACGTAAAGGGTTGGTAGTGGGCTAAATACACCCGATAATTAATCGGAACGTCGAGGCCGATGATAACACCGCTCGGTTATCCCAATAGTACGGAACGGATCGCTTAAGTGGCCCGTGTCCGGAGTCGACCTGCGGCGAGGTGCGATCGCTCGGTTTACCATCTGCGTGGGTACTTAGGTAGGTCGAGTTTGGCGAACAACCCTATCCCACGCGGGTGGCCGATTGGCACGATCGTGGTGAGGCCGAAAGGCCCACCCGTGACTAGCTCCCGGCGTTAGTCCGAGAGGGTCACGACAGAATTGTCAGTCCGGTGGGCGACGTGCCGCGATTCGAGTCACGTGGCCGATCGCACGACGGCGGGCGCGAATTCGCAACAATATGCTGGCAATACCTGCATATTACATCTGTGGCGTATGATGCCCCGACAACAGTAGGTGGCTCCGTCGATGACTGGGGATACGGATGACCTTATCGACTGGCATTGGTAACATGACGAGGAGATGGCATCAGTGGTCCTGTCAATGTTTAAGGCAAAAAAATACCTGTTGAAGGCATGCTTATTTTGGTGTTTCGATGGGTGGTTGAACCTGATGTGTAAAGCGGTCAGTCGTCCATCAACCACTGAGCAGTGGATCACGATCCGCTCACGAGGGAGCTGGAACGGTTGGTTATCTCTGACTCGGAGGCCATCTTTAGCCACATTCACTACTGTGAGGTACCTCTTGATGTCCACCCCCCCCCCCTTTGTCAACTTTCTGGAAGGGCGAGTACCTTGTGTTAGGTGAGAATGGGTGCGTCTGAGGTTAGGGCACGCCAGTTGAGTAGCATGTCAAGCAACGCAGCTCATAAATTGCATTCTGGCTGTGCTGTCCAGTACTTCACCAACAGAGACACTGCGTACAACGAAGTCTCCATTTCTTCAATAAACTTGCATACTTGACAGCTTGCGTCAAGACACTCTCGGGGGTTGCGACTCCCAAAATCAGAGGGCAAGTTGGCGATACCATCAATATGCCTAACCTGCACACAGTAACAGCTGGCAGTGGACAGGAATGAAGTTACTCTGGAACGAGATGAGAATTCGCCGCGCATAAGCTTGTTGCATGCTTGAACACAGGGGCGACTGTCTGTCAACACTTGGGCACTGTGGTGAGACTGGACGATGAAAGGTGCAAAATGTCGGATAGCTGCTCCAATACACAGGGCCTCTACTTCGCAAGGCAGCAATGTGTCTTGGTGCTTACGGAGTTTCGCGGTGAAGAACCCCACTCGATGCAAGATGCCATCTCTGTGCGCATACAATGTAGCTGCAATTCCTTTGTTCTTGACAGATCCATCAGTGATAATCCACAGCACATCGTCAGGTCTCGGTATAACAATAGTCTTTCAATTCTTCAACGCATTCTGAGCATATTTGAAGGCACGAAGTAACTCATCAGACCACACTATCTTCTCACATGAAGCTTTGCCCACGGTAGCCATGTCTAGAGGGTCAAGCAGGTCAGCATAGCCATGTAAGACTCGGCTGAGAACTTTGTATGCTCCCACAAATGACCGCAAAGCCCGAACAGTCGAGGGGGGCTCCCACTGCTTAGAGGCTAGCAACCTTGTGGGGGCTTGTGCTCAATGTTCCGTCACGCCATGTCCATCCCAGTACTGTGGTTGACCTTGGGCAAATAATAGTCTTTGCCGCTGAAAGACGTAGGTTGTTCTTCTGCAATGCAACCAAGACTCGGCACCAGTTGTTCAGTGCATTTTCAGGTGTATCGCCGCCTATGTAGAGATCAGCCATCTTGGCAACATAGCCTTCCTGGATAAGTTCCCCCAAGACCCGAGACACGAGCTCTTCTAAGCAAGTCTCCGAGCCGGGCATTCCCATCACTGACCTCATGTTGACACGGATTCCTTTATAAGGAGTAGCAACACCACAGTACTTCATGGAGTCATGAGATAGTGGAACTTGGTAGAAGGCCTTTACAAGATCAGTGGTGATGATACACTGCCACCTTGCAATCTGTCACAGCACGCTGTCAACATTGAGCATCAGGGAGGGTTGGGGTTTACCGTATTGTGCTACCACACCAAAGGATGTGAAGAGTCTGCTCCCTCCACTTGGCTTCTTGATAAGAAAGGAAGGGTTTAGATACTCTACACAAACATTGACGTGCTCGGGCTGAGCCACGACGCCTGCAGCTTCCAGTTCATTAAACTTCTCTTGTAGTGTGTCTAAATTACTCTTGTTATATTGAGGGAGTCTCCCCTTCCTCTGTGGAGGTAACGTTGGAACCATGTTGATAAAGGCCTCAATCTTGCCGCTAGCTCCGTTTTCTTTGGAAATCTGGGGATTAAATACGTTGTCATGAGCCTTGTTGATTTGGTGGAACGGATCATGCAATTCAGTTGATAGGTATTTATCAGGATCGACAGAAACATGAGCTGAGAATGGAGGAGCAGGAGCTGATCTGATAGTTGCACTTGTAGGAATACAATCTCCGTATGCGTCTCTGGTAAAAACGATCGCCCTTGCCTGGCAGACATGTTCGCCGCGATTGATCAGTATTGAAGAGTCGGTCTTGTTGGTAACGTGCGTGGCCCAACTGATGGAACGGGTTTCTTGAGGCTCAGGCCATGCATGTTCGGGCTTGACCAGGGTGTTTGCATGGCTGTCCAAACGTGGTTCGATCACCCACATGGTATCTGGCTCAGTGCCGGTAGGAGTTTGTAGCTTAAGGTAATTCCCAGGGAGGAGAACAGTTTTGCGAGGATAGCGCAATAGGAATGCTTGGGTGCGTCTGGCCGAGGGCACTTCATTGTGTTCACTGCTCTGTGAGCCATACTCAACGGAGTCTACACCTTGAATGATGATTTGCCTCTTCGAAGGTCGCACGGCAATGTCGTGAGTAACCAAAAATGGATTACCAGCATGGATGTCTACGTCGAGTTGCTTGACGACCAAGGCATCCAGTCAAAATGCTAACCCCCCCCCCCCAACAAGTCGCAATGTACCTCACCGATGACATCAAGTGGGGTAATGCCATCAGCCTGCCGAGCCATCTGAGAAGCTGGGTTGATTGGTAGATTGTAGGCCTTTGCTGCCGAAGCACGGATAAATTGGTTGTCGAGTGCAAGAGCAATAGGATGGTGCTGGTAGAATGTGCTCAGTACTGGAGATTGGATGACATTCACTCTATGGGTGGAGGGAGGGCACTCGACACGGCGGGCTGAAATATCACGATCATCAGACTCCTGTTCAGGGGCAATATACTCATCACTTGGTGCAGCCTCACTGACGTCACAATCATCAGCAGTAATGAGTCTGAATGGACCGAAGGCGCGTTTGTCACTATCAGGTAAGAAACGGCACTCAGCCAAATTGTGTGTGTTGAAGGATAGTCCAGTTGTTTTACATAGAACACAAGATTTTGCCACAAATTCCTTCCTAATTATATCACGACCAGGTGTACTATGCCTGAGTTGAAGCCACTGGTGATGCGCATGGTCCTCGTGTCCTCGATTGTGTGCAGCTCATCTTGGAGGGATGACAGGGCCTGTGATATTTCGAGCTTGAGTGAGGCTAGTGAGCGGTTGCGGAGTTCGGAACCGTATTTCTGCTTGACAAGTTGAGGAAGAGAAGGGCTTATGAGCGATAGCCACAGGTATACAACTGTGTTCTCGAGGGAAGGGGTCATATCCTCATCTGTGGCGATGGCTTCCCCGTGGTGGATGACTCCACAACCCACCATCAGGAGATTATCTTCAAAAAAAGCAGTTAGCCGCTGGAGCAAGTCTTCTGGACGTTCATCAGGCTCAAGCCTGACATTGGTCAGGTCCAAAAAATGAGCACCTGTTGACTGAAATCCGAAACGCTGTCTTATCTTCTGCCAGATGTCTGCAACCAAAGTTGATGACTTGACAATGGAGTTGCATGAGATGACTGGGCAGAAATTAGCAATCTTCCCGAGAATGGGGTCGAGGTGTGCATTATTCTGAGCAGCCGTACGGCACTGTGCCTCAGGAACCTCTGCCGGGTCGTTGGCAAAACCCCTATCTGGGTTTGTAGTTGTCTTCTTCAACCAGGTGACATCCCCAAGGAAGGGGGCAAAGCTCGCGTCGAGCGATAAAATATATATGAGGTTGTGTCGCCAGCTCTCGAAGGAAGTCATGCTTTCGTTTTTCGACAATTGCCATTGTTGAGGGGCCCGATGGAGAGCTGCCATGGCTTTGATCAAGCTCCCAATACACTAAGCTGGGACTTAGTAAAAGTACATGGTGGAACCACAACAACAACATTAATGGCGGAATTATTTTGTTCCAACGAAATATCACGTGATCCGTGAGGTGCGTCTTCTGCACAAATCTTTGCCCCATTCTGATTCATGGATGGACATCGTTTTGTGATTTATTTTTGGGTTTTCCCCCACTTTGAAATCACTAACCACCGTATTTCTCCCTTTGACAAAGTAAGTTTCTTTTTAGTGCTATTATTTCCGAACTTATGAAGTATATATCTTCGTGTGCTTTTGTTTTCATGCGTTTGTTAGGCCCTGCAGGCAGGACGGCCGATTTTATATTTGGTGTGGTCAGTCTGTTTTGTATTGTTCTCTTTCATTTTATATTTTCAAGTGTTTGATTTAACGTAGGTTTATTTATTTTATCACTAAAACATCTCATCAACATGTATATTTAGTCATTGCGTTGATGTTGCTTCAAAAAATCGAATGGTTTTGGTTTCCATGTGAAGATGGTTGGTTGGATGTAGGAAGAACATCTCGAAGGTTAATTATGATGTCATGTTGGCATACGAGATGTCTCAAATGATTGAAATGTTAAAAATTTGGGAATGCATGCATATATATGAATTACTTTACCCCAGTATTTCACCATTTCCCCCCAGTATTTCACTGTTTTCCCCAATATCTCACTGTTTTTCCCCAATATCTCACAGTTTTTCCCCAATATCTCACTGTTTTCCCCAATATTTCACTGTTTTTCCCCAATATCTCAATGTTTTTCCCCAATATCTCACTGTTTTTCCCCAATATCTCACAGTTTTTCCCCAATATCTCACTGTTTTCCCCAATATTTCACTGTTTTTCCCCAATATCTCAATGTTTTTCCCCAATATCTCACTGTTTTCCCCAATAGCTCACTGATTTTCCCCAATATCTCACTGATTTTCCCCAATATCTCACTGTTTTTCCCCAATATCTCACTGTTTTTCCCCAATATCTTAGTGTTTTTCCCCAATATCTCACTGTTTTTCCCCAATATCTCACTGTTTTTCCCCAATATCTCACTGATTTTCCTCAATATCTCACTGTTTTTCCCCAATATCTCACTGTTTTTCCCCAATATCTCACTGTTTTTCCCCAATATCTCACTGTTTTTCCCCAATATCTCACTGTTTTTCCCCAATATCTCACTGTTTTTCCCCAATATCTCACTGTTTTTTCCCCAATATCTCACTGTTTTTCCCAATATCTCACTGTTTTCCCCAATATCTCACTGTTTTTCCCCAATATCTCACTGTTTTTCCCCAATATCTCACTTTTTTCCCCACTATCTCACTGTTTTTCCCCAATATCTCACTGTTTTCCCCAATATCTCACTGTTTTTCCCCAATATCTCACTGTTTTTCCCCAATATCTCAATGTTTTTCCCCAATATCTCACTGTTTTCCCCAATATCTCACTGTTTTCCCCAATATCTCACTGTTTTCCCCAATATCTCACTGTTTTTCCCCAATATCTCACTGTTTTCCCCAATATCTCACTATTTTCCCCCAGTATTTCACTGTTTTTCCCCAATATCTCACTGTTTTTCCCCAATATCTCACTGTTTTCCCCAATATCTCACTGATTTTCCCCAATATCTCACTGATTTTCCCCAATATTTCACTGTTTTTCCCCAATATCTCACTATTTTCCCCCAGTATTTCACAGCTTTTTCCCCAATATCTCACTGTTTTTCCCCAATATCTCAGTGTTTTTCCCCAATATCTCAGTGTTTTTCCCCAATATCTCACTGTTTTTCCCCAATATCTCACTGTTTTTCCCCAATATCTCACTGTTTTCCCCAATATCTCACTGTTTTCCCCAATATCTCACTGTTTTTCCCCAATATCTCACTGTTTTCCCCAATATCTCACTGTTTTTCCCCATTATCTCACTGTTTTTCCCCAATATCTCAATGTTTTTCCCCAATATCTCACTGTTTTCCCCAATATCTCACTGATTTTCCCCAATATCTCACTGATTTTCCCCAATATCTCACTGTTTTTCCCCAATATCTCACTATTTTCCCACAGTATTTCACTGTTTTTCCCCAATATCTCACTGTTTTTCCCCAATATCTCAGTGTTTTTCCCCAATATCTCAGTGTTTTTCCCCAATATCTCAGTGTTTTTCCCCAATATCTCACTGTTTTTCCCCAATATCTCACTGTTTTTCCCCCAATATCTCACTGATTTTCCTCAATATCTCACTGTTTTTCCCCAATATCTCACTGTTTTTCCCCAATATCTCACTGTTTTTCTCCAATATCTCACTGTTTTTCCCCAATATCTCACTGTGTTTCCCCAATATCTCACTGTTTTTCCCCAATATCTCACTGTTTTTCCCCAATATCTCACTGTTTTTCCCCAATATCTCACTGTTTTTCTCCAATATCTCACTGTTTTTCCCCAATATCTCACTGTTTTTCCCCAATATCTCACTGTTTTTCCCCAATATCTCACTGTTTTTCCCCAATATCTCACTGTTTTTCCCCAATATCTCACTGTTTTTCCCCAATATCTCACTGTTGTTCCCCCAATATCTCACTGTTGTTCCCCCAATATCTCACTGTTGTTTCCCCAATATATCACTGTTTTCCCCCAGTATTTCACTGTTTTTCCCCAATATCTCACTGTTTTTCCCCAATATCTCACTGTTGTTCCCCAATATCTCACTGTTGTTCCCCAATATCTCTGTTTTTCCCCAATATTTCACTTTTTTCCCCAAAATCTCACTGTTTTTTCCCCAATATCTCACTATTTTCCCCCAGTATTTCACTGTTGTTCCCCAATATCTCACTGATTTCCCCCAATATCTCACTGTTTTCCACCAGTATTTCACTTTTTTCCCCAATATCTCACTGTTTTTCCCCAATATCTCACTATTTTCCCCCAGTATTTCACTGTTTTTCCCCAATATCTCACTGTTGTTCCCCAATATCTCACTGATTTCCCCCAATATTCCGTATTATTTCACTTTGTCTCATTTCCTGGTCTATTGACGGAAAGTCAAAAAAAACCATCAGTGAATCGTCATTTTCTAAGCAAATACTTCAACACTCACCTTTTTGTTGAAAAAATAAAAAAACATTTAAAATATAAATAAATAAATAAACATTACTTTTTGGGGTTTTCTTCAAAACAAAAAACAAGATCAAAAATTTTATTTTGTTTTTTGCAAATATCGTCCATGACCCTCAATATTGTATGTAAAAATATATAAATAACATATTTTTGCAGCTTAACTGTTTCAGTTCCCGGGTCCATTGGATCCGTGTTATGTAAAGTCGTCTCGATTTTTATCCATGAACCCTTCGGTTAAGAGATCAATCATGTTGCACCATATAATTTTGTTGGAATTTTGCTGGACTGAACATAGTTATGCAAGCTGCAAAGGTTAATTGGGTCTACTACCAGATGGTATCGCATATGAACGACCTGTGATCTGATACATGCAGAAAGAGCAAGTTATCACATGTTCTTAACAATGTATCTTAACACATTACATGTGGGCCGGCAGAATAAGTTGGAGGTACACACACTCGCCACTGAGCTGTCAAGCCGAGGTTCGAATCTTCATCCAGATATAAACTGTCAACGTGGTGTTTTGCAGGCAGGGTGCATGAGGCATCAATGCGTGTGCCGTTGGATGGATGTTAAACTAGGCATCCTGTCTGCCAGCATTAGTTCGTGGACATTAAAGGTCCCACGGTGTCTTTCATGAAGATTAGGTGAGCTCTCACGGACACCAGAAACAAATTACAAATTCCTGCTCTAACCTACAGGGGGCACTGCATCAGTGGCACTGCCACATCCTGAAGAGGATGGATACTAGCTCGCAGCCACATGCTCCAGATGAATGATGACAACAAACAAAATATGTAGTGTGTGACCTGTTAGTGTTTTGGACGTGGGATATTTTACTTCATTCAACAAATTCACATCGGACACAAAACTAGAAAACATCTCAAAATGTAAAGCCTGTCATTATCTACTTTGTATTGATCAAACTAAATTTTACGGAACAACAGCTAAAAAAAATTTTTCAATGTTAATTTTATGATTTGGTGTTGTCCATATTATCATAATAAATATTTGTTGAAAATTTGATGACAAAAGCTGAATTGTAAATGCATTGATGGCCTGGACAGACACACTGAAGCTCAAATGGTAAATAAATATACATGTAAGCGATCGAAAAGAAAAAAAAAAACCCCAGCCGTCTCACGCTGATGCCTGGCCACCGGGCTAATGAGGCCTATTTGTCCCCCACCTCTCCGACAATGTCCGAAATTGGGGACATTAAAATGAGCTGTTTGACCAAACATCTGGCCATGCACTTTTTTGTTCGTGATATTTCAAAAGCCGTTCAAGATTTAGCTTTCCTATGACACAGATCATACCACCCAAATGGTGGGAGACCTCGAGGATCAGCTCCTTCTTGTATTTACTGTGGCTTTGCCCTTTGACATTTTCACCAATTATTAAGTAGTCTTCTCCATATTCTCATAATAAAGGTGTTTTTTTTTTAATGTAAATTAGATGATAAATGCTCAAATGGTTAAAAAAAATTAAAAAGTTATCACAGACAGACGTACAATTGCAAAACCCACGATTAATTTTGGGGTATAAATATTTGTTGCTAGCGAATCTATAATGCAATGGGATTAAATTCTGAATTCAGTCTACTATTTACATCATTTACTGAACGGCAGCTGAGGTACTGATGCAGCGACTCCAGCAAAATCAGGAAGGAAGTTGTAATTTTCCAGGGTGTGAGCGCTAACTCGCCAGCTCTTCGTGAAAGACACTGTTGGATCTTTAACGTCCACTAACCAACCAATTCTGGCAAACAGGTCCTCTGGCTTAATATCCCTCTGATGAATAACACACACACACACACACACACACACACACACACACACACACACACACACACACACACACACACACACACACACACACACACACACACACACACACACACACACACACACACACACACTGATGCCTCGCACTGCATGTGAGACACCAAGGTGACAGTTTATAGCTGGGTCGAGACTCGGGCACATACTTATAGGCTCTCTTTCCAGCCACCCATTTTCTGGCGGGGGAAGAGCTCTCTACTGGAAATTTCCATGGACCACAATGCTAACAAGAAAAAGAGCAATTAGAGATTGGAGACCCTCGCCAGGATTTGTATTGTGCGGTGTTTGTGTAATTTTATGTGGAGTTTGTGTACTTGTGTGTTAATTAATAAGAAACATAATTAGAACTGCCACTTTATAAATGCCGGCAGTGATGACTGGTTCAGCCATTTCAGAGAAGAAGATTTTTGGCCTGGATTTTATTTTATTTTTTTAACAATATGGCTGCCGAATCACGTGACCGATGACGTCCACAAAACATTTTTGATGACGTCAAATTTTATCCCTAGATGACTTTCAAAAAATGTTCATACTGATCGAATGTGGTGGTCTACATATGCAATTATGACGTTATAACAAAGGCACCTATGACATCATAAAAAAATCACATTCACTCCCCAAGAGGAGTACTTGCTATGTGCCAAGTTTCAAGTTTTTTATCCCTCGCCGCGTGGCGGAAGGGGGATATTGTTGTCACCCCGGTCGTCCGGCTGTCCGTCCGTCCGTCCGTCCGGGCGTCAGCATTTATAGCTGTGAGTGCGATAACTCATAAACTGTTCGCCATATCGATTTGAAATTTGGGTCACACATGTACCACCTGAAAAGGAAGAACCCTATTGATTTTGGGCGTGGCCGGATCCAAGATGGTCGACTGGGCGGCCATCTTGAAAAAAATGTTTTTTGTAATAAATGGAAAACCACTTATCTGATTTCAATTATTTTTGGTTACTACGTTCCTCACCCCTGGGGAACTTTTTCGAGATGATAACCAAATGGTGTCTTGTTTCCAATTCACCTCCCTCATTATCTGGAATATGTATGACCTTTTTCATTCAATGGTGGGGGATTCCCCATCTCTGATGGTATATTTTTCCTTGGTGTGGTTTCAGAGATACAGAGGTCCAAAGTTTTTCTGTTTATCCAATATGGCTGCCACACCACGTGACCCATGACATCATAGTTATCATTACAATGTTCTACATGAGTCGTCGCACCAATGGTGAAAATTTTGTCTCGATCCGACAAGCGGTTGCAGAGAAAAACACGAAAGTTCTGTACAGATAAGCAAACAGACAAACAAACAAACAGACAAACGAACAGACCCAAATGCAATACCCTCTCTTTCGGTGAGGGTAAAAAGGGTACATGCTGTTTCCTTACATTTAAAAAGGATAAATCACGGATGAACAACCATTGCACGGGCTTTGATGGGCCTGATGGGCGTGGTGGTGTCCTCCTGCATTGAACTTTCTTGTAAGAGAACTCTAATTTGTCCCCTACTGGTTTCACCAGAGGGGACAAGAGGTGAGCACCTGTGGTTTTTCAGACTTTTTTTTTCCATGCACCTTAACATATTCAACTGAAACTTGGTACATGGCTTTATTATGATAAGTTACAGAACGAGTTGTAGTGTCAGGGTGTTTGGTCAATTTTTCACAGTTATGCCATTTTCAGACTTAGAAAATATCACACATTATACGTGGGTCACTGTTCAGCTGCCCTGACTCCACCCGACTCCTTTACACCCATTGGCTGGACAGCTGGCCTTACTCCACCCTCATAAAATCAAGCCCTCCCCTTGCATGAAACAGCACAGATCAGCAGGCCTCAGGTCTTATTCCTGGCTATTAGTCCATGGCCCAGTGCAATTGGAATGATCCCATGTATATTGTATATACCCACAATGTATTGTATATGTGCGTAAGCAGTAGGCATGTTTTTACTTCATGTATGTACATCGGGTTATTTTTAATAGGAGAAAGGCAAAGCCGAGAAACTAACGAAACCCGTGTGTTCGAGTTTCATCTTCTTCATTTTTGTTCTGGTATCGGCTCAATCATGCGTAACAGCAAACTATTTTTTTTCTCTGGTTTGTTATCCTAGTTGTTCTTATTGGTTTCTATAGTCTACAAAAGATATCAGTAAATGAAAATTGCTTTTCCTTTTATTTTGCTGAATAGACCTAAACATGGTGGGTTAAAGGGTTTCTTCTTCTTTATTTTTGTTCCGGTATCGGCTTGAGCGTGCGTTAAACGCAAACAAAATATATATATATATATATATATATATATATATATATATATATATTTTTTTTTTTTTTAATTTCCTGAACATTCATTGGGAGCAGTAATTGGGGGGGGGGGGTAGGTGTGTATTGCAAAGCAATTCTCGCAATTATTATTATCATCATTAGTAGTAGTAGTAGTAGTAGTAGTAGTCATAGTAGTAGTAATATTATTATAACCTTTACCAGAAAGGAAAGGCACAAATAAACAATGCAGGCTCGATTAGAGGAATTACCTTAATCTACATCTACCTTCTCTTATGCAGTATTTTGTTGCACAGTCCAGTGTAATTATACAAGAAACTGCTGCAAACTAGTTGCAGGACTCTTTCAGATTCTCATTTTAAACCATCAAACTCTCGATCGTGATCGAAATTGACCATGTGGAAAAAATTGCCGAGTCACAACAAACTATTCACCCGAAAATGCAGACTCGCCATGCATCTTCTCAACATTGATTTGCCAAGGGTTGTCAGTGTGATTGATGTGCAAGGTCAGCACAGTCACATCCAGCCGGGCTGACATCAAGAAGTGAGCGGTTTATGTGCATCGACAGGAACAATGTGATATGGATTAAGGTTGTCACAATTAACAGAGTCTACATGGTTTGCACAAAAAAAAGAGAATCTTAATGAGCTGTTCACAGGCATGAACTTGGAGTCAGGACCGTTCACTTGCCTCTAGCATGCTGGAGAAGAGCCAGAAAAGGTTCCTACGAGGGTTCATCAGCAAGTATGTGGTCCAATATATATATATATATATATATATATATATATATATATATATATATATATATATATATATATATATATATTAAAATAAAATAGAGCTAATATCACAACAGGGCAACAGGCAATGGGAGTATTTTCACTCCATCGCTAGATTTATGTTTGTAAAATAGTCCAGAACCGTCATACTCTCAGGGGCATATTTGTGGTATTTATTCATTCATTCATCCTATAGAAATCATATCAAAGTGAGATTGTGCATTTAATCTCAGTACTGTATATGTTTTTGTAAATTAAATGATAATTTAGTGTTATTGGTGGAGCCAGAAATTTGTTTTGGTCATATTGATGTCCATTAAGTGAACACATGGTTGTGGCCCTCCTACTCACCAGATTCATATGTATGTATGTATGTATGTACGGTATGTATGCATGTTTGTATGAGTATGTGTTTTACCAAGAGAGCACAGAGGTAGCACAGTTAACTTGGAGCTGTTTAGCTTGAGTACGATTCTCTAACCAACTATAAACGAACGGAACAGTGCTCCACAGATATCAGAAAGTGTGGCGTCCCACGGAGGGACATGAAGCCGGGTGTCCCATCTGCTAGCATTAGTCTGCTTATGTTTAGATCCCACAGTGTTTTTTCATGGAGAGTACGTGAGATCGCCAGGACCATGAACAAATTAGAAATTCCTGCCAAAATCACCTTCAGCTGACCACCAGGCCTGGCCACTCCGTTCGTGAAACACTTGGGCCAAAAACTTTGGGGAATAATTTGTGCATCAAATGCATTTCACAATATGTATCACTCAGCCATGAGGGTACAGGTAAAAACTATTTGGAACAATGTGCCCATACTATACATTGTGTCGAGATACTATATTGTGCAATTGTAGTGCTTGCCTAAATCTCAGTAACAATAAGTATACAGCTCCCTCCAAGCAGGGACATTGGCTCAAGTACCAACACACAATGAACCACTCTTTTCAAAAGACAACATCTCCATCCTAAATTCAGATTCAACCGCTGACTTTTCTCAGCTCATCCAAAGGACAGTCTGCTTTGACGCATATCAAGCATTTCCTGCTGGAATGGAACCAAATTGGAAAGTTGTGGAGTTAAGTCCAACTCTGTGGGGGAATCGAATTCAGACCAGATAGCTAGCTCTCAAAGGCAACCACTCTGTCAGATTGTGGCAAGTTTATCTTGTTTTCTTTTAGATCACTTCATTAGCCTCATGAAAGGTTGACTGGCCACTGCGCTGCCACAAACACTGGATCTTCTGTCAAAATGTGCGTTGTTTATACTGACTCTACTTTGGAAATGTTTCAAAGGTCAGACAAATGCAAAGGGGAATTGTATTCGCCAAGGTTTGCTTATCCTCATGGATTTTTCAACTGAAAGTTGAGAAGAGTATGTTTACCATCTTTGGAAACGAGGTACGGCTAGCGTTTCGAGCATCAGCCCGATGTAGCTTGTGCCATGGATGTGTAAACAATGTAGTTAGGTATTGTTGCGAATTCGCGCCCGCCGGCGTGCGAGCGGCCACGTAACTCGAATCGCGGCACGTCGCCCACCGGACGGACAATTCTGTCGTGACCCTCTCGGACTAACGCCGGGAACTAGTCACGGGTGGGCCTTTCGGCCTCACCACGATCGTGCCAATCGGCCACCCGCGTGGGATAGGGTTGTTCGCCAAATTCGACCTACCTAAGTACCCACACGGAGGGTAGACTGGGTGATCGCACCTCGCCGCAGGTCGACTCCGGACACGGGCCACTTAAGCGACCCGTTCCGTACTATCGGGATAACCGAGCGGTGTTATCGTCGACCTCGATGGTTCCGATTAATTATCGGGCGTATTAAGCCCACTACCAACCCTTTACGTGAAGCAAGATGGAGATTCAATTAAAGAAAAGACGAAGCGAAACGGGAAAAACAGTTCAACATAAGGCACATTTATTCCGCGGCACACGGAGAGCACACATATACAATTACAACAATTATGCACCAAAAGCAGATGTAACAAAAGAAACACAACAATGCAGATCTACTACCGACTCCGCGAGCACACGGCAACACTTACACAGTTTTACTTTATAGACGGCGCCGCCAACACATTCACTCAAAAGCAAAAGAAAAGGGCCACCCTCAAAGACCAGGGGGCAGACGGGGCCTGTGGGCCGCGAGACCGGGTGGATCATACCGTGTCTTGTGATGAGCCGCAAATGTGGCGGCGGTGCCCCGACTCGGCGCTCCTTCGCGGGTTTCGTTGGCACTGCTTGGAGTGGGGTGGGAACGGGGCCCCCTTTTCGCACTATCTCAGCGCAGGGGGGAAAAGGGGGGGGTTGTTGATGCTCTGGGGAAAGAGGATAGCTGGCTTGCTTGGGTCCCGCGACGAGCGACTCCACTGCGACCTCGTCGCCGACCGCAGTCTTCCTTGCCTCGGACCCGAGGTATCCGGTCCCCTCCGCAATTCTCCTCAGCCGACTGCAGCAAATCACCTCGACCGCGCTCCAGGCTCCAGGCTTCCTCTCTCTGTAGCTCCCCGACAGACTCCGAACCCCGACAGACTGCCACTCTCCAGACCCGATTCTCCTCAGCCGACTGCCTCCAACCCTTCTCCAACTCAAACTGCCTGACTTGACTGAGCCCGACTCGACCTTCCCGACTCCAACTCACTGCCTCCAACCTTCTCTCCAACTCGAAACTGCCCAGATTCACCCCGCGCTCAGCGCTTTATAGTCCGGCAGGAGAACCCATATGCAAATTTCTGGATCAGAACGAGCTCGGGGGTGGAGCCACGCTCGCCCATTGGACGGAGAAAAAGGGGCGTGAGTCTCCCCTGATCCTCGAATTTGCATATATCGATTCCACTCGGACGCGCCTGGAGGCGGGGCCAAACCGCCCCACGCTTGCTGATTGGATGGATCAGAAGTGGGCGTGTATCATTCCTGATCCGAATTCTCCTCGGAAAGGCTGCTATTTGCACCCGCGGCTCGGTGCACGTCCCGCACGAGGCCAGGACAGCCTGACGCTCGGTGCCCACAAGCGGTGCGGGAATGGCCGCAGAAGGAGAGGCGAAGGTGGTGGAGGGTTTAAAGTGCTGGTCCATGGCCATGGCGACGTTTGGAATGGCGGTGATGTGATGTTTGCGGGAGCGAGTTGTGAAGGTAAAGGTTGTGGCTGTTGGCGTTGTTGTTGTTGTGAAGCGGCGTTGCGGTTGGTGGTTGTTGTGTGATGGCGGTTGAGACGTGGTTGGTTCAAAATAAAGATAGAACAGAAAAACGGCTATCTTAAAGGGTCGCATCCCGAATGAATCACATTTATTCCCTCTAAACAATGGGTTTGGGGCTAACTACACATGTACTTACAGAGATATCTCACCTACAAGACCTGAATGGTGGTTTGCGAATTTCCTCAACCGCAACAGTATTTTCAATCAAGGTAGCCATAAAACTGCATCATCATTCAACAAGAACGGTCCATTTAGGGCGAGAAAATTTAAATCCTTAGATGTGGGTAAGAACATTGGGAATAAATTCAGCGGAGGGGGTGGCTGTTATTTTCTTCACGATTACGTTTGTCGCAAATAAACAAACATTTTATTTGTACAACAAAATTTAAATATGCATTTCAATAAAATAGACATGATCAAAGCTTTTTGACTTGCACCCCTCGGGATAAAGAAGAAGCACCAAACTCTCTTTTATAAAGTTTCAATGTGATATCCTCAACGTTGATTGGTTGAGAGAAAGAAAATGACGGGATTAGCTGATTGGTCGAACTATTGAGCATCATGAATAATGAGTAGGCAGAAATGAACTATAATGAATAATGATTAGGCAGAGATGAATCACCAAAGTACCTGGGGAAACATAATACTAATGAGTTGGAGGGGGGAGGGGGAAGGGTGGTGGTGGTGGTTTTCATGATGACTCAATGTTGACTGTGATAGAGTTGTCACACAGTCAAGCCACCATAGTTAGAATAAATATATAGTTCGGACAAATTATTTCTGTCTACAAAGAATAGGATTGGTTGACTTGATGAATGTGGCCTCCATTGTATGGAGGTGAGCTAAGCTGCATCCTCCACTCAGGATTTTACTCATATGATATAGCCAGTCTATTCACGAATGTCCCATTGACAGAAGTGATCGAAATCTTCATGCAACTTCTGTATCATAGTGATTTGACACCTCCATCGATCTCTCGTCTGGCTTTGTAGAATTAATGAATATGGCGACCTGTTCTGTCAAGTTCACTTTCGATGATTCAAAAAATACTCAGATTGATGGTGTAGCGATGGGATCCCCTCTAGGTCCCGTCTTGACACACATCTTTGTAGGTTCCATCCATCCAATGGGACAATACTCTGTGCAGAGCGTTGATGCTGCTTAAGTGGTCTCCTTGGCTGTTGGGCACAATCCTGGACGGGTCTCCACTCCCACACAGGATACCAGCATGCTGGCACTCATTTTGCCGGCTTCAGGTGGATGACAGGCAGAGTCAACCCCACCTGGTATTAATTTAACAGCCGAGTGGGATTTGAACTCAGTGTCATGGGATCCCAAGCCCACCACCCAAACCATTAAGCCGACACTAGGCATTTTGTAGGTTACTGTGAAAAATGTGCCTTTGTAGATCCACATCCTGGAGTTCAACCCCCTTCCATCTATTTTATCGGTAAGTCGATGACATCTCTGCTGTCTTTGAGTCCACCTCAGCAGGTAAATTCTTTTTGGCATACTTGAACTCTCTCCATTCATCCCTTGAGTTAATCTTAGAGAAGGAACGTTACAGCATACTTCCCTTCTTGGACGTCTCCGTTGAGAAATCGGCCGACACTTATAAAACCACAGTCTACCGTCGGTCTACTTTTACCGGACAGTGTACTTGGTGGGACTCTTGAAATTCCTCCAGATACAAGATTGGATTGATTGGTATCTTCGGTCAATAGAGCAAGAAAGATCTGTTCCACAGATAAACTCACTGCTGAAATTGAGACCACCAAAACTATTCTTGATAATGGGTATCCTGAACAGATCTTCCATAGATATATACTAGCAAATACAACCCGTTGCTTCGCTGACGGTGGTGTGAAGGGGAGGGGGGTGGAGAAAGAGAAAGGGAGAGAGAGGGGGAAGGGGAGGCAGAGAGGACTGAGGGAAGGGTGGTATGGGGAGAGGAGGGAGGGGAGGCGAGGAGTGGGTAAAGAAGGGGAGAAGAGCAAGGAAGTGGGGTGGAGGTGGGGGTGAGAGAGACGAGAGAGAGAGAGAGAGAGAGAGAGAGAGACAGAGAGAGAGAGAGAGAGAGAGAGAGAGAGAGAGAGAGAGACGAGAGAGAGAGAGAGAGAGAGAGAGAGAGACAGACAGACAGAGAGAGAGACAGAGAGATAGACAGAGAGAGCCAGAGACAGAGGTGTGGGAGGAGAGTGCTGCATTTTGTGAGGAGGGGGAGGAGGAAAAGAAGAGACAGGTGAGGGGTGGAGGTGGTATTAGCAAAGAAAGTGATATGTTATCCTTAATGACCGAACACAAAAAAAAACAAAATTTCATGTCAGAATAGCTGTACACACAATGACACAACAGAGTTTGTAATGTTAACCACAGGCACATCTGCAAAAACTTTGATATCCCAGTTCCAGATAATTTGTGGGAAGTACCGCTCACGTGCGACCAAATGATCCCATCGAGCATGTACATTGAAAACAAAGCGTTGCAACCAGATATAATACTTGGGTACAAAAAAGAGAGAAGAAGGCATTGCTAATTGAGGTGTTAATAGCAGTGATTTTGGACTAAACGATGCAGAAATCAAGAAAATGACCAAATACCAAGACATCAAGAATGAAGTAAAAACATCCTAGAAGCTGAAGAATGCCAAAGTTGTACCAGTGATAGTTGGAGCTTCGGGAATGATGACAAAGAACCTCACAGAGAAATTAAAAACCATCCCTGAGAATATTATTACAAACAAACTACAATTGGAAGCTCTCCAGGGCTCAGTGATGATCCTGAAGAGAGCCCTCGGCACAAAACTTTGAGAACAGAAAACTTCACAGCTTGGTCCATGAATCGGTACCCCTTACCGAAATAAAGGTGGATGATTTGAGCTTACCCTGGGAGGACTCCATTCCACATTCTGAAACTTGCATATGTAGATTCCAATCAATGACAAACACACACACACACACACACACACACACACACACACACACACACACACACACACACACACACACACACACACACACACACACACACACCGATGAAGAGTTAATGAAGAGAAAAAGGAGAGGAGATGAGGCTAACAGTCTCTCAATACCTTGCACGATTGCCCTATCCCGCCACCAATACGTTTTGGGGGGATGCTCCGCTGGGCGATACCTCCCTGACATTTGACGCATCATCTCCCACTTTGTGGAACTTTGTGTGGCTAAGCGTCGATCCAGAGAATGGGCCACGACTCTCAGGCATGAAGGAAGGACTTTGGGGGGGAGTCAGAAGCCAGTGGGTGGAGAAAGGCAGAGTCCGAAGGCGAATTGGCGGATTGTCGATCCCGGGCCAGATGGAGAGCAGGATGAGCCGACAGGAACCATGAGCAATGAGCAGGAACGGAAAACCCACCAGCAGACGGGAACGCTCTAACGGCCCCGCGACCCGTCCTTTTATAGATTCTGTGGTGCGGGGCGGGTGCGAGGACCTGAAGCAATGTGTCGTCATCAGAATCGGGCACTTTGGTTGGGCCCTGGCCAGCACATGGCCCAGCCTTGATGGCCGGAAGCACTCCACTTTACCTCCGGCCAGTAGGTTCCAAGTAGGTTGTTTTTCCATGGCTGGCCTTCGCGAGGACCCATTCTCACAGTGAAGGGTGTCGCCGCGGTTTTCTACAGATGGGTGTCCGAGGGTAGTGCCTGCTGGCCTTTGCAAGGACCCATTCTCACAGCGAAGGGCACGCGGCCACGGTATTTGCAGATGGGTGTCCGAGCGCAGCACCCGCTGGCTCACGCGAGGACCTATTGCTTGGATTTGCCTCAGGAATAGAGAAAAATAATTGGAATGAGTTCAAAGATATAATCAGACCTAACTATGAGATTCGCACAACGCACTTGCCCCATTTGCCCCATAAGACAAGAAGGAAGGGACTATCTGGACATACATTAATGAAATAACTGTCTGGAGACCACTGTACGGTGGATGCCATTGCGTTAGAGGGACGCGTTTCCCAGAACCACAACAATATATATATATATATATATATATATATATATATATATATATATATATATATATATATATATATATATATATATATATATATATATATATATAATCACAAATTCCTGAACCCAACAGAAAATCCTATAATTAGACCTGGTCATTGTCCAGTATATCTCGGTTTTCCTTGGAAAGGCAAAGTGTCTCAATGGTTTGAAAACCACATCAAACAGACAGTGTCCCATTCTTACTATGCTGTTCAACCACGAGTGTTCTTACTATGCTGTTCGCCACCTGCCGTTTGCTTCGTCAGTCCAATAAGATGTGCTGCCCGCCTCTCATATAAGTTTACTTACGAATTCCAGTGCCAGTGTGATGGTAGGTATGTGGGCCGCACATCTTTAAGATTAAAGGATCACATTGATCAATACGTCCCTTTGGGGATCGGACGGGGTCAGTCATCCGAACAGAGAAAATCAACTCGGGCTTGTAAAAATGTACATAGTATGACAACTATTCCCTGTGACTCT
This sequence comes from Eptatretus burgeri, assembly GCF_056783735.1. Classification (NCBI taxonomy): domain Eukaryota; kingdom Metazoa; phylum Chordata; class Myxini; order Myxiniformes; family Myxinidae; genus Eptatretus; species Eptatretus burgeri. The sequence continues at coordinate 53,440,442 of NC_140964.1, forward strand.
GCAATTGGTTACCATTGACTGAATAATCCTCAGTGTACAGAGCAATATCATATTCGGTGGTTTAAAATTCCGAGTGGAGGACGCAGTTTAGCTCACCTTCGTGCAATGGAGGCCACATTCATCAGGTCAACCAATCCTGTTCTTTATAGCCAAATAATTTGTCCGAACTTTATATCTATTCTGACTCGTACCTTGACTGCGTGACAACTCCACCACAGTCAATATTGAGTCATCATGAAAACCACCACCCCCTCTTCCCCCCAACTCGCCCCCAGCTAATTAGCATGATGTTTCTGCCGGTGCTTTGGTGATTCATCTCCGCCTAATCATTATTCATTATAGTTAATTTCCTTCCTCATTATTCATGATGCTCTGTGGTTCCACCAATCTGGTAATTCCGTCCTTCCTTTCTCTCAACCAATCAACTTTGAGGACATCACATTGTAACTTCATAAACGAGAGTTTGGTACTTCTTCATCTGCTTGCGGGTTTTATCCTGAGGCGTGCAAGTCGAAAAGCTTTGATAATCTCTTTTATTGAAATGCATATTTTATATTATGGTGATTATTAAAAAATAATAGTTTACGTAAGATTCTCAATCTGGATTTGCACAAAACAAGGTGATGTGTCATGAGGCTGGAGCTCATCGGGACTAAGATTAGGCTTGTTCGATCGGGCACAGTTTTATTCCTTACAGCAAAAGAAAAAAGTTTTGCATTGGTCATACTTTACTCATTAGAAACCTCTGAGTACTTGGTCAATCTCAGCCTCCACTCACTCAATCTCATTCCCTTCGAATTGGTTTGCGGGAGCCAGTAATGACCACTATTTTTGTTGTCTGGGTGTCTGTCTGTCTGTCTGTCTGTCTGTCTGTCTCTTTGTGACTCTCTCCAGAGCATAGCTCCGTGACGTTTGATGCGATCTTGTGAAACTTGGACACAAGCGAGATATCATGGTCTAGTTGTGTGCTTTTGTATGAGGGGAGTCCCACGCCCCTTGTGGGTGGAGCCACGCCCACTTGAACTTTTTGGTTCGTGGGAGCCAGCAGTGACCTCTATTTTCGTTGTGTCTGTGTGTCTGTGTGTCCGTTGGATTCGCTATATATGCTAGATATCCCTTATTGTTGGGTTTTCCGTCTGTCTGTCTGTGTGTATGGGTGTCTGCAACGCGAGGCTCCACAGCACGAATCAGCGATCCGATTTCGATGAAACTTTGCCAACAGGTGCCATGTGGTCTGGGAATGTGCGCGTTTGAATTTTCTTGCCTTGCAATCACCCGTTGCTGTGCAGCGGCCGAAAAACCACGTACAGTGTTTTCAATACTTGTCCTTCAGTTTTGAATGTGGAGAAACGACACTTCGGAATTAAACACTTCGAGATATTTAGAAAATTTTACTGGAGCCGATTTTTGATTGAGGTTTTATTTTTCAAATGGGAGTCCTTCAAAAATCGGGTGTCTATTTACCATCATTTTTTATGAGGGGCTTAGGAAAGTGGGCGGAGCTTAGGGAAAGTGGGCGTGGCTTATTGAAAGTGGGCGTGGCTTATGAAAAATATTGTGTGGCTCAGGAGGTGTGGTCAAACAAGAGCATTGACAGAAGTTTATCGGGTTTTAAGTGTGTGTGTGTGTGTGTGTGTGTGTGTGTGTGTGTGTGTGTGTGTGTGTGTGTGTGTGTGTGTGTGTGTGTGTGTGTGTGTGTGTGCGCGCGCGCGCGCGCAACGCGAGGCTCCACAGCAAAAAACAGCAAACGGATTATTTTTCAAATGGTGGTCCTTCAAAAATAGGGTGTCTATTTACCGTCATTTTTTATGAGGAGTGCCAGTTGGCAAAATACGCAATAGGAAAAATCTTGCCAGGCAGAGGAACAATTGTATGTGAACCAATACGTCTTGGCAATGAATCTTCGTCGGTGGATCGGTCAGATTTAAAAGCATCATATCCAGCGCTTCGATCCAAGCGAATCCCTCATCGCCTACCGGCTTGTCTGTCTGTTTGTGACTCTCTCCGGAGCAGAACTCCATGACGTTTGATGCAATCTTAATGAAACTTTGACACAAGCTAGATATCATGGTTTAGTTGTGTCTTTTTTTTTATGAGGGGCGTTCCACGCCCCTTGTGGGCAGAGCCATGCCCACTTGAACTTTTTGTTTTATTTTTATTTATTTTTTTTCTCGATTTTTTTTCTCGCAATTTCATTTCCTAGAAGCTGTGCATAATGTCCATAAGTACAACATATAAAAAAATCCGATTTGATTTGGTCAATTTTGATGGAAGAGATAGGTTTTTACTGTAGGGCTTCCTCAAAAGCTTCCACTAACTCAATTGTACCTATCGTGGCATTGTTCAATAATGCCCGCGAACCATCGTCGCCTCCTGGCTTGTCTCAATCTTATTTCCGAAAGTCTACTCCATATCACCCTTGACATACTATTCAAGTGCAATACAGACATAGATATCAGTTATGAAATTATCATAAACTTTCCATGTTAGTTTTATGCTGTAAAATTATTTCACATTAGCCTGTTTTGCAATCTCATTTTGAACCCATGACTTATGAAGCTGGAATCTCAGATCGGAATACAATTCATGGTGTTATTTTGTCCATTGATTTACTCACACCGATATCTACAAATGTTTTTATTCTGCCTGCGATTTATGTACAAACTGCTCCACAACCCCTAATGTCTCAAGGAAGAATATTCGACGATCTTTTGTGGCACCGACTTCATGTCAAAAACATTTTTGTTGTATAATAAAAAAAAGGTTTATGTTGTTACCAGGATAAATTATTATTAAGCAAATGAATTTTAAGCAAATATATAAGCTCTTGAATTTCTGAGGTATGCAAGAAATAACATCATTATTTTGTTGATTCCAAAAAAAAGATAATGTTGGTGTCATAAAAATCTTTAATTGAAGTAGATTTTCATACATATTGGTGCTGCGCCTCTGTGAACCTCTTTTGCTCTGTGGGTCAGATATAGCATCACATCGATAGGCCCTTTCAGCTGAGACTTGCTTAATGGTGGGTCGTCACTTTGCAATAGTCAACATGTTTTGGTGAGGAAGTCATTTGGGACTTGCTGGATGCTTTGGGGTTAGAAGGTGGAATCCTACTTGATGGCTCTGCGCCACCACGGGGATGTAGCCAGTTTAGTTGAAAGCAATAGGATTTGAGAAGGGAAGTTCAAAAGGTATCCTGAAAGGGGAATGGTGGAGGGTGTGACAAAAAAACACAATCTGGTTTATTTCCCTCACCAGAGGAGAAGGTGTTGCATTTGGATCCGGTTGTTTGTCTGTCTGTCCGTCTGTCTTTCTGTCTTTGTTTGTCTGTTTGTTTGGCCGCACAGAACGTGAATATATTTTTTCTCTGCAACCGCTTGATGGATTGACACAAAATTTTCACCACAGGAGCACCTTATTCATGTAGAATGTTTCAATGATTGTTATGACATCATAGGTCACGTGGTGTGGCAGCCATGTTGGAAAAGAAGAAAAACATTGAACCGCTAAGAAACTGCATGTTGGAAAAAATAGAAATTTACCACATGGCAAGAACTCTGCATGGCGAATGTGATTTTTTTTTCTTTATAAATAATGCGATGGGTGCCTTTGTTACGACGTCATAACTTCATACCGAGAAAGCTACATCCGATCAGTATGAAAAATGTTGAGGGTCATCTCGGGATAAATTTGTCGACGGAAAAAATTGATAACGTCATTGGTCACGTGTTTTGGCAGACATATGTTTTTTTTGTTGTTGTTTTTTGAAGAAAATAAAAACCTTCAAAAATCTTCTCTAAAGCTGCTGAACAGATTGAGGCGAAACTTTACAGGCCTATCCATGAGGAACAAAAGTTTCCCACCTTGTGATATCGTAGGTCACATGGTTTGCCAGCCATATTGGATTTACTCTAAAACCTTTAAAAACCTTCTTCTCCAGAATGGCTGAACAGATCGAGGAGAAACTTCAAACACATGTACCTCAAACCTAGGGAATGCCAGGGTGTTCACGAATAAATTGATAGGTCACATGGTCAAGCAGCCATGTTGGATTGAATCTTTTAAAAACTTTGTCTTAAAAAAATCTTTAATTTTTTTTCTTAAAAGTCTTTTTTAAATCTTTAAAAATCTTTAAAATAAAAATTTAAAAAATCTAAAGACAATCTTAAAAAAATTATTTCTCTTGAACCACTTTATCAATCGACGTGAATCTTCACAATTATGATTGAGTAGTGATGGCGAATATGTTTTAAATTTCAACCTGATCGGATGCATAGTCTGGCAGGCAGAATTGTTAGATTTTTTTAAATTTAAAATCTGGGTTATTTTGGGGTTTTTTGTTTTTATTTGAATAAGGCTCATTGGCTGTACCTGGATGGCTTTGAGGGGAGAGGAGTAGCAGCTGAAACCAGAATCCTATCCAGGTTCATCTTGATGACTGCCTCCATCTTTGCTTTTTGTTTGTTTGGGTTCCTTCTGATGACTCCAATGTTGTACTAATTTGGTCTTCTATTTTATTAACTCCGCCACATAAGGTGAATGGAGGTTATATATTCACCCCTGTCTGTCTGTCTGTCTGTCATCTCAAGAAGTTGTGGAAGGATTTGGACGAAATTTAATGGAGAGCTTGGGTATGTGATACCAACGAAACGATTAGATTTTGGTGAAAATGCGGATCCAGATCTGGATGTGAGAATTTTTGAGAGCTTGGGCCAAAAACGGCATTTTGCAGGATATCCTAAAAAGTTGTGGATGAGGTCAGACGAAACGTGGTTGGCAGGTTGGGTATGTAACCAGGAAGAATTGATTTGAATTTGGTGAAGATCCCAATCTGAATCCGAGAATTTTTTTTTAAGTGATTCTTCACCATTGAGTGAAAGGAGAAAAAAATGATACAGTGCCTGTAGGAAGTCTACACCCCATTTCAAAATTTTCATCTTTTGTTTTCTTATAGCCTGGAATTAAATTGCATGAAATCAGACTTTTTCCACCTTCATTAACACATCATAACCCACAACTTCCAAGTAAAAAACAAATTCTACAAATTTCAGAAAATTAATTTAAAATACAAAACTAGATTGTCTTGGTTGGATAAGTGTCCTTCCTTGGTAACCGGTTACCGAGGAAGGACAGGGCAGGGGTGGTGTATGCGATACCCTGTGGTTGTGGAGCCGAGTATGTGGGAGAGACAGGGAGGACCTTAGGCTATCGTATTGCTGAACATCGCAAGGCCTTTGAGTGCAATTATCTCAACAGGTCAGCCATTGCCAAACATGGGCTCAAGGCAGCACACACACCTTTATGGGATAGGGTTAGCATTTTGGGCTCGATCCCAAACAGGACCAGAAGACTGATTCTGGAGGCTTAGCATGCAGAGGAAATGGTCACATCGATCATGCAGGAGGTGGTCGATTTACCTTTAGCGTTTGGACCTCTCTTGCATAAACGCACCAGGGAATCCCAGACATTGCATGGGGAGTCCAAGTAGTCCGTCACCCAGCTGTTCCGTCAGGACAAGCCCCCCCTCCCTCCAACCAATCCCCCCCTCCCACCTCTTTTCTTCACATGGCCACATTTGCACTGTTGTGAATTTTCTTATTAAATGCATTTAGTGGCACGCTTGATGACTCTTGATCATGTTTACTTGCAATGACAATGACTGATTTAATTATTTGCTGATGTTATCTGAAATGTTGTTTGGTGCAACCGAATTGGCTTACATGAGTGTGTTGTTTGATCTGATAATGTGCCCATGGTTTTAAAAAATTTAACTGTCAGAATGCGCGAGTGACTGATAGGGTGTTGTTTGGCTCTCCAGCTTGGCCCACCCTCACCTTTGGGTATTTAGGGGGATGTTGTGGTAAAGTTCATCACTCTTGAGAAAGGTTAACGGATGCATGGTGCGTTGCATATGATGTTGATCGAAACTGTTGAGTCATTGTTTGATCATTTAAAGGTTGGAGAATCTACCAGGAGTGTGTGTGTGTGTGTGTGTGTGTGTGTGTGTGTGTGTGTGTGTGTATGTATATATATATATATATATATATATATATATATATATATATATATATATATATATATATATATATATATATATTCACATATACTAATAAAGGGCAATGTGTGTGTCTCCTCCATAACTCCAAAACTATAAAACCTAACAGTCTGAAACATTGCATGCATACCAAGAAAACTCCAAGGAAGTGCATGAGTGAAAATTGGGTGTTTAGGTTAATTAAAACACCCCTTTTGAAGAGAATTAATGGCCTCATTTAATTATATCCTTCATCAGGCGATCCTCGGCCACCTCGCTCTCTGGATCTGAAGGCGTTTCCTTGGTAACCTTGCTGGGGTCTAAAGCCGCCATGTTTTTTGGCCTGCTCAACCATGCCTTGACATGGAACAGGCTGCAGTGATTTCTTAATGATTGAGTCGTTTTCACTTTCCTCACTCATAATATATATTGAATGCCTGTTCATCATTGTTACGAATCGCTGGGTACATTGCAATGCTTATAAACATCCGGAGATGTCAGCGTTCATGGCTTGACATTTTGGGCATTTCCGGGAGGGTGTATGATTAATGCGTCGCTAATCACGTGCCAAACTAGCTGTTTCTTAACAACTATTTCGTTCGTGCTTGCTTGAGTGCTTAAGCTACTTGGAGAGCGCTTTCCAAGCTGCTTGGTTGTGCAGTTCAGTAAAAGTATCCGTGCTCTCAAGGGAACATCGATTAGACAGACTACGTTTCCGCCTGTGTTGGGCCCTGCGGTGCCGTGCGGTTGATGTCTCGGGAGGTGTCTCATCCGCTGAAAATGTGCAATTTTATTTTTACAGGACATCGTTTTGTTTTATCATTTTGTGCGATCTCCTAATGTAATCCACCCCTCACTTCGACATCGAGATGTATATAAAAAACAAGAAGGTCCATCTGACCACGTGTTTGCCCTGATCTGGTAGTGAAGGCAGAGAGCATGGATCGACATTTTGTGTTCTGTGTTGATATATTTTTCAGTTGAATTTTGCTAATTTCCCACTTGAATTTCTCTTTCAAAGAACTCTGTTTAATGGTATGTCTTTGTGTTTGTGTTGTTTTTTCATATCTTATGTGTGTGAACGTATATAAACTGCATTACCATAACGGAACGTGTGTGTGTGTGTGTGTGTGTGTGTCTGTGTGTGTGTGTGTGTGTCTGTGCGCGTGTGTGTGTGTGTGTGTGTGTGTGTGTCTGTGCGTGTGTGTCTGTGTGTGTCTGTGCGTGTGTGTCTGTGTGTGGGTGTTATATATATATATATATATATATATATATATATATATATATATATATATATATATATATATATATATATATATATATATATATATATATATATTTACGGATGTCAGATTCCGGTTTGATGAATGCATCCACACATTCAGGTCCTCAGACAGTTATTTCCTAAAATGCGTGATCAGATTTGCAAGTGGGGCGGGGTGAGCTTGGGGTGCACTCTGCACCCCCGAGACGGCCCGCAGATATAAAACGAATTGGAGGTCCATTCTGAGGAGAGAGAAGTAAGAGGAGGAAGCGTGCAAGCCCGCAACACAGACAACGAGTGAGGCACGGGTCGGTCACCAACAAGTGAGGCACGGGTCAGTCACCGACGGACCTTGTGGGTCACTGGACATCAACAGTTTCGTGAAGTGTGAGGAACTGCCCGTGTCACAGTACCAGGGTCTAAACATGCGACAGACGATCTCGGTACCCTCACAGATGTCGACTGGTGTTCAAGGCTGTTCGCGAGAGGGTGCACGGCAATGCTCAGTGCTGGCGACGTACGTGACACGCATGCACACATTTCAGGACATTTTCACTTCATAGAAGACTACTTTCTGGTGAGCGAGACCATTCTTCTCCCTGTTGGGTACCCTTCGTCTCCCTGAGATGATGATCTGTTGGGTACCCATGTCTGTGTTTAGCTGTAAGTCAAACCCTGTTAAGAATCTGCTCTTTGTCTCTTTTCTGGCATTTTGATTGATTTTGCTTTGAAATGTATTCTTTATTTACCTCAGAAAAGAAAAAGTTCGTTCCATTGATTAATTTTATTATTAATAAATTATTCATTGACTTCCAACCTGTCCGTCTTTATCCTTTCCTTCCATTGGTCTAGCATTGTCCGAACCTCAATAGACTGGGAGGTAATTACCATAAATTTGACCAAAAACAGTCAGCACGCACCAGCAGTTAAAACGTTCAGCCGCCCTAATTGAAATCTAATCGAGATAACATTGGTGCTTTGCCGAGGGCATGCTCACCGCTCAGGTAACCACATGACCTCTAGTTAAACGGCATAATCCCATAATTAGATGGTGGACACTGGAATTCGTGGTTAACTGGGTGGCATTCGTGGTTCAAAAACAACCCACCATACCACAACGTAAATTGTGAGCGGTGGCCCCAGGTCCAGCTCTACCAACGACAACCGAGGAGTAATTACACTGAGTGACAAGCTGGTGTCTCGGTACCCGTGGCCGCAACAATATATATATATATATATATATATATATATATATATATATATATATATATATATATATATATATATATATATCTTCTTCTTCTTCTTCTTCTTTGGGCTGCTCCCGTTAGGGGTCGCCACAGCGGATCATCTGTATGATCCGCATAGTGATTTGGCACATGTTTTACGCCGGATGCCCTTCCTGACGCAACCCTGGTCGCCTCTTACGACACAGGGATATGGTACACCTATTTTAACCGGCGTATACACCGGCCCAGTACACTGGTGCTCATTTCGCCGACCTCGGAAGGATGACAGGGTGAGTCAACCCCCTGGCGTATTAATTCAGTGGCCCAACGGGGCTTGAACTCAGGACCTTTTGGATCCCAAGCTGCTGCCCTAACCACTGCGCCAACACCAGGCTCATATATATATATATATATATATATATATATATATATATATATATATATATATATATATATATATATATATATATTAGTGTTGCAGTTAGAGACTGTAAGGTGGTGGCAGGGGAGAGTGTAGCTCGACAGCATAGATTGGTGGTCTGTAGGATGATTTTGGAGGAGAGATTGAGGAAGAGAGTGAGGGCTGAACCAAGGACCAGATGGTGGAAGCTGAAGGAGGAAGACTGTTGCGTGGAATTTAGGGAGGAGGCGAGACACGTGTTGGATGGTGGTAAAGATGGGTGGGATGATTGGGTAACTACAGCAGAAGTTGTGAGGGAGATAGTGAGGAAGGTACTTGGTGTGACATCTGGACAGAGGAAGGAAGATAAGGAGACTTGGTGGTGGAACGAGGAAGTAAAGGAAAGTATAAGGAAGAAGGGGTTGGTGAAAAAGAAGTGGGATAGCCAGAGAGATGAAGAAAGTAGGCAGGAGTACAAGGAGTGGCGGCGCAAGGCAAAGAGAGAGGTGGCAAAGGCTAAGGAAAAGGCATATGACGAGCTGTATGAGAAGTTGGATGCAAAAGAAGGGGAAAGGTTTTGTACTGATTGGCAAGACAGAGGGACCGAGCTGGGAAGGATGTGCTGCAGGTTCGGGTGATAAAGGATGTAAATGGAAATGTGCTGACAAGCGAGGAGAGTGTGTTGAGAAGGTGGATGGAGTACTTTGAGGAGCTGATGAATGAAGAAAATGAGAGAGAGAAGGTTGGAAGAGGAGGAGACAGTGAATCAGGAAGTGGGGTGGATCAGTAAGGATGAAGTGAGGACTGCTATGAAGAGGATGAAGAGTGGAAAGGCGGTTGGCCCAGATGGTATACCAGTGGAGGCATGGAAGTGCTTAGGAGAGATGGCAGTGGGGTTGTTAACCAGATTGTTTAATAAAATCTTGGAAAGTGAGAGGATGCCGGAGGAGTGGAGATTAAGTGTACTGGTTCCGATTTTCAAGAACAAGGGTGATGTGCAGAGCTGTGGAAATTACAGAGGGATAAAGTTGTTAAGCCACACCATGAAGTTGTGGGAAAGAGTAGTGGAAGCTCGGTTGAGAGGAGAGGTGACGATCTGTGAGCAGCAATATGGGTTTATGCCAGGAAAGAGCACCACTGATGTGATGTTTGCTTTGAGAATGTTGATGGAGAAGTATAGGGAAGGCCAGAAGGAGTTACAATGTGTGTTTGTGGATTTCGAGAAAGCTTATGATAGGGTGCCAAGAGAGGAGTTGTGGTATTGTATGAGGAAGTCGGGAGTGGTGGAGAAGTATGTGAGGATGGTGCAGGATATGTATGAGGACAGTATGACAGCGGTGATCTGTGGGGTAGGAATGACGGACCGGTTTAAGGTAAAAGTGGGATTGCACCAAGGATCGACTCTGAGCCCTTTCCTGTTTGCAATGGTGATGGACAGGTTGATGGACGAGATCAGATTGAAGTCTCCATGGACTATGATGTTCGCGGATGACATCATAATCTTTAGGGAGAGAAGGGAGCAGGGTGAGGCGAGCCTCAAGATGTGGAGGCATGCACTGGAGAGAAGGGGAATGATAGCCAGTTGGAGAAAGATGGAGTACATGTGCGTAAATGAGAGGGAGGGTGGTGGTATGGTGCAGTTGCAAGGAGTTGAGGTGGGGAAGGTGGATGGGTTTAAATACTTGGGATCAACTGTCCAAAGTAACGGAGAGTGTGGTAGAGAAGTGAAAAAGAGAGTGCAGGCAGGATGGAGTGGGTGGAGAAGAGTTGCAGGAGTGATTTGTGACAGAAGGGTAGCTGCAAGAGTGAAGGGGAAAGTATATAAGATGGTAGTGAGACCAGCTATGTTGTATGGTTTGCAGGTGGTGACGCTGACAAAAAGACAGGAAGCAGAGCTGGAGCTGGCAGAGTTAAAGATGCTTCGATTCTCGTTGGGAGTGACGAGGATGGACAGGATAAGAAATGAGTATATTCGAGGGACAGTGCAGGTAGGACGGTTTGGAGACAAAGTGAGAGAGGCGACATTGAGATGGTTTGGACATGTGCACAGGAGGGAAGCGGAGTATATTGGGAGAAGGATGCTGAGGATGGAGCCACTCGGTAGGAGGAGAAGAGGAAGGCCAAAGAAAAGGTTCATGGATGCAGTGAGGGTGGACATGCAGGTGGTTGGAGTGTCAATGGAAGATGTGGAGGATGTAGTGAAATGGAGATGGATGATCCGCTGTGGCTACCCCTAACGGGAGCAGCCGAAAGAGGAAGAAGAAGAAGAAGAAGAAGAAGAAGAAGATTAGTGTTGCAGTTCTACAAAACTGCTTGCCTTGAAGGCAATGGCACCCAATATACAGTGATCTACAATCAGATCGGATCGTAAACCCACCCTTCGCCCGGGGCTTATAAAAGGCGGAGCGCGGAGCTGTCCCCCCCCCCCCTTTTTCTCTGCTTCTCTGGGCTCTTCGTTGCCTGCTCTTCATTGCCTCCCCTTCTCTGGCTCTTTACTCACTGTTGGTGTGCGATTGCAAGGATGTTCTTCTTGAGGACTAGTGTGGACCGCACGTTGCCATGAGCCCCAGCAAAGTGACTAAGCCGGAGATAACGCACCACATCTCGAGGTGGGAATGCTCAGGCAGAGCGTTCCACATAGGTACACGCTACACAAACAGACATATGCATGGCTAGGTTAGGGATCTTTTGCCTCACGCATCTTCTCTCCTCTCTCTCTCTTGATCCAACCCTCTATCCCATCTCCTTTGGATGCACAAAAGAGCATCATTACTGATTCGCAATCTCATTTTCCTCTGGCACAACACTGCACCCCCCCCCCAGATTGCACTACACTACACCTCTCACTCCCACACCCTAGACACCACCAGTATTCCTCCCTCCTACCTCTCCCAATGCGTACTGGGCTGCATTGGTCCATCGACCACGCCAGGTATTGCGAAGCCGTTTATCCTCATCTGCGTTCTCTCTGGGCTTTATTTAATCTTCCTTGGGTTTAGTGTGTGTGTGTGTGTGTGTGTGTGTGTGTGTGTGTGTGTGTGTGTGTGTGTGTGTGTGTGTGTGTGTGTGTGTGTGTGTGTGTGTGTGTGTGATGGCACCTGTCCTAGTCTAAATTGAGATTGAAGAAGCTATAACAGGATAAGTCTGCTCTGTGTCTGCTTTGTAAGATTGCTTGCCTTTTGCAGCACCCCACAAATTCCTTGCTATCCCCTGCTGTACATACGAATAAACCCAATTCAATGTGCCACACTTTTCCTCGCTTGATTGTAAAAAAAAATGCTTGTATAGAAATGTTGCCAGCTTGTTTTGCCTTTTCTTTCATTGGTCCAGCACGGTTTGCACTCTAGTCCAGCTAGGGCGTTATCCCCCAGTGATCTGTTTTCTTGCCGGTACGTTCTTGGCAGTTACGCTCAGCTGCATATGATCTGGTAAGGTGACCCAGTTTGAGCAAGTGCGTAATGAGGGCTTGTCCCCCGAAAATTGGATCACATGACCATTAGGTAACCAGTATTCATTAAACGGAGGACCCATTAGATGGAAGTCACATGGTTGAGGTATTCGTGTTCACGGTCGATTACCGACCCGCCATGTCATGAAGTTATTCGCGTGCGACGACCTGCGATTCCGGAGAGTCTGGTGGGAACCTGGGGTAGCTCACCCCTCGTAGTCTTCCTCGCCCCTGACCCCGGGGCCGCAACAATGATATATATATATATATATATATATATATATATATATATATATATATATATATATATATATATATATATATATATATATTGTTGTGGTTGACGAAATTCGCAAACCACCATTCAGGTCCCTTAGGTGAGATATCTCTGTAAGTATATGTGTAGTTAGGCCCAAACCCGTTGTTTAGAGGGAATAAATGTCATTCATGCGGGCTGCGACCCTTTTAAATAGCCGTTTTTCTTTTACTATCTTTATTTTGGACCAGCCGCCATTACTACCACCACCAACCACGTCTCAACAGCCATCACACAACAACCACCAACCGCAACGCCGCTTCACAACAACAGCCACGACCCTTGCCGTCACATCTCGCTCTCGCAACCATCGCATCACCGTCATTCCCGCGCCGCTTGTGGGCACCGATACTGGACTCATGCAGGGCGCGCACCGAGCAGCGGGTGCAGAAACACCAGCCTTTCCGAAGAAATTGGATCAAAAACGACTCACGCCCACTTCTGTTCTGTCCTATCAGCGAGCATGGGGCGATTTGGCCCCGCCTCCAGGTGCGTCGGAGTAATATCGCTATATGCAGATTCATGGATCAAAAAGCATTCACGCCCACTTTTCCTCTGTCCAATGGGGAGCCAGCCAGAGGTAAAGGGTCGAAGGTGAAGGAGCGAGGCCACGGGGGCTATAAAGGGCCGCGTTCGCTCGCAGAAGTTGAGTTGGGAAGTCAGTGAAGAGAAGAGTCGGAGAAAGCAGTTGGACAGAGCTGTGGAGCTGTGGAGCTGTGGAGCTGTGGAGCTGTGGAGCTGTGGAGAGTTGGAGAGGTGGCGGCGGTGAAGGCAGTCGAGGGGGCGCTCGTGTCAGAGTCGGGGAGCTGCGGAGAGGGGAGGCCGATAACGCGACCGAGGTCGCGGTGGAGACGCTCGTCGCGGGACCCGAACCAGCGAGATATCCTCATCCCCCCGAGCATCAACAACCCCCTCCTGTTTCCCCCCCCCGCGCTGAGATAGTGCGAGAAGGGGGCCCCGTTCCCACCCCATACCAGACACTGTCCGCGAGGCCCGCGGAGTCGGGGCACCACCGCCATTTTGCGGCTCATCACCAGACGGGTAGGCTCGACGCGGTCTCGGCCCCAGGCCCGTCTGCCCCCCCCCCTCATCGTGGAGGGTGGTCCCTTTTTCTTTTGCTTTGAGTATATGTGTTGGCGGCGCCGTCTGTGAAGTAAAACTGTATAAGTGTTGCCGTGTGCCCGGTAGTCGGTTGTAGATCTGCATTGTGTTTCACTTTTACATTTGCTTTTTGTGCATTATTGTGGTGTTTCTTCTTTTACATTTGCTTTTGGTGTATAATTGTATATGTGTGCTATCCGTGTGCCATCGCGAAATAAATGTGCTTTATGTTGAACTGTTTTTCCCGTTTCGCTTCGTCTTTTCCTTTATTGAATCTCCATCTTACTTCACGTAAAGTAAAGGGTTGGTCGTGGGCTAAAACGCCCGATAATTAATCGAACCGTCGAGGCCGACGAATAACACCGCTCGGTTATCCCGATAGTACGGAACGGGTCGCTTATGGTGGCCCGTGTCCGAAGTCGACCTGCGGCGAGGTGCGATCGCCCGGTCTACCCTCCGTGTGGGTACTTAGGTAGGTCGAATTTGGCGAGCAACCCTATCCCACGTGGGGCCGATTGGCACGATCGCGGTGAGACCGAAAGGTCCACCCGTGACTAGTTCCCGGCGTTAGTCCGAGAGGGTCACAACTGGATTGTCCGTCCGGTGGGCGACGTGCCGCGATTCGAGTTACGTGGCCGTCCGCACGCCGGCGGGCGCGAATCCGCAACAATATATATATATATATATATATATATATATATATATATATATATATATATATATATATATATATATATATATATATATATACATATATATATATATACATATATATTATTGCGGAAATGGCCCTTAGTGTGTTATTATCCCCCCGCCGCATGGCGGAAGGGGGATATTGTTGTCACCCAGGTTGTCTGGCTGTCCGTCCGGCTGTCCGTCTGTCCGTCCGGGCGTCACCATTTATCGTTGTGAGTGCAATAACTGATAAAGTGTTCGCCATAATGATTTGAAATTTGGGTCACAAATGTACCACCTGAAAAGGAAGAACCCTATTGATTTTGGGCATGGCCGGATCCAAGATGGCCGACTGGGGCAGCCATCTTGAAAAAAATGTTTTTTCGCCATATCGATTTGAAATTTGAGTCACACATGTACCACCTGAAAAGGAAGAACCCTATTGATTTTGGGCGTGGCCAGATCCAAGATGGCCGACTGGGGCAGCCATCTTGAAAAAAATGTTTTTTGTAATAAATGGAAAACCGCTTATCTGATTTCAATTATTTTTGGTTACTACATTCCTCACCCCTGGGGAACTTTTTCGAGATGATGACCAAATGGTGTCTTGTTTCCAATTCACCTCCCTCATTATCTGGAATATGTATGACCTTTTTCATTCAATGGCGGGGGATTCCCCATCTCTGATGGTATATTTAAATATAGGATTAGCCCAGATCACCCATTAAATGCATGTTTAGCCAGGTTGTTCGGTAAATGGACACTACATGCGTGTCAGGAGTGTAAGAGGCTGTTCATTGTTCGTACATTGGTGGTGGACCGAGAGGTTCTTCTAATTCCTTCCTTTCTCCAAACAATAGTCCCCGCCCAGTGCTGGGAGGGGGAGTGGCCTAGAGAAGGAAGTGAAACTGAAGGGAGGAGCCAGTGGGCTTCGATGCGAGCGAGCGAAGGAAAGGCAGTGGTGGATCTGCTGGGCGAGCAACTGAACCTGAGCGCGCCGAGTCTGCCATTTTTGGCAGTAAGAGAAACTGCCTGCACATCAAGTCTGCAATTTTGGCAGTAAGTGAAACTGAGAGCGTCGAGTTGGGCGATTGACTTTGTGGAGGAGTGGTTTTGGCTGGCGGTGCCTCCTCGGGCACGGACCCAGCCTGCGGAGCCCAACATCTCGATTTGGCCTTGTCTGGTGAACAGGCCAGGCCTGGACTTGTATACTGGACCTTGGGAGAAACCATCTGAAACCCACCATCGATCTTTCGCTCTGGTGCAGTCGACCACGTGGGGTCTGAAGGCGCCGAGGCTGCGTGCGTGAGGGCTGCGACACATGGAAGAGCGCCATTTTGCCATGCGGCGTGCTCGAGTTTGGGTGCTCGAATCCATGGACATCGGCTTGTCACGAGCCACATTCGTGCTTTTGACACTTTCCTCTCGTCCATGAAACATCACCAAGTACTCTGTGTTTTGTCTGCATGCTGTCCGTGTTTTGTCTGCATGTTGTTTAAGGCTTTCTTGTTAGAGTCCCCTTCAAAACCAGTAATCCGCAGCTCCCTAGTTAAGAATGGGTAATAGATTAATTATAACATTGCCGTGAATGCTTTGCTTGTGTTGTGTTTCCCCGATGTGTCCCCAATAAATCTGGCTGATTCGTATGAAGTTGCCACTTTGAATTAATTCGTGCCGCGCCGAGGAACGATCCGCTCGATTTGGATATAAAAACCAAAATGGTTACAGACTGGCAGAATTCACTCGGTCTCTGAAAAAAAACAATCTGTAACCGGGGTCTATTTCCCCAACTGGTAAGGTCCAGGGGTACATTGGTATCGCGATTCGAGACGCGTGACCCGAGGCCTGTGCCGAACCAGCCGGTGTTATAACCCCGGAGACGGCGGTGGTTAGGGTGGCGCCGAATCTGTAACATTTGTCATCTTCAAGGTCAAAAGGTCATATTTCAAGGTCAAATTACTGAATTTTGGTATTTTTGCCCGTTTTTGTGTCTAACTCATAAACGGTGAGAGATGGCTGATTGTAATAAGATGCAAGTGTGTAGAGCTGTCAAACTTTGATATTTATTGTCATATATCGTATTACGTAAACATTATATGCATGTCACAACACTATGCCTATTACAACTATGTCTATGTCTATCATTAGTTGGAGAGGTTTTCTTGTATCATTGTATCATTTTCTTGTATCATTGCCTCCTGAGGCATCCCAAAGCTTTTTCTTTGTCACTTACATGAGCTTTCAATAGAATGTTAGCTAAAGTAGTACATGCAGCATTACTACTAGCTAAAGGTACATCTACAGAGGATAACAGCTCAGCAAAATGAAATCGGCAACGCATTTTAGTCTTGTCATACAAATAATTATAGGCATTATGTGCAAAAAAGACTGACATAGTCGGCACACTTAATCCACCTCTATTCAAATTATCTATAAACTCAGATGACACCTCGTTACCATCTTCATCATCAATGATCTCCTCCATACTAGTGCTATCGCCATATTTATGAACAAGGTGTCCGGCCAAATAAACTACTTTATGCTTAAGGGCATCGTCAGACCCCAAGGGATCCTGAGTGTCTGGAGGAGTAATCTCGTCAATGAGTTCACTTCGCTCATCTGGATTTATGGAAGTTGTGCAGTTCTTGTCGCAATCAATCACATGAGAACTAGATTCGGGCATAATGTCATGCTTCATGAGTGTTTGCAAATTTACAATTTTAGCTGCAGCCATAATGTCAACGACGTCAATGTATAAGTTTCCACCGCTTCTTTGCCTGGCTTGGCCGAAAAACTTTTCCAAGGCTTCATTTGCAAATATAGCAGGAAGAATGTAGTCAAAGTCTTTCTCTGCCAGAAGCAATTTGGCAGCATCCAAATTATTACGTGTGGACACAGTGAAGGCTTCGGCAGTTTGCTGAGTTAGCTTCAGCTTACGACCACCACCTCCTTGCCATGCGCAGGTAGATATAATTTGGCAGGCCTGCTCCAGCCGAGTGAAGCTTGTACAGTCTGCTGTCCAAGGCTGTCTGGATTCGTCGGGCAGATGGATAGCTGAGAAATGGTCTTTCACGTTCATCATCTTGAACCACTCACTCATTATCTGGGTGAGGACGATTGTGCCTTCGCTGATGCCCAGTGAATCCTTGAAGGTCTTTAAAGCAGCGACAGTCTTGTCATTGAACATTTGGCATACCAATGGTATGCTCTGGCATTGAAGGGGCTTGGGGAAAACAGCGGTGTGCGTCGGCTTGGTTAAGCAAATAGGAGTAGCCCGGTCGATCTCATAAACCTTCTGAATATCACTCCTGTAAACTTTGTACTCATTACCATCTACGACAAATGGGAGTGTCTTGCCATCAACAGTAATCCAGTTGTTGCGAACATTTTTGAAGATGTGCACGTAGTCATACACTAAGAACATAGATTGCTCTTGAATTGACAGCACTTGGCAACTTCCTGGTCCTCCACGTTTTGAATAAACACTGCGGTTGGTATTGCAATTGTCACATATCAAAGAAATCACAGTACCGCCAGCACCAGCTACAGCTGATGCAGCTTCGATAAGGAGTTCCTTCAGCTGATCGGCAGTTAGTTTTTGCAGGGCAAAATGCGTAGAATATAGCGTGGACCACCGAAATGGCAGGGAACTTCAACAACCATAGCATATGAAGCAAGCATTTCGTGTTCACCACCCGCTGCTGCATTTTGAATATATCCTACAACATGCCCCCCAGAAAATCGCAATGTCTCGACCAGCTTTACCACGTCAAACATTAAATTGACCAAACGCTGCTGTGGTTTAAGCTGGTCGAACAAGGTTTTGAGGTTGGAGTCCTGCTGACTATGAGCAAGCATCTGTTTTACCTTTTTTGTTGATGGTAGAATGATTAAGCTGGATCGACGAATCATTTTGCACTGGGTGATATGTTGTGAAGCTGCATTGCGAAAATCATAGTATCAGTATCAAATCAGCGATGATCAAGAGGTTTGAACATAAGATGCAGCTGCGACAGAAGGAAGGTGAAATGAGGAAGCTCGTGTGCCTTAGTCATCCAACAGAGCTGGCTTACTACAAGCTGAAGAATTTCCTTGCTTGTGCATTCATAGATGTTTACCTGGTCAGTTATGGATCTAATCTGGGACCATTTTGAGAGCAGGCTGTTCTTCTGCAAAGGAAAAAGTCGTTTGGGCAGCTCGATGCCATCTTTCTCAACTCTATTCAAGAATAGAAATCCAAAAGGTGAGTGAACTTGTTGGAAATGAAACAACTGCTTGACAGTTTGTCCAGTAGCATCAGTTCTTGATCGGTAAAGGTTTTCCTGGTCTTTTATGAATTTAAAGCCAGGAAAATAGGAGCTGATTTTAGCACAGAAGTGGTTGAAACCTTGGATATTGTCTGCAGCCTCATCAGCTGCCTGCATCTTCTTAGCTCTTGATTCTGACGTAGAAGATGATGTTGGGCATGGGGCTGAGGTCACCTGCTTCAAAGCTGATTTTGTTACTCCAGGAAATATTGATGGGGGTTCTTTGGGTCGTTTGCCACCCCTAACTGACACCCAATCACAATTGAAATGTGTCTCCCAAATATATATCTCCTTTAAGCACTTCAAGCTTTCTTTCTCATTTGGCGTTGCCAATATCCATCTCTCCCTCTCCTCAGGATCTTTTGGGATGGATATGACCTTTCCATAAGGCGTCCCATCATAGTTTCCTCTACAACCAAAGCAGCTGCAACGACGTGGCATATTGTCACCAAAGCAGGAAACAACACAGATCCTGTGAGATCACCAGCTGGACAGTTTCTGAAAGAGAAACCAACAAAACATACATTAGTTAACGATGATAGAAATCAGCATGTAGGTGCACAATGTCATGTTTTGTCAGAGACTTTACAAAAGTTTTCCTCTATGAGTTAGACACAAAAACGGGCAAAAATACCAAAATTCAGTAATTTGAACTTGAAATATGACGTTTTGACCTTGAAGACGACCTCAGGTGCTGTTGAAAATGACACTATTGAACTTGCTGTCCTCAAAAACCCCGATATGGATCCCGAGATCGTGTCTCCTGCCCTTCTAGAAGTCATTTTAGCCCCGGACTCAAGTTAATCCTTCAGACTCGAGTTACAAACCCCGAGATCATGAGGGTCCAGTCCTTCTCTATAGGAGTCTATGATATGTGTATATATATATATATATATATATATATATATATATTGTTGTGGTTACCAAATTCGCAAACCACCATTCAGGTCCCTTAGGTGAGGTATCTCGGCAAGTATATGTGTAGTTAGGCCCACACCCCGTTGTCTAGTGGGAATACATGTCATTTATGCGAGCTGCGACTCTTCAGGATAGCCGTTTTTCTTTTACTATCTTTATTTTGGACCACCCGCCATGATTACCACCACAACCACAACATCAACCACCAACCACAACGCCGCTTCACCACAACCGCCACGACCTTCACGTCACACCTCGCAACCGTAGCATCGCCACCGTTCTTGCCCCGCTGTGGGTACCGGTGTTGGACTCGTGCAGGGCGCACGTCGAACAGCGTGTACAAAATCACGGATTTTGTGCTTCAAAAACGGATCAAAAACGACACACGCCCACTTTTTGCCGTCCAATCGGTGAGCGAGGGGCGATTTGGCCCCGCCTCCAGAACGATCGATATATGCAAATTTGTGGATCAAAAAGCCTTCACGCCCACTTTTTCTCGGGCCAATGGGGAGCGAGGTGAAAGGTCAAAGGGAGGGGGTCAAAGGCGAAGCTACGGGGGGATAAAAGGACGGTGTTCGTCAGTCAGCAGAACGAGAAGGAGTCGGAACGGGGAGAGAAGTGTGTGGAAGTCTGGAGCCCGAAGCCTGCAGTAGCTGGAGAAGCTGAAGAGAGTCGAACGAGGAGAGCCCAAAGAAGAGTCCAGGGTGGAGAGTCCAGAGGCGGAGAGGCGGCAGCGGCGAAGGCAGACGAGGGGGTGCTCGCGTCGGTGCCAGGAGCTGCACGCCCGAGGGAGGCCGGCAGCGCGACCTGGCCGAGGTGGAGACGCACACCAGGGATAATAAAGTTCCTCTATACCCCGAGCATCAGCAACCCCCTCCTGTTTCCCCCCGCGCTGAGATAGTGCGACCAAGGGGGCCCCGTTCCCACCCCCTACCAGACACTGTCCGCGAGGCCCGCGGAGTGCGGCGCCATCGCCGCTCCGCGTCTCATCACCAGACGGGTAGGCGCGACCCGGTCTCGGCCTCAGGCCCGCCTCATTCTTGAGGGTATTCTTTCCTTGGTTTTGGGTATGTGTTGTCGGCGCCGTCTGTGAAGTAGAATTGTATAAGTGTTGCCGTGTGCTCGGTAGTCGGTATTAGCTCTGCACTGTGTTTTCACTTTTATATTTGCTTTTTGTGTAAATGGAATTGTGTTTTCTTTTTTTTGTGTGCTTTTGGTGGAATTGTATTTGTGTGCTTCCCGTGTGCCGCGAATAAATGTGCTTTATTGTTGAACTGTTCTCCCGCCCGCTTCGTCCTTTTTCCCCCCATTGAACCCTCATCTTGCTTCACGTAAAGGGTTGGTAGTGGGCTGAGTACGCCCGATAATTAATCGAACCGTCGAGGTCGACGATAACACCGCTCGGTTATTCTGATAGTACGGAACGGGTCGCTTAAGTGGCCCGTGTCCGAAGTCGACCTGCGGCGAGGTGCGATCGCCCGGTCTACCCTCCGCGTGGGTACTTAGGTAGGTCGAATTTGGCGAGCAACCCTATCCCACGCGGGGGCTGATTGGCTCGATCGCGGTGAGACCAAAAGGTCCACCCGTGACTGGTTCCCGGCGTTAGTCCGAGAGGGTCACGACTGGATTGTCCGTCCGGTGGGCGACGTGCCGCGATTCGAGTTACGTGGCCGCCAGCACGCCGGCGGGCGCGAATACCGCAACACTGGTGTCAGGTCGTGCGATACAAATTCATCGCCGCCCTCGCGGCACTGGTATCGGAGAACAGGAAAACGGGCTCTCCTGTCTCCGGCTAAATTCACGGGAATCGGTCCAGGGGTGAGAGAAGCGACCCCCGATTCCCTCCAAATTACGAGCGATTCAAATTAACCCTTCACGAGAAGCAAGATGGCGTCTCAAGGCGAGCGGGAGCCGGGGGTATTAGAAATGTATATGTGTAGTAATGTAGAATCCATGGTCCAGGATGGAATCCCCGAGCAGGAAATGTTGATTGTGCAGGAACACGGACTCGCCCAACTGAACCCAGGGCCCGAGGTGGGTGCGGCAGCGGCCGCGGTGTATGACACCTCCCCCCCCCCCTCTCCACCAAAACCCTTCCCCGACCCCTGCCGAAACGGCTCACCCAAGCGCACCCGACATGACCCAGCTCAACACCATGCTGGCAAAAATGTATGCGGAAACGACAGCGAAGATGATTGCGAACATGAACAAGCAAATGGACGAAGTAAAAACGACGATGGATACAAATACAAATGAAATGAAAAACGAAATGAACAAGCAAATAAACGGAATGGAAGCAAACATGAAGGAGGAAATGAAAAAGTTCCGGGGTGAGACGCAGAACATGGGCCGATGCCTGCAGGCGGGCATGAAGGCCGTGACAAAGGAAATAATAGTTGAGACAAGGGAGGTAAAGGGTGAAGAGTTGGCAGAGACACGGGAGATAGAAAAAATAGAGGAAAGACTACACGAGGAAGACGGGGTAAGTGACGCACACACACACACACAGAGGTAGTGGAGGATAATGGGGGTGAGCTGGCGGACTGGGTAGAGACCCAGTGCGAGCACCTGGATGGCCTCCTCCAGGAACGAGGGGAGGAGTATGCCCTTGAGGCGAGTCACGACCAGGTGAGTTCGGTCGTGCTTTGCGAGGTTGAGGGGACGGGTGCTGTGGACGGGTGCACGGAAAGCTTGGGGGGTATAGAGGCCCCGGAGACCCTTGTGGGGACACGAATCCCCAGTGTGGTTGTCCCTGTGTGTGTGGTGCAAGGTGTGAGTGCGTCCCCGTGTGTGGAAGCGACCCCGTGTGTGAGTGGTGTGGTGGCGATTGTGCCGAGTGCGTGTGCTTCCCAGCACGCCGTGTGTGGATGAGGCACCGCGGTTGAGTGCCCCCGCGTGTGTGGGTGAGGAACCGCGGGTGAGTGCCCCCGTATGTGTGAGTGAGGCACGGAGTATGGATGAGACACCGCGGTTGAGTGCCCCCGCGTGTGTGGATGAGGCACCGTGTATGAGTGTCGCCGTGTGTGTGAGTGAGGCACCGCGGGTGTGTGCCCCCGTATGTGTGAGTGAGGCACGGAGTATGGATGAGACACCGCGGTTGAGTGCCCCCGCGTGTGTGGATGAGGAACCGTGTATGAGTGTCGCCGTGTGTGTGAGTGAGGCACCGCGTGTGGATGAGGCACCGCGGGTGAGTGCCCCCGCGTGTGTGGATGAGGCACGGAGTGCGAGTGAGGCACCGCGGGTGAGTGCCCCGCACGCGTGAGTGAACGGCCGTGTGCAAGGTCGCTGTGTGCGAGGGAGACCGTGTGTGTGAGAGAGCGGTATGTGAGGGAGATGTCGGTTGGCATGCGGGAGCACGCAGCCGCGTCTCCCGTGTGAATGTGATGGAGTGGACTGTGTGCGGGAACACGCAGGTGTGCGTGGGTGGAATGGAGACTGAGACGGCGACAGAGGAGAGAAAGCCGAGTAGCGGCTGTAGTTGTTTCGGGGACCGTGCCGGGTTCGCCCAGCAGTGAGCACGCGGTCCGTGCTGTGCAACGCACGAGACCACCACGTGCTCGTTTGCGAGAGTGAAGTCCCGGTCCGGAAACGCACGCGGTGGATTTGCCGATCCCGCGGACGGACAAAGTTTAGGCAGGTAAACGGATTTGTACCGGACGGGTTCTCCACGCGATCGTGTGTGTTAAGCTCCAACGGGCAAAGCACATGTGTTCGCGTGGGGAACCCCTCGAGACGTGGGGCTTGTGTTTTTTTTTTTTTGCGCACGGTGACGTCATGGCTGCACGTGTGGTTGGAATCCGGCAGGAGGGGTATCTCTGCCGGATGGCACCGTCCAAGGAGGGACGAGGAACACGTGCAGCTGCATGACGTCACGGGCAGGTGCAAAGTGCGCGAGCTCTGAGTTGCCGCGCTGGTGATGCGCATGGGGAAAAAAAAAAAAAAAAAAAGCAAGCCTCACTTTCGGGTGCAAAGGATTCCTGGGCAAGGGGTGAAAGACCCCCTTACCCGGGGCACAGGATGAAAACTAGTTAGGGGGAAGGGTTAGCTTAGTTAGACCGACTTCATGGGGCAGGGGTAAGTCCTCATGGAGTCCGTGGAATGGATTAGTTAGAGGGATTGTAGCCAGATTTAGGATGGGAAAATGGGAAATGATTTTTGATTTATTTGGAGACATGGACAGACTTGTGAATGTGTAGTGGGGACGTAGCTTAGCTACGTAGTGTTAAAAGGAACGTGCTATAGTTTAAGGGACGACGTGGGAGCACGAGTTAGTTAGGGGAGGTAGTTAGAAGGATGGCAGAGTTCAGCGGTGAGTGTGTTGAAGAGTTGGAGAGTTGTGAGGTGAGTACATGGTGAGTGAGTGAGGCCAGCGGGTCTGTGTGAGTGGAGCGAATGGGGAATGCATGGTGCGATGAGTGATTGGGGGGAGGAGTGACTCCCGCCCAAGGGACCCCGGGGTCAGTGTAGAGTGAGTTAGCTGGGTTAGTCAAATTGAAAAATGGAGGTCGTTTTGTTGTTGGTGGGAAAGTAGGCTCGAGACCCATTTGGAGGGGTGCAGGAGCCCTGTTGACGGGCTTGGGAGCGTGGCTGCGAAAGGTGAGTATCGCTGAGTGGGTACCCCGGGCACCAGGCTAGTCGGCCGTGGTAGGCCAAGGGCCCGTGGGGGGCCGGGATAGCGTAGTGGGCACGGGTGCGCCTGCTTGGTGCGGGGGCCCGGGGCGCCATTAGCCGCGTGGGCAGTGTTGTGGGCACGGGTGACCCTCGGAAAGGGGCCCGGGAGGCCGGCCTGCCACGTGTGCGGTTCAGGGGAGGTGCCATGGGGGGCACTCCCCGGTGTTAGGGAGCTGGTAGGCTCGGAGGCAGTGTAGTGCCCGGGGGTGCCATAGCGGGAGATTCGGCAGAGGGTCGTGCCTGCCGGAGGGAGCCACGTGTCCCAGCCAGGAGACCGTGTGAGGGCACGGAGAGAAAATTGGGGGGCGAGGCCCGAAATTGTGAGGACACCAACACAGGCGACGGGAATCTGGGTTTATAGAACCAATAGTTTAAGCGAGAGGCGCTTGTTGAAAGCCCCGGGGTAGTTTAACAGTTAAATGGTTAGGGTAGATAGGAGATGTACCCCTCCGCACCATCCATCCCCTCGCTGTCGTTGTGGGCCGCTGGACCCACTTGGTTAAAGATCGCCGAACTCTGGGGAGGCCATTCTGAGGCTTCGTTGGGCCTCGGCACAGGACGCAAGCTCTCCCTTGTTCCCCTCCGGGAAGGGAACGAAGGGGTTGGGAGTAGGCTAGGTGACAGAATAGGTTAGCCGAACAAAGACGATAAAGGGGGTTAGGGGACGATTTATAGAGGGGAAGTAAAAATAAAAACAACAAAAAAATAAGTTGGGGCTAAATTGGGGTTGGACAAATTAAGGGAGTGGGTATGTACAGTGACAGGCAAAGGCGATAGGTTGGGAGGGAGACAGGTAGGTCGGTCCGAGCCCGCCTTCCAAGTGGCCAGAACCACCGCACTCCCTCCACCAACCTCCACGGAACGGCAAAGGCTGGCCAACTTCATCTGCAGCTGCTGTGCTGCAAGGCCTGTGCCGGCTGGATCGTCTGCAGCTGCTGTGCTGCAAGGCCTGTGCCGGCCAGTTCATCTGCTGGCTGTTTTTCTTCAAGGCCCGTGCCGGCCAGTTCATCTGCCAGCTGTGTTTGCCTGCAGCGGCCTTCTTCTGCGGGCTGTGTTTGCCTGCTGCCTTTGCCATGCCATGCCCACTGCCCACGTTCACCAGCCCCGTTCAATTTTTGCTTTGCCCCCCCCCCCCCTGTTCGTTTCCATGTGCGCCAGGATCAGAAAGCAACAGTTTGCAAGCTGCGAGAACTGCCCTGTTGGCAGCTACAACACGGGCCTGCAGTGGCAGCCCGTGCACCGTGTTTTGCGTCCATCCATTCATCCATTCATTCGTTGTGCTCATTGCGTGTGCCACTTGAGCTGGCACGGAGACTGCGTTGTGCAGCCCATGCACCGTTGCGGTTCACTGCGTTCAGTTCAAAAGGGAAGGCCTTGGACTGCGTGTGAGCAGCCAGCCACGTTCCCTGTCACCTGCATTGTTTTGAGCCAGAGACTGCATGCGGGCAGCCTGGCTCCCTGCTAACTGCTTTTCTTTTGCAGAGTTCAGTGATCCTGGGCCATGGTTTAGTGTAAAATTTGTAAGTTAAGGTTAAGATGTACTGTAAATATGAGTGCGCCCCCCGGCATGTCTGTCTAGCGCCGGCAATTTTATTTAAGTCGTCCGTGTGAGTGAGTTTGTTTAGGTAGTTACGCAGCCCTCAGGTTATTTATTTTGGGGACACGAATACCATGAATGTCGCACTCAGGGATCCGTAGGTAAAATGTACTAGGGGAAAACTACACATGATGGCACACGAAAATTTGACGACTCGGGACGAGTCTGTAAAAAGGGAAGGGGGTAGTGTTGTGGTTACCAAATTCGCAAACCACCATTCAGGTCCCTTAGGTGAGGTATCTCGGCAAGTATATGTGTAGTTAGGCCCACACCCCGTTGTCTAGTGGGAATACATGTCATTTATGCGAGCTGCGACTCTTCAGGATAGCCGTTTTTCTTTTACTATCTTTATTTTGGACCACCCGCCATGATTACCACCACAACCACAACATCAACCACCAACCACAACGCCGCTTCACCACAACCGCCACGACCTTCACGTCACACCTCGCAACCGTAGCATCGCCACCGTTCTTGCCCCGCTGTGGGTACCGGTGTTGGACTCGTGCAAGGCGCACGTCGAACAGCGTGTACAAAATCACGGATTTTGTGCTTCAAAAACGGATCAAAAACGACACACGCCCACTTTTTGCCGTCCAATCGGTGAGCGAGGGGCGATTTGGCCCCGCCTCCAGAACGATCGATATATGCAAATTTGTGGATCAAAAAGCCTTCACGCCCACTTTTTCTCGGGCCAATGGGGAGCGAGGTGAAAGGTCAAAGGGAGGGGGTCAAAGGCGAAGCTACGGGGGGGATAAAAGGACGGTGTTCGTCAGTCAGCAGAACGAGAAGGAGTCGGAACGGGGAGAGAAGTGTGGAAGTCTGGAGCCCGAAGCCTGCAGTAGCTGGAGAAGCTGAAGAGAGTCGAACGAGGAGAGCCCAAAGAAGAGTCCAGGGTGGAGAGTCCAGAGGCGGAGAGGCGGCAGCGGCGAAGGCAGACGAGGGGGTGCTCGCGTCGGTGCCAGGAGCTGCACGCCCGAGGGAGGCCGGCAGCGCGACCTGGCCGAGGTGGAGACGCACACCAGGGATACAAAGTTCCTCTATACCCCGAGCATCAGCACCCCCCACCCGTGATCCCCCGCGCTGAGATAGTGCGACCAAGGGGGCCCCGTTCCCACCCCCTACCAGACACTGTCCGCGAGGCCCGCGGAGTGCGGCGCCATCGCCGCTCCGCGTCTCATCACCAGACGGGTAGGCGCGACCCGGTCTCGGCCTCAGGCCCGCCTCATTCTTGAGGGTATTCTTTCCTTGGTTTTGGGTATGTGTTGTCGGCGCCGTCTGTGAAGTAGAATTGTATAAGTGATGCCGTGTGCTCGGTAGTCGGTATTAGCTCTGCACTGTGTTTTCACTTTTATATTTGCTTTTTGTGTAAATGGAATTGTGTTTTCTTTTTTTTGTGTGCATTTGGTGGAATTGTATTTGTGTGCACCCCGTGTGCCGCGAATAAATGTGCTTTATTGTTGAACTGTTCTCCCGCTTCGCTTCGTCTTTTCCCCCATTGAACCCTCATCTTGCTTCACGTAAAGGGTTGGTAGTGGGCTGAATACGCCCGATAATTAATCGAACCGTCGAGGTCGACGATAACACCGCTCGGTTATTCTGATAGTACGGAACGGGTCGCTTAAGTGGCCCGTGTCCGAAGTCGACCTGCGGCGAGGTGCGATCGCCCGGTCTCCCCTCCGCGTGGGTACTTAGGTAGGTCGAATTTGGCGAGCAACCCTATCCCACGCGGGGGCTGATTGGCTCGATCGCGGTGAGACCGAAAGGTCCACCCGTGACTGGTTCCCGGCGTTAGTCCGAGAGGGTCACGACTGGATTGTCCGTCCGGTGGGCGACGTGCCGCGATTAGAGTTACGTGGCCGTTCGCACGCCGGCGGGCGCGAAGACCGCAACAATATATAAACAGACTGTTATGGCTGTGGAAATTCGCAGAACACCATTTAGGTCCTTAGTCAGTTATATCGCTAAGTCCGTGTTCAGTTAGATTTCCCCACCGTTGTTTAATGGGATTTATTCGTATGGACAGGGCTGTGAATCTTCAGGTTGCCGTTTTTCATTACTATCGTTATTTTGGACCAACCGCTTCACACCAACCACCACCACCACCAACATCGCTCTCAACAACCGCTTCACACCAACCACCACCACCACCAACATCGCTCTCAACAACCGCTTCACACCAACCACCACCACCACCAACATCGCTCTCAACGACCACTTCCCACAACCCTCATAACCACACCACCACGTTTCCACCTCGGCACACGGTTGCCAGAGGCCTGGCCTTCATTGAGGGAAAGCAGACGGCCCCCGTACCCCCTCCCCCGGATGAATGGCGTCTCCACGGTGAATTCCACCCTGCTGTGGAAGAAGACAAATGCAGCGGCGAGGGAGCGTCCCCGATTTGGCGGGAAAACTCTCCCGTCGAGAAGGTTCCCGCATGTTCTGGAAGTTTCCTGCATGTTCTGGAAGGAGGGTGGGGCGAGAGCGGAGGGGCGGAGCGGGGGTAATAAAAAGGACGCATGGAGCATTCGCTCTCTCTCTCTCTCTGTCATCGCTGGAGTTGTCGCTGCCGCTGGACGCCGCAGAAGGACCTGGGCTGCTTCTGCCGGAGCTGCGTGAAGATCTGGGTTCGTGTCCGAGTCAGGAGGTTGGAGCATTCGGTCGGTGGAGGTCCGGACGTCACGAGGAAGACGCGGGCTGGAGGCACAGCCCTGCTGTGTCACGCGAACCTGTGCGTGCGTGTGGGGAGAGCCGGAGAGAGCTCGCCTTCCGCTTGGCAAGGCCTGGGCGCAACCACCGCTACGCTAGCTGCCGTGGGGACGGGATGTCGCGACTCGCCCCATCAAGGCACCACGAGGGTGCAGGTAACCTGCAACGGTCTTGTGGGACTCTTTCGGTCTGCCAAGTCCCACCCACGCCATAAAGACCCAAGAGGTCCAGTCTGACTCCCTTGTCTGCGCTGGGGTCTTTTCCTTGTTTTTCTGTGAATGAATGTTGTGGCGCCGAGTCCCATAAGTAAAACCTGTTAAGTAAATGTACATAATAACCATAGTTGGTTGTAGTGTTTTCACCTTGCCCGTGTCTTTGTCCCCGTCCCGCAGTCTTCGACAAACAACTGCATGCGTGTTTTTTCCATCATTGCTTACCTGCATGACTGCATGATTGTTTGTATATGTGCTGTAAAATAAATGTGCTTATTTAAATGAACCCCGTTCGTCATGTCGCTTTCCCCCATTGAACCACCGTATTGTTTTTTGGAGTACTAGTGGGTTTTTGAATACCAATAAAAGAATTGGGTCCAACGAGGTCTGGCGATAATACCCGCTCGGTTATCCCAGAACGGAATGAACCGCTTAAGCGGTTGGTGTCCAAACATGCCTTCGCCGAGGTACGGTCCCTCGGTAGGTTACCCACGCGAATACTTAGGTATATCGATATTTGGTGATTGACCCTGTCGCGCACGGGTAGAATACGGACTGGGCCGTGGTGTGCGTTGAAGGCACACCCGTGACTGGTTTTCGGCGTTGTTCCGGGAAGTCACGACTGAATTGCTCGTCCGGTGCGCGTGCGGCTGCTATTAGTAAAAGCGGTCGTTAACACGCTGGGCGGGCGTAAATTCGGAACAATACTTTATAGAGTGCAAATGTAACAAAGAAAATGAATATTTATGTTTCCAATGGACTTCTTTTAAGTGCAGCATGTTACACAGGTTTCGTCAATCATAATATATCATAATTCATGGGCGCAAGCCTGGAACTTCTAATACACTTTTCTCCGAACATATTCTGTTCATACTTCCGAAATCTTCACATTATGTGTTCCATGTATTTACCGCAGGTGATCGCGGATTCAAAAAATCGAAAATAGATAGAATTTTCAAAGAGGGAATCGATGACGTCACAATCAGCAGCGTTCGGCGGCAAACCAACGGCCGGGTCCCAAACGACGTGCTTTACTTCACTGGGTCCATGAGGTCAGGGTGTTTGTTCAACTCGGCATTTACGACTTTTATCCTGCCATGTTGTTAATCTGTTGATGGAGGTAATATAGAAACGATGAATATGTCAAATCGTTCGTGTTACTCATCCATCACTACTTGTCAAGGCCAACAATCTAAAGCGACCGGTCTCAAACTCTACCATGGGCAGAATCTTCATTAAACTGCTTACAACTTTTAATGCTTTACTGAGAGGTCCACACAAGCTTTATGAGGAAAACCACCTCTACACAGCTCACCATTTTTTACACCTTTGTGGCTTTTCCTGCCTGAAGCTTGCAATTGACACCGTCGTGGTTCTTCCAATCTTATACAATCGTGGAAATAACTCACGAAATGGAGTTCGCTGGAGTTAAACCATGTCCATGGTCCTTTCCTCCAGCAGTACTTTGCTCTCTTACGTCAGAGCTTTGTTACACGTGCCGCGTCGCTGCACTATCTCCAGTGGGTTGTCACTCCTTTTAACTGTGGAACTTCTATCATCGAGCCCCTTTTTGAGAGCAGCTTATTCACACGGGCACTGGATTTTTATGGCACCCATGTCATCGAGTGAATAATGTTACTTTGTGGAAACGATGCCAGGTTGACCCACTGGTGATACGTTTTTCTTGCTTCTTATTGAACTTATGCCTGTATTCACATGCACTCAAGCTTAACAGCTTACGAGACACCACTCAGACTGGAGCAAGTCATCAACGTTTGGCAGTGAGTAGAAGTCATTATTCGATTTTCTATATTGGTGACTCGACATGATTTCTTGTTATGTCTGTCGAAGCTACGTCCAACGATGACGTCCATCAAGGTGCATCTGCTGAGGCATCCCCATCACTGGTAGTGGCATTTCGTTTAAAACTCCCTCCCTTCTGGCCCACCGATCCCACATTGTGGTTTGTGCAAGTTGAAGTGCAGTTCCTGACCAGGCATGTCACCACCGAGGATACATACTTTGCCTATGTTGTTGGATCTCTCCAGCCAGAAATAGGGCAATAAGTAAGGGACCTCCTAATTGCTCCATAAGCCTCAGAATGTCATACCAAACTCAATGCTGACCACATCAGGCATACCTCAGCTTCAGAGCAAAAGATAATACACCAACTAATAATTTCTGAAGAACTTGTGACAAAACCCTCTCAGCTTTTCCAAAGGATGAGACAGCTTCTTTGGGACAATACATTGGAGAATACCATCTTACCATCTTAAAAGAGTTGTTTCTCCACAGATTTCCCACCAACGTCCAACTGATCTTGGCCTCAACTAAAGAAGCTGTCGACATCAAACAACTGGCGGACATCGCAGACAGAATCATGGAAGTCTTTTCTCCTTTGTCCCCACTACACAAATAGGAGCTATTTAAGAAATGATAATAGGAGCAGCTGTGCTCTAAGAAATGATAGCTACCTGGCAGCCAAGCTGCCAGATTCAAGAACTGAAGAACATCCCCATGTTCGTGAAAGCTACATGTCCTTCATGTTATGACACCCTCCTTCGTGAATACCCAAAGATTGCTTGTCCATTTTTTCAGGGATTGTGAGATCAAACACTCGACTACTCACCACATTGCAACTCATGGACCTCCAGTTGTAGCATGACCACGACGCTTTGCCCCTGATCATCTGAAAATCGCTAAGTCAGAGTTCAAGCACACGCTTGAACTCAGCATCATTTGACAATCTGACAGCAACTGGTCTTTGCCCTTGCATATGCTACCAAATAATTCACCGGGTGATTGGCGACCATGTGGTGACTATTGTTCATTTAAGGAGCGTACCATTCCTGATCGTTATTCAATTTCCCATTTGCTGGATTTTTCATCCTATCTCAAAGGCGTACATGTTTTCTTCAAGATCGACCTCATCAGAGCACATCACCAGATACCAGTAGAGCTGTCTGACACACACTAAACAGCCATCACAACACCTTTTGAGCTCTATGAGTTTGTTTGCTTCCATTCAGCTTGCGTAATGCTGCGTCGTCGTTTCAGAGGTCGGTCGACGATGTCATCCATGGTCTCCCTCTCGTCTATGCTTACCTTAACGATCTGCTTGTAGCAAGCCCAAAGGAGTGAGAACGCAAGGCACACCGCCGATTACTTTTTTGCAATTGGGTACAAAAAAAGAAAAGTTGAGGAATCAGTACCAAGAGATTTTTTTTTAAGGTATCAGTACCAAGATGTTAATTTGTTTCATCACCGTCTATATCCTTGCAGGTTTCATCCACTATCCTTGGAAAGATGGCACACTCGGGATTCTCGAATCTGGGGCGAAAATTTAATCACACCTTCAGAGCCAGAGGGTATTTTATCTTCAATACATATGTTCTGCAACCAACACTTAGTTCCTCGAGGCTGGAGACATATTGTTTCATTTAAACTTGTTTTTGCTCATTGCATGTTTGTGCTGCAGAATAAAACATATTCTGCACCATGGGATTTAAAAACGGACATAAAATACCAAAGGAGTGTCAGCAGAGGAATGACAATAAACAAAAACAAATTGGCATTTTTAGTGTTGATTTTGGCATAGGGCACATGCAACACCTGAAAACCATTTCCATGTCAAATACCAAAATGGGTGAAAATTGTACATTTAAAAGTTTATCCACAACATGAGAAAATATTTAGGATCTTCTACAGGAAAGTTGGACAGCTGGAGGAGTGATGTTTTCTGGATATCCATCGAGAGATGACACATGATGACACTTGCAAAAGCAAAAAGATGTTCATTGCATGTAAACGTATGTCGCTAAAACAAAGGAAGCTTTTAAACTTGTGCATGTCTTCTTTTTTCCTCCAAGTAGACTTTTGGAGTCATATTGTAAAAGTTATAATAAATTTTCTTTTGCAGGTAAACAAATGGATTATAGTGCACCTTCCAACACAGTTTGCAGATTATTGCAGCAGAAGTACACACACACACACACACACACACACACACACACACACACACACACACACACACACACACACACACACACACACACACACACACACACACACACACACACACACACACACACACACACACACACACACACACACACACACACACACACCGATGCCTTGCAATGCATGCAAAACAGGATGAGAGTTTATAGCAGGATCGACAACAGAACCCAGCCGAAACGGTTTAGAGACACGTGTGTATACCTGTAGAATATCCTGCCAACCTGCCAATCATGCAATAAATAAATGTCATTTTCTGTTTTTCTGTCTGTCTGTCTGTCTGTCTGTCTGTCTGTCTGTCTGTCTGTAACACCAATCACGCCAAATTGCCCACTTGGCCAATTGCCACCAATCTTGGCAGATGGACCAAGTTCGACCTCATGGTGAACATGAGCTACTTGGTTTCATCTGTAGTCGCAGGGTTCGGGAGAGAAGGTCGACAAAAATTATCTAGTGAATTTGTATCGTGTAGCAACACCCGGTGATGGTGGCAGAGGGTATTACAAGTTAGCTGTGGAGATAACTTGCATTTTTGCATTGTACATGTGCCCAGAGAGTGGGAAGTCTCAAAGCCAACCTCCACTTATCAGGGGAGGGAGGGGAAGGGGTAGGGTGGGAGTCTGGAGGGAGGCAGGGGGAGGGGTGGAGTGAGGGAGGGAAGGGGCGGGAGGACAGACCCTGTGTTACCTGGCAACGCCGGGCATCCCTGCGAGTAATAAAAGAAAAGTTAACAAACATGTGGTTAGTACATTGTACCATATGCTCTGTGATCTGCCGTTTGGAGTTCTTGGAGAACAAAATTTTGAAAAAGTTAATTCAAATTACAATTCATTTTTAGCATCTTAAAATTGATTAGGATTTTGGAATTGTAAATTGCGTATGAAACATTTAGTGGAATTGGGAAAGAAAGCCCCTGTGTTGAAAACGTTCTGGTTTGTCTGTTTTGAATTATGCAAGTCTCGGCTTATGGAGGAGCCAAATGACAAAGGCTTTTCAAACTACCAAATGGCATGGATAGAAGGTGGGGAGAGGGAGTTGGGTACACTTCAGGAGGAAAGTAGGAACAACACAAAAACGAGTAACAATGATCAAGTGAGGAACCAAATGAGAAAGAATCAGCTTGGGTGAAAGAGGTCGTGGACATGCATGAGGGAGTGATGGGACGTGCATTTGCAAGAATGAAGTGAAGACAAGAATGACAGACAGAAGATGATTCCACAATCAGGAGAATATGGGTCAAAAGAATGCAGGTGGGCAACCAGTCTGGACATTGGGAGGGTGATCAGGGAGGGTTTCTTGATTTGAAGTACTTGTGACATGGGGTGGCTTGGGGAAGACCGAGGTAGAAGGCGGCAGGAGGAGCGAGGGTGGAGGGCCAAACAATTTTCCACCAATGGGAGATGCAAAGGCAAATATACAGTACACGTAATTTTGTTGCAGAATTATGCTTATTTGCATTTGCAGGAGGTTTTCCTAATTGTTTTCTTATGTTTGCCTGCAATGTATTAATTGGATACATATATATATATATATATATACATATATATTTGTATATGTATATGTATATATATGGTTGGGGGATGAAGGAATGTATTGATTTGATGAAAAAAGTACCTATTTATTTATTTATTTATTTCCTGCCTGTGGAGCCAACTTCCACGTCCTCTTAAATCTAATTCTTCCTTTCAGGTCTTCAAGATGGCTGCTCACCACCATCTCAGATCATTCCCTCTCCAAAAACCATGATCCTTTCTACTCCTGTGAACCTCCCCCCACCCCCTCCCATTTTCCACTCCCAAAGCCCACATCCTTCCAAATTTCCAGTTGTTCCTTCTGGATCCATCTTGTCCATCGTTGCATCCTCCAATACCCTCATTCTTACCCACATCCCTTGTTTGTCTGTCTCCATATATTTTGTCCCTCGGCCCTGCTAGTGGTTTTCCCCCAAACTTTCTGCTCTTCCTTTTGTACTGTTGAGTCCTGATCCGTTCTGTTCTAGCTTTTCCATGAAACTGACTTTGAAGACAAAAGAAAAAAAAATGTGTGAGATACTTTTGCTCTTTTCTCAAATAATGTGGAAGGGTCGATAGCCTCCAAGACCCTGACCCCAAATGATGGATTAACAATGCAAGTTTATATACAATGCAGTGATATGCCAAATGTAATAGAATTTGTGGTTTTCCACATATTCCAAACTGGGGAACGTTCTCATATGCTTCCCGAATTCTCAAATGATTTGGAAGCACAAAACTGAGAGAATCTGACTGAGAGAATCTGGTGAGCAGGATCAGCGTCAGGAAAATGAGGCACATGTCCATACACCCGCAGCTGACGCTCACGGACTATGCAGGTAACAAATCTCATTTGAGTCTCTCTCAGCAACCGCTCGTTGGACAGAAAGTCCGGCCAACGATTGCCATTGATTCTCCGAAGAGACCTGGTACCAAAGGAACTAAGTCTCTGTCTCAGATCCCTGGTCAGAGTCCAAGTCTCACATCCATAGAGCAGGACTGGAAGCACCAAGGACCTGAAGACTCGGACTTTTGTCCTCCCGCACAGGTACCGGCAGCACCATATCCCATGATCAATTTCATCCATGACTCCCCAGGCCCGACCCAGACGTCTGTTGACCTCTGGCTCACAGCCAGCAGAGACATGAATATCACTGCCAAGGTAAGTGAATCTCTCTGTGACCTCAACATCCTCACCACAAACAGGCACAGACAGGATAGTAGCATTCAAGATGTCATTGAAAGCTTGGATCCTAGTTTTGACCCAAGAAACCCATAATCCCAGGGGCTCAGACTCCTTGTTCAGCACCTCTAGAGCCTCCAAAAAGGATATCTCGAGTATCTGCAAAGATGACTGCTTCATCACAAATCTTGACATTCCCAAACGATGCACCGCAGTTTGATCTCTCCCACATCCTCCCCAAAATCCAGTCCATACAAGTGCTGAAAGGTGTGGGGGCCAGTACACACCCCTGACGAACTCCATTAACAACTGCAAATAAATCAGAGATGGTACCACCACATCTCACTGCACTCTCAGTACCAGAGTAGAGTTCAGACATCAGATTAATCAGTTTTGGTGGAACCCCACGAAGACCAAGAATCCTCAAGTAGGCTTCCCGATTGACTGAATCAAACACTTTATAGAGATCAACATTGGCTGCAAGCAGCCCCTGCCAAAACTCTCGTCTGCGTTCGGGAAGGACCCGAAGAGCAAGGATACTTTCAATCATTGACCTCTTTGGTGTAAAGCTTGACTGTTCTGGACGCTGGTTCTGAAGCAGATGATGGCGAACCCTATCAAGAATTATCCGAGCAAGGACCTTGCCCAGCACTGAGAGCAGCATCACCCCTCAGTCGTTGTTGCAGTCTTGGCGATCACCTTTCCCTTTCCAGAGAGGGACAACAAAGCCGCTCTTCCAGTCAGTTGGGATGATGCCTGTGTTCCAGGCAGAGCACGGAACTGCATGCAATGACGTGAGTACAGCATTTCCACCAGCCTTGAGAAGTTCAACAAGGATACCACAGATCCCAGGAGCTTTACCCCATTTCGACCTGTTCACCGCAGCCTGTGTTTCCACAAGTCAAGGTGGACCACAGTTGATTGGATGGTCAGCAATAGGGATTGTAACTCCCCTGACATCCAATTTGACAGCTGGTGGATCAGCCTGGTACAACCACTCAAAGTAACCGGCCCAGTGGGCCTCCACTTCGGACTCCTCTGTCAAGAGCCCACCACCCTCTGCTCTAACTGCAGCACACCGAGGGTTGTGCTTGGAGGAACACAATGCGCAAATTCCCTTGTAAGCAGGACGAGAATCACCTGACCACAGGTGATGCTCTTCCCTCTCACAGTTTCCTCGCACATAGGCCTCTTTGTCCACCCTTAGTGCACATAAAGTTTTATGCCTCAGCCCCCTGAACAGCTCAGCTCTGCCATTCAGCCTGGCCCTGCGATTCTGGTCAATGGTATCCAGTGTCCCTTGAGAGACAAAATTCTTATTCACCCAATGGTGTACAGTGAGTTCCAAGACATCTCCCAGCAACATCAAGGATGGTGGTCTTGAAGGCGCTCCATAACTCTTCAGGATCACCCAAAGCACCCAAACCCACCAAATCTCCACTCGGCCTGTTCGCATCCTTGATGTCCACAGATCTCTACACGACACAAATCTCCACAGCTACCCTCTCATCCTTGAGATGGCTAACATCCAGCCTGTAGGCTGGGATGTTACCATTCTCTGGGATATAAGCTGCAACTTCAGAGTTGCTACAACAAGCCTGAGGCAATATTGAGGAACTGAGCACTCTGGTACACCCTGCAGTTCTGGATAATCCTCCAGCAACCATCAACGAGCACATGGTCAATCTCCTTTGCCACACCACCATTGTTGGAATACCAAGTTCAGCGATGAGCCTGTGGGTGCTGAAACCATAAACCAGCCACTCTAAGTCCATGGCTTTGTGGGGGAAAATTTTATATTAATGTATTTTAAATTGTAACAAATGGAGTTTCAGAAATGTAACTTTTATGATGCAAGTTGAATTGGCTGTCATTTCTGGCCAAAAGACTTTTGCCATAAATGATAAGAAATGTGTTGTTCTGGAGCAGAGTGACCGAGCTGATAAATGAACCTTTGCTTAGAAATGTACGAAGTGGCTTTTCGTCTAAAGGACACATCTACAGTCTGGGTGAATATCCCCCAACCTCTCTCTCATGAAAGTATAAAATGCTTTGAAATGTAAAATTGTTTTCAGTGCAAGCACTGAGGAAGTATCTCAGCGGCTTGTACTGCTTGGAACTGACCAAGTACCAAGTTAGAATAAAACTCTCTGATGTAATGTAGAAGTAAAATTGAATCGGGTTGGTCTAACTGTTAACTAAAGTAAGAATAAATGAAATAGAACCAAATAATATTGCAATCGATGGGGATTCTTAAGTTCATTGTACAAGGGTGAGAAGTGTATGGTGTATAATTAGAAAATAAATTGTTTCACAAGGAAGGACTTGTGTGGACATCAGTTTTATCAGTGTCGATAGGCTTTTTGTAGGATTTTATAATCAAATCGGACAAACGTTAAACTCTGTCTGAAGTCAAATAGGATTCCACAATCGGCCAGTTAGAATCCTTCAGGAGGACAACGATCACAACAAGGTGGGTTTAAAAAATCCACGTCAGCTTATTGCAAAGTCAAGGAACTTCGTGCTATTCTGTTTCACAGTTCCAGACCCATGGGCACCAACTAATCTCATAATAATCCCTATCAGTTCCATTCGATGCATTGAAAGCCCCAAGACGTAGAAGAGTATCTCTCCTGGGGCACTGATCAATTCCAGACTCGAGCGTGGCATAGAATGCGTCCTTCACGGTGAGATCACTCATCTCAGTCAGAACATATACAGTGACCAGGGAAATGACAACCAACAAGTGACGAATCCCTCGTCTCATACTTTCATTGACCAGTGTTACCTCAATTATCATTGGAGTCAGCTTATTGGACACAGCTACAGCAACTCCTTGGGTATGGTAACCACCCGAGTGACCAGACCAATCTTGGTTGTCACCACCCGCCATTATCTCACCGCAATCCGGTCTCCGAACCTCAGAGAGTGCTGCAATGCAAATGTCCAAACGCTTGAGCTCAGATAACAGAGACAGGTGATCATCCTCTCTTTGGAATAGGACATTCCAGGCACCCACCCGAAGGGACCGCCTCAGGTTAACCCAAGGAGACTGCCATCTGGTGGAGGACACCTCAGCACCACCCCGACACGCACTACCCCAATCTGACCCAGGAAGTTACCCCGTGGTTGCCCTCCTATCATCAAAGATTGGGGTCCCGAAAGCTTTGCCCCAATCGCGTCATCCGGTGAGCTGCCCTGCAAAGGGAAGATGCCCAGGAGGTACTCCCACAGAGTGGGTTTTCAGATTTTTTTGAATGCTTTTTAATGTTTTGCGGAATGATGGTTTTTACGGTGGCCAGAGTGCAAACCCTGCCACCAACCTCCTAAAAAAATGTAACCCCACTTCAGGAGGACGTCTGCAGACACAGTTGGATGCTAGATATGGAGGCTGTTGGCTTACATGGAGCTCCTCCGCCCTTTGACGGGTTTTGTTCTTCATCCTGCTGGGTGTCCATATCATACACCCTCCTCACCAAGAAACATGGTGAGGGGAGACGGTTTAGTCGTTGACGACCCGACCATGGAACAGGTTTGTACAGGTTTACATGGTACCTGTAGCAAGTCACAAATCTAATCTGACCTGACCTGAAATGAACACCGGTGTACTGGTAATAGGGCACTGCATCAGCGGCATAGCTGCACTCCTAACCAATGATACACCCAGCAGCCAACCAGGCTGTACACGATGGGAACCCTAACCACTAAGCCAACACTAAGCTACACGGAGTGGTGAAGTCTTACAAATTGTTTTTGAAGGCTTACTTGGCTGTGTCTGGATGGGTTTGAGTGTCGAGTAGCCACCGAAACCAAAACTCCAATCCTATCCAGGTTCTTCCTGATGGCTCCGATGTTGCGTTTGGTCTTTTGTTTGCTAAAAAAATTCCAGCTGTACAGGTTGACTGTTACCCTCGCCGAAGGAGAGTGTATTGCATTTGGTTCCGTTTGTTGGGTAGTTGATCTAGTCTACCCTTATCAGGTTTTCCGTCGTTATGTCTGTCTGTCTGTCTGTCTGTCTGTCTGTTTGTCTGTCCAGGCCAGTACTCCGTTAATCGTAGGCCGATTTGATGAAACTCTGGTGGTAG
Source organism: Eptatretus burgeri (assembly GCF_056783735.1). Classification (NCBI taxonomy): domain Eukaryota; kingdom Metazoa; phylum Chordata; class Myxini; order Myxiniformes; family Myxinidae; genus Eptatretus; species Eptatretus burgeri. Next base: position 53,480,125 of record NC_140964.1, read on the forward strand.
GTTCATACCATGACCTAGTTGTGCGCTTTTGAGAACCGTTGCTTTGAACCCTTCGGTTGCCTAGCTAACAGCCTTTGAATTTTTCATAAAAATCTAAAAACATTAAAATATCGAAATTCAAAAATCAAACTATGATCGTTTGTGGGCAACACATTCAGCCTCCTTGACAAAAAAATTCAGCCTGCTCCCATGAAAACTGTCGGAGAAGATAGACTTTGAATGAACCCTGGTGGAAAAAAATTAAAAAACGAAGTTCGTTATATCTCAGAGACTATGAGTCAGACATACATGAAACTGGTATGGTAGTTTCATGGTATGTCCTAGTTATGTGTGAGAAAGAACTGTTGCTGTGGATGCTTTTGTTGGCTAGTAACGACTGAAAAACGACTAAATTCGACTTCATCGACTACCCATGTCCACCTATCGGCTTGTTCTGTCTGTCTGTCCGTCTGTCTGTCTGTCTCTTTGTCGCCGACAGGTCGCAATTTTAAACCGATCTTCACGAAACTTCATCACATGGTAAGGTTTCTCATAAGGAAGAAGCCTATTGTTTTTGAGGTCAAAATGTAAAAAGGTCAACTGAGGCCAAAGATCAACAACTTAGGTGGTATTTCTAAAATCCTCAATTTTCATCCGATTGACTTGAAATTTGAAGAGGATTTTCATATCACGTCACTGAATTCAACCACCAATTATTTTTGAGGTGCATATAGGCCAAAAGGTCAACATCGGCCGCATTTATAAAATTTTCAAATTTTCATCTGATTGATTTGAAATTTGAAGAGGATTTATATTTCACGTCACTGAATTCAACGAGCCAATTATTTCTGAGGTCAACATGGACCAAAAGGTCAACATAGTCCCAAGGTCAACAACTAAGGTGGTGTTTCAAAAATCCTCAATTTCCATCTGATTGACTTGAAATTTGAAGAGTATTCATATTTCAGGTCACTGACTTCAACCACCAATTATTTTCGAGGTCAACATAGGCCAAAAGGACAACATAGGCCGAATTTCTAAAATTGTCAATTTTCATCTGATTGACTTGAAATTTGAAGAGGAGTTGCATATTTTGTCATTGAATTCAATGACACCCTGCAGGTGATCATCCTCTCTGAATGCTATTTGTGAGAAGTTCAGCAAGGATGCCACAGATCCCGGGAGCTTCGGTAATGTTGAGCTTCGATAATCAAGTGGCAGAGGGTATTATAAGGATGAGAGTGATGAGCTTCTAAAGTTAAATATACTGCTAGTTTCATCTACCATCATCTACCAAATGATGAGCGTCGATTGCTCGATAATCGAAATGATGAAATGGGCAAAGAGTGCTGTGTCATTTAGCCACAACCAAAGATCTTCCCGCAGCCGAGGCCAAGATTACTTGGCTGCATCGTAACCACCAATTATTTTTGACGTCAAATTTGTTTTATGGATTTTACAAGTGTCATGCTCTAACACGACATCGTCTTGTTTGTTTGTTTGTTTGTCTGCACATAACTTTCGTGTTTTTCTCCGCAACCGCTTCTCGGATTGAGGCGAAATTTTCACCATTTGTGCAACTGCTCATGTAGCATGTTTTAATGATAATTATGACATCATTGGTCGTGTGCGGCAGCCATGTTGGAAAAATAGAAAAACTTTGACTTCTATCTCTGAGACTGCACCAATGAAAAAATCGAAACTTGGTACATGGCAAATACACCTCATGGGGAATGTGTGATTTTTTTATGACATCATAGGTGTCTTTGCTATGACCTCATAATTGCAGATGTAAAACGCTATATCCGATCAGTATGAAAATGTTTGAGGGTCATCTCTGGATAAAATTGTCCACAATTGTTTTTGATGACATCATCAAAATACATATTTTTTTGATACAGGCTGGTATTTGAACCTGGTGTTAGCTTCGCGGTTCGAGTGGTGACTTAGGATCCTAGGGTCCTGAGTACAAGCTTCGTTGGCCACTGAATTAACACCAGGGAGTCGACTCAGCCTGTCATCCTTCCGAGGTCGGCAAAATGAGTACCAGTGTAGCAGCCAAAAGGCTGCACACAAAGGGAATGCGTATTGATGGATTTATTAAAATTCTGGTATTGGTGTGGCGCTGGCATGATGCGCCGAATGGCCTCCTACTGTGCAGAATTTCCTTGTAATTTCATTGTAATCCTTGTCATCAGTCATGTTATTTGGCAGCTATATTGTTTGTTTGTTTTATAAACCTTCAAAAATCTTCTTCTCTGAAATGGCTGAACAGTCATCACTGCCAGCATTTATGTAGTGGCAGTTCTAATTATGTCCCATTAATTACATAGCTCACCAATACACAAATACAAACAAAATACACCACACAAAACAAGTCCTGGCAAGGGTCTGCGATCTCTGATTGCTCTTTTTCTTGTTTAGGGTTTGAAATGCATTTTGGCAGTTTGATTAATGGACATGAATCTCAGTTGGTCCACTGTGCTTGTTTGCATCTAGGTTCATGTTTGGGTGACCACCCACATATGCGTGATTCGAGGTTTTAAAAAGGGGAAATGACTGAATATTTTAAATCCATCTGTACCATGTTCATCGGCTGCCCATCTTGATCACATTCACACTCGAAACGAGTTCTTGCCGTTTCAATTTGCCTGCTTGCCTTTGTGTCGAACTGCATGGAATTCGAAGATGCTCTTGTTATTACCGCTCATACATATACTGTTATGTCACAAACTTGTTTTTCACCAGAAATGGTGGGTTGCTTTACAACTTTTTTTTAAATTTTTTTTATCTAAAGAGGACCGTTCAATCGCACCCTTGCAGGGCCAACTCCATGGGTGCAACACCATCTCATCCTCCATCCCTACTTGCAATATTTTTGACCCCCATGAATCCAAACCAACTCAACAGTCTTTCTTTGCAGGTGACTGTTTCCTCTCTTTCTCTTCATTCATTCCCTTGCTTGTTGTGTCGACCTGTGGCCACACTGTCCCACTGTCGGTTCATTGTCGTTTTTTACGCTCTGTTACCTCGCTCTTCCATAAGGCTTGATCTTGTATAAAAAGTAGTAATACAATCATACGAGTTTTCATACAAGGAATTTCAATGCAAGATGCCATAATTCCCATCAGGAGTGCACAATGCTTGCCAGTCTATGGTTGTTTGTCCAATGCTCTCTCCTTTTTTAAATGCAGAGCATCAAGCAAGGGTACAGGGGGTACCAATTATTTTAAATTCCTTTTGGCGAGTTTCAACCACCAACGTCCGGGGCTCAGAGCAGATAATCTACCATGATGCGCCACTGAGTCTGGTTAAGTAATTCTTTTTTTTTTCTTTTTCTCGATATCATGAAGAAAGAACAGCAAGAAAGTCATTTCATAAACCACAAAGTTCAAACTGCTCCTCTGCATCGTAACCCACAAGCTTGGTCTTGGGGTAAAACGAGGAGCTTTCGTCGATTTCGTTTTCAGCCTGTTGCACATGCCGACTCTGTCACGGGCAATTTAATGTCAAAAACGTAATGGAAACCGGGGCTGTTTGTGGCATTGTGCCAAACGGGACGTGGACACAGGGCAGCCAGCAATTATCCACTGGAATCAATTACATTAGCAACAAGGCATGGGGTTTGTAAGAGAATCTGCGGCTGAGAAAATTGATCTCACATGCGGTGCCAACAGCATCTCTGGCATCATACCCATGCCTGCATGTGGCGCTACAGGCTGGTATATAATGTACCACGTTTCACGGCATCACGTGGATAGTTATAGAATGAGTGTAATTCAAATTATTGTACGAGTTGTTGAATCTCAAAACACGACCTCCTGCTTGATTTGAAAGAAATGGAGGTTTCTATCATTATTTTTGTTTCTCGGACGTTATGTGACCTTTCAAAATATTATTATTTGTTATGAATGCATCGATTATGTAATCAAAGTATTGCTTGGTATACGAGTATACTAGCTGATAATACAAATAAATTGTTGGCCAATTGTTGATGGTAGTTTCCCTATTGTTGTTGATGGTGGTTGCCCTTTATACCCAAAGAAGGCCATTCAAATGAAACGTGTGAACCACCTCGTGCAGAAGCTGCTGCCCAGGCAGCAACCATGCTCGGAGATAGCAAGCAGTGCAAACCTGGTGCCATGGTATATTCCAAGAAGAAAATAGCACTTGATACTGACAGTTTAAGAAATAATTTGGCCAGGGTGCTCGTGATAACTCGTTTACTCTTCACGAAGCACACCGTGAGTAGACGAAGATCTTTAACCTCCACCAACTAATGCTAGCACATGGGACACCTAGTTTCATGTCCATCCGAGGGACGGTTCAGACATTGAACCCTCATCCTACATGTAGTCTGCCTATATTAGCTGGTATGAGTCCAAAAGGTCGAAATTTGGGTGTCAAAGCTGAATTTTTGCACAGTGACCTGGGAGACCTGCTAGATATTCCACAAAACGTCCCAAAGAATCTTATCAGGGTTTTTTTTCCAAAATTTAAGATGGCCGCCATGCCGCCGCTGCCCATAATTAGTTAAATAATGAAATCGGCATAGCTTGGAAACAATTGCAATTAGGATGTTGCTTTTGGTGTCGATTCCCATGTTTTCTGACCCAAGGAATCCAATGAAAGCAAAATTAATCACCTGCAGTCATTTCTTCTTCGCCTAACTCCAATATGGCATCCCACGTTGTATTCTTTCCAACTTCCTGAAATGAAAGTTATGAAGTATGTCAGTATATCTATCTTTAGAACTATCTTCTAATCTTCATTTCCTCCTTCTTTATTGAAGGTGTCATGCTGGGTGCCTGTGTGCAGTGCCCAGAGTTTGATGCTGAATCTCCCCCTGAATTTCAACCCAATGGAGTTGAATAAATGGACATGATGTAAACGCAGGTCTCAGGACCCAAGGAACCTAAGTCACCACCCAAACCGCTAAGCTAACACCAGATTCAAATACCAGCCTGTATCAAAAAAAATATGTATTTTGATGATGTCATCAATGTAAAATCATGGACATGATGTAAAACGTGAAGGTCGGGGCCAAGGCGAGGTCTACAATTGTTGATGCCAGTCGCCAGAGAAAGGACGGTAGAGACCAGTATCTTAGCACTGCCCAACCACTCATAGTTAATATGTCCTGTTGTAAGGTTTATACTCAAAAGAACAGTAGAATTTCCCATACGAAGAAGCTGATCGCCGATGATGATAACAATGAAAACCCCTTTCTTTGTTCTACTGAACAGCATTTGAGTAAATTTGACATAACCAAGGACTGTCTGATTTGCGGTGAGGAGGCAAATGAAAACGGAACGAAGAAGGGTCCCAACGAAGAGGTAGATAGAGTGTGCAGATGTGAAACATTGCCATTCATCCAGAAAATCAAGAAGCTTGCTGAAAATCGAAATGATGAAATGGGCAAAAAGTGCTGTGTCATTTCGCCACAACCTTAAAGCATTCGACTTCCTCTGTGACTTTCTCAGACTACTCAGAGTGCTAGTATTCGATCTGCAAGTTGGAAGAGATAATGAAAGAGAACATGCATGATGAGGCTGAAGTGTATACCAGAAAGCATCTTGAAAATAAACTGAAAGAGCATTTTTCGTGACAGCTTGGTAGTTACATCATTGTGAAGCAAATCCAATATTTTGACATTTCGCAGAGCTTTTCGTGAAATCGTACACCAGTCGTGGTACAATGATAGGAATCCTGATCCTCAGACTGAGAAACAACGCCTGGCTCATACAGTTACTGAAATAGTGGCTGCGGACATCTGTTCCATGCCTTGTGAATGTGATGTGTACCCCTCCTCTCGTTCTCTAGAACTTACTGCTCTGCAAGAGGCTGTTTCTCAGACACTCCATAGTCTAGTTGAGGGAACCGTATCTCAGCAAGGATGTCATGCCAAAAATACTACACTGACTCAGCGTAAGAGCATTATGATTGAACAAGCTATCATGTCGGCGACATGCCCCGGTTCTTTCCTATTGCCATTGCTAACAGGTCTAGGTGTATGTATGTCTGCATTGGAAATATGACTCGGAGAACCTCAAAAATATGTTGCATGCTTTTGGCTTCTGGTGCTCATTTGAGGAAGTTAGGAGATATCAGTGGTCAGCTCTCTTTGTTTCATCCCCATTCCCTCCTAATGATGATGCATTTGTTCAGTTTGTCTTTGACAATGCTGACCACAACATCGAGTCTCTGACCATGGCACCTTCCATGGTATTGGTTGCATCAAATGTGTAACACCCCACCCTGAGTGGGAGGACAGCGTGATTATCACCCATCTTCAGAAAGACCAGGACCCTGCTGCAAGTAGTAGGTTTGGGGATGTTCCTCACCATCACTACACCCATGCTCCAAAGAATGGTCTGGCTCTTATCGACTCAAAAGATGTGTCCAAGCTTATGCCACTTGGCAGTCACTTGAAGTCATTTGTGCACCTTGATTCTCTGTGGTTGACATCCTTCACATTGGGTATCATTTCAGCTCCAGGTTGGGGTGGATTCAACCAGTTTGTGACTGAGAGTCAGAGCAATGTATTTCATGTCAGTGATGTTGTTGCCCTACCCTTCATCAACCAGTGCAATAGCTTACTAGCTATGCCGATTTGATGACTTAATTAATTATGGGTGGCAGCGTGGTGGCCATCTTGAATTTTGGAAAAAAAACAACAACCATGACATTCTTCGGGACTTCTTTGTGGATATCTATCAGGTCTCCTGGGTTACTGTGCAAAACATTCAGCTTTGACACCCAAATTTCGACCACAAATCATAAAGGGGACTAATGTGAAATAGCAACATGATAATTTTAGCTCCATCGAGGTTCAAACCCCGGCTCAAGTTGGGGAAATGTGGATGGATATAGGAATAAAAGAGGATAATATAACTTAAAGAAGTATGAAGTCCAGGAGAAGGGGTGAGATGATGTGTAGGGAAAGGATTGTTTAGTGAAAAACTCAACAGATAATGTGAAAGGAGAATATTCAAGAAGACAAGAATGAAAATGATGAAATAGAGTTAACATCATGAAATATACATCATTTTCATCGAACAAGTGTACAGCGCCTGCCTGGCAAACCCAAACGGCCATGAGATCACAAAGATGTTCACCATCTTCATGGTGAATTACATGTTTTACCTTATCATTGCAAATCATGGAGGTAAAACTAGCGGAAAATTCTTCTTACCATGAACACAAAGAAAAACTCATTTTCTCGGATATCTTGTGCAATATTGGGGTTTAACCCTCTATTATGACTGTCTTGACTGACTCAGACAAAGCACAAATCTGACTGCAGGATGGAAGATGCTGAGAATCAGAATGGGACAAGAACCAGACAGAATGGAAGGTGAATAGCAAATATAATAATCAACAATGGCTGTTGTGCTTTACTGGCGATGATTTTTAATCATGGAAAATTGCTTTTCCAAGCTCTATCCCACAATTTGATCGGATGTAATCTCCCAGTGGAGTCCAACCAGACGTTGAGTCTCACGGGGCCTCATAAATGGTTGTCGATGAGGAATGGTCCTAATGTAGGCCCATACTCTTGACAGGGCATTGAGGTGCTCACAACAAGTGGTAAACATTTCCGTCACTAAAAACTGCTCCTGGACAGATCGCCACTCTATCACTTCTGCTAAGTAGCCTTGGGAATTAAAAACCCCATGAGAGCAATGTAACAAGACTTTACCCATTTTACCATCGAGTCACTCAATTGCCCTAATGAGCCAACGGTATCAGCCATGTGTAGAGGTTATCAACCGAAGGACGTTCATACAGATACAGCAGCATCTTTTCCAAGCTACTTGAAGGAAATGTATGAATTTTAATTCCACTC